>NC_068938.1:79905385-80245385 GCF_016801865.2 Culex pipiens pallens | reverse complement strand
CACTAAATTATTGCTATCGAGCGCACTATTGCGACTTGTCAAACTGGCTTGGGAAATTTTAATTTTCTCAAAAAATTATCAAAGCGAGCCGAGGTTGCTCACCTGTCAATCGCAGTTTTAAGTGCGAATGTCCAGCTTGGTGGAAACTGCGACTGGAAATGTAAATAAACAACTGCTGGTTGCCGCAATTTTGACAACAAAATTTCCAAAAACTAGGCAACCAGCAGTTGTTTATTTACATTTCCAGTCGCAGTTTCCACCAAACTGGACATTCGCACTTTAAAATTGCGAGTGACAGGTGAGCAACATCGGCTCGCTTTGATTATTTTTTGAGAAAATTAAAATTTCCCAAGTTAGCTTGACAAGTCGCAATAGTGCGATCGATAGCAATAATTTAGTGCAAAGTCCAAGTTAATAAGACTTGCGCAATATTCATCAGGAAATGGTGACAGATTTTGTGTAAAAAAAAATGATTAATTTTACCCCAGAAAATGATGAATTTTCATCAGTTTTTGATGAATATTCATCAGGTTCACATTTTTACACATTTTTTATGTAATACAGTCAACTCTCTGGCTGTCGATCTTCCCGATATCAATATTGCTCTATCTACCGATGAAATTTTCAGTCCGTTCAAAATGCATACTTCGATTGTCTTTATTCCTCGATATTTTCTCTTGCTTGAAGGATCTCTTCCTCGACGGTCCCTTGAATTCATTTTGCTCTAAAAATCTCTTCTGGTTGTCAATAATTTCACTTTCTCATGGCTTGCATAGACATTTTTCTTTGAGAAACCAAGCTTTGAAGGATGTTTGACATTTGTTTGTTTTTGTTTAGTGACGTTGCCATCGTTCTCTCCCATAGCTGGGAATCAGGAAAAACATATTTTCAATCGAGTCTTCATTTTGCATCGTTCTGTAAACTGATGTTTCTCTTCCTCGACGGTCCCTTGGATATTGACAACCAGAGAGTCGACTGTATCACTCAAAAAAAGAGGTAATATTCAACCTGGGTGATGAATAGAGAGAATGCGTAACGTGATTTTCGAATGATCCCACTTTGTTTACATTTACAAAGTAGGAGGCTGTTCAAGCACAAGCATGACTTTTTTTCTTACTGGTAAAATAGCTGTTTTATTTTGTCTAGTTTTTGACATTTTTTGTTGGAAAATGGTGTGTGTTTTAAAGTTTCGATCGGTTAGGAGAGGTTTTTCTTTTTTACGGGTGACGAAGAACTACGTCGGGAGTGTCATTCTGCGATGTCGCAGAAAAAAATCCCTGGCTGATTTTGGAATCCTGCTGCTCTTCCTGGTCCAGCGATAAAACATCGCTAATTCTAGCGAAGCTGATCCAACAAACAGAGAAGATCTTCACTGCCCCTGATCGCATAAATGTCCCATATGCATTTTCATCGATTTCGAGTTATTGATGCAGGTTGGTTCAAAATTGTGTGCTCTTTCAAAAGAGCCTATAACATCCAGTACTTTGTTTTAGAAATCAGGAGGAAATCCAGTTTTTTCGTGAAAACTTAACACGTAGCCTTATGTATGGGACAAACTTCAAATGCGTTTTTCTCAGCTTGCTGTTTTTGCATATGGGACATTTATGCGAACATGGGCAGTTCACTAACCAGTAGGTTTTCAAATGGAATCAAACAACAAAGACAGCTTATGGATGGATACAACCGCATTGACTCCATAAACAACTTCCATTCATAATTCTAAAAAAAAATACGATCTCGCCTTCAACTTTCTTAAGATTTCTTGACATCAACTCCAAATCCTCAAAAGCCACACATTTTTATTCTTGCAAAAAAAAAAAACCTTTTTTTATGATCGATAACAATACTCTCTACTTTTGGCGAACAGTAATTTGGTTCCACTTTGACAGTTCAAAATTGAGGCCGTTTTGCAAACCACTATTCAGCACGCAGTATTCAACCTACCAAATTTTCAACATTCCAAAATTCAACTTTTGTTTCTGTTTAACATTCTTACTGTTAAAATTGAGTTAAAGTTTTTTTTATCGAAACATAAACATAAACAAAGAAAATAGTTTGTTATTGATTATTTTGTGTCATAAATAATCGGTTCTCATTGTGTCAAATCATGAAGTACTATAAATTAAAAAAAATTGTTGAAATTATACAATTTACTTTTAAAACTTTTTTCAGGGTGCCGTGAAATTTTGATGTTTTGTTTTGGAAAATCACTAGTTTACACAATATATTCTAAACTATTGTTTCATTATTCTTAAGTTCATGTTAATGTAACTTGTTTTGTTATTGCATTTTTTTATTTAAATTATTTTTTTTTTAAATTGGGATCAAGGGTATATTGTATTTTCAAATTTGTCGTTTAATATAAATTAGTTCTATCAAATTCAGATTATTTTAGTGCTTGTTAACTTGAACCTGGAATGTTGAAACATCATTGTGAAATTAAGCTGCTGTTTAATTTAAATTGAATTAATTAAAAATGTGTCACCAACAATAAACAAATCTACCTTACTTCCCCAGTGACTTCCTCTCCCTTCGAAGAATGCGTAAACGTTTCGTTACCGCACGGTCAATGTGATTTGTTGTTTGGTCTAGTCTATGTTGCTAAGGAAGATGGCCTGTTCAAGTCAAAACAAAGCACGCGAATAGATCACTACGGGATGAGCTGAATCTATGGCTTCAACGGTTATCCTCTTAATTTTACTATACTGTTGTTGATTTATTGAAAATATTTATTTGTTTTCAATTTCCGAATATTGAAATTTTATGGTGATTTTAATTTTTGCCCTTTTTTCAAATAACTGGTGGATTAATTTGGAAGTTGTTTTTTCATGCATCAGACTAAATTTAAGAGGATTGAGCATTTTATTTGCATACAAAACAAATGTTTAAGCAAAAACCCCACGTCGCTTTCATACCGGTCAGTGCCTTTGAACTTGATGAGCAGAACAACGAATCAAGTTCATCCAAATTCAACGCCTTCGATCTGACGAATTTTAAGTTCAGTTTCAACTGCCTTTTGGCCTTTTGGAATCGTTTGGACAAAGGCTAGAAGTTTGTTTAAAAATACAATAGATCTTGAGAACAGATTACATTTACTCAGAAAACGATAACTTATCATGAAAAATCAGAGCAAAACATCGTTAACTGCGTTACGCCCTTCCGAAAATTGTTTTTCGTAAATTTCCACCAAAAAACCATTCGAGAAGTAGTCCCAGGAAATACGAAAATTCTGCTCCAGTTTGGCAACCTTTTCCGACAAAGAAAGAACTAGGGTTCCGCGAAGGCTCTCAGGGTTTCGTTATTTTATCACCAAGTCCGTGACAAACGCTTTTCAGTCGCACTTTTCTAGTCTGGTGATCTTTTTATAGAAAATTTGATGGTTGAAAATACCCTTGTACAAACAACCTTTTGAATGTCAATTTGATGACATTTGAATAAAAGTTGCCATGATTACGCACTCAGGGTGAGAAAGCCTTTGCTGAATGATTATGAAATTTGAATCGAAATGTTACGTTTGATGTTTGTCGTGGGGTGACCTTTGCATCACCTTTGAATGTCATGCCATTCACAACTATTTAAGTTTAATTTTTCTTTCAACATTTTTTTTCATTTATGATCCTAGTGATTTAATGATTATTCGTACAATATTAATTGACATTGAAAGTTGCGTTTTCAAAAATATTTTTTTTAAGTAAATGATGAAATTAAAATTCAGTTTAAAAACATGCAAATCCACTGCAATAAATTTATGCAAAATTTGAGTATTTATTTCCCCCGAAACATCAAAGGTTTTGCATATCCCTCCACTTGGTTCTGAAGCGCCCTTCATCTCTTTTTCAGATACCCCCTTCAAACACACACACACTCCAAATTTAACCAACAGGTGCAAACATGTCTGCACGGCGTGTTTTCTAGAACAACCTTATCAGGAAAAAAAAGTCATCGCTACTTTAAAATGTGTCTTATAGGAAATTTTCTCAGCTTTCCAATGCTTCTAAGAGCGAAATGTTTCATCGGGAAATTTCTGAGATATCTCTATTTTAAGTTTTTTGGTTTTAAATTCCTTTATTATTTATTGGAAACTTTATACTAACAGTCCAGGAAACTTATCAAATGATGTGTTTCATGTGTCATTTACTCATCAAAATGTTTGCACATTTTGATGAGTAAGACAAGAAACAACTTTGTAGAATGTTGCAAACCGCTAAACATTTTGAAAATTATGTTTTGTCTATGTTTTTGAACATATGGGATTCATTCAGAAATTAAAATCATAAAACAGTGTAAAATATATTTTTTACAAGAATTTTTCAATAATTACATATTTTTTGTGTACAAATATCACGTGTCTACTCTGATTTAGCATGTTCAACCGAAACTTTGGCAGGTTTGTGATTGTTAATGGTATTATTGAATTTTAATGAATAAATTTGATATTTTCTTAAGCAAACATTAACCAGAAACATAAATATAAATATGATTTAAAATCGAAAATGTACTACATATTACTGTTGCAAGCTTCAAAAGTCATATTATCATGAGTATAAAATAAAGACAAAATTTTATAAAATGTTTTCTGTTGAAAATGCACTTAAAAGTAGCTCGAGTCTTCCAATTCAGAATGCTGAAAACGCCGTCACTAACATTTTTTTTTGTTCGAACAAAAATTTAGTAATATTTTACAAAACAGAAACTTTCTTTCCAAACAATTTAAACAAAAATCAAGAAATATATTTTTTTAAAGATGAGATTGTAGATGAGAGTCTTATAAACTTCTAAAATATTGCTAGTTCCTTGATCATTTAATACAACAAAAAAACAAAAACAATCATTTCATACTAATGAAAAGTATTTGTCCTAAAGCTAGCAACAGTAATTTGCAGTTTAATTTCGAGTATTAAACATGTTCTGTATCCATGCAACTGGTTAGTGTTTGATTAAGGAATCATGATATTTATTCATAAAAATCTTGTAATACCCTATCAATCTCAACCTGTAGAAATTTCGATTGTATCAGCTAATTCCAAGCTGAATCAGAACAGACCGGTGTTATTTGTACACAACAATTATGTAATAATCTATTTGTTCTTGTAAAAATAATATTTTAATGCGGTTTTATGATTTTAATATTTGAATAAATCCCACATATTCAAAAATTCGATTAAAACTTAATTTTCATAATGTTTAGCGGTTTGCAACCTTCTACAAAGTTGTTTATTGTCTTATTTTGCACATTTTGATGAGTAAAAGACACATGAAACACATCATTTGACAAGTTTCCTGGACTGTTATTTAAAAGTTTCCAATAAATGATTAAGGTTTTTAAAAGAAAAAACTTAAAATAGAGATATCTCAGAAATTTCCCGATGAATTATTTCGCTCTTAGAAGCATTGGAAAGCTGAGAAAATTTCCTATAAGACACTTTTGAAAGTAGTGATGACTATTTTTTCTCCTTAAGGTTGCCCAGAAAACACGCCGTGTCTGCACAAGCGTTTCCAATATTTGGCGCTCGTCAACATAATTATGTTTTGCTTCGAGAGCCTCGCCGATACAGCAAGCAAAGCGATCCAGAAAAAAAGGAAAATTTGCGAACCTATTGTTTGCGACGTGAATGTAGTTAACTTTTAATTGTGAAGGGAGGAAATGTTTCAATAATTGAAAGCTGTTGATTATCATGTTTGGTTTTAAGAACAATTAGCGAAGAGTTGTTTTTCAACAATAAAAGTTATATAAATATTGTGAACCTTTCCTTTTGAATTATCTAAATAATTAGTTAATTTTTTTAGTGAAAATTGAATCGTGTATCACAAAATTATTTGTTTCGACTTGGCACACTTGATTTTTCCCGAAACATGGTTCATTCTGGTATTAAATTTTTCAGGTGATTTTTTAAATAGTGTAATCGAAAAAAACCTTTCTTCTCCTTGAAAACCGAGACGAAATCATCCCCTAATGATCACCCCTCAGGACGCACCATAATTAAAGTGCACATTAAGGCTCGAGTGGCTCCGACACGTTGAGTCGTTTCAACGTTCTTCATTTGGATGGAAAATTCAGTCCTGCGCCAACTTTGAAACGCAACTCTCACTCAAATTCAACGCCCATTGGACCGACCATCCCGGTTCCAGGGATGTCACCATGGCAATTTAATTAATGGAGCAATTATCCGGCGGGCGTATTTCTACAGATGAAAGGAACGTCTTTGGGACGTTCCCCCCCTCGGGAGGGTGGTTCGGGGGAAAAAAAAGCTCTCTCGTAATCTGTTGCGTGACTGCGTATTGGGGAGGTGGTTCGGCGTCGGCGATGAGCGATTCTTCAGAGTGAATCGAAAGAAGGGTGAATTATTTCCGCATTAAAATACTTCCTCCATTTATTGGAACATAATGGGATTCCTGTCATAAATAAGTGCTGCTGTGCTGGGTTGTAACTCGGCAGGGGCGAAGATTTTTGTCAGCTGAAAAGACCTCGGTATAATTGATTCTCGGAATGTTATTGAGGAAATATTTTTGGGTATATTTCGATGGATGTTTATTATTGCATACTACAGTCCAGACTCGATTATCTGAAGGCCTTCTTCGGATAATCCAATCACAAAAAAAAATCGTTGTCTTATTTTTGATCATCGAGTATGAACCCTAAACTACTCTAAAGTGATTTAGAATTTTTAAATCCAAGATGGCGGCAATGATTGGTTGAAAAAATGCATTTTCTAATTTAATAGGCTTTCAATTATTCTAATTTAGGGCGTCCAATTTTCCCGGGTTTAGAATTTCCTGTTGAACGGAAAAATATTTTTTGAATCCCGGGAATTCCCGCGAACCCGGGAAATTTTTGAAACATTAAAAAAAATATGTTTTTCATTATATTTGTTATGTAAATATTTCAAGCTTAATTTTTTTTAAGGTGTAAAAGAAACAAGAAAAGACAACAAATAAAATGATACCAGTTAATGTGATATTTTAGATAGGTTTAGAACAGGGGTGACCGAAGTATGTGGCCCGCGAGGGGATTTTTTGTGGCCCGCGAACTCATTTTGAACGATCATGTAAAATGGCCCGATGACCATTTGTACCATTTGCCTTTTTCAAAATGAAAGTTTATTTAAAACTTTTTTATGCTAATTTTTTTGTTGATATACAATTAATGATTTATCCATATTTGGATTCTCATTTTACGAAAGAAATATTTTGTTCAAAAATATTTCTAATTTGAAGCAATTTCACACGTTTCAATGTGAGTGAAACTAGTACAAATCGTCAAGATTTACATAAAACATTTTTGGAAATGTTTATGGTAGAAAACTATAATAAAAGCAAAAAGTATTCCGTATTAATTTAAAAGTCATCATTACCCTTTTTGTGAACTGAGCCTCAAACTTACTTTGTACTTACCTCCACCTCGGGATTGGAACTCATGACAGTTGCAAAATGAATCTATTTTTCAATGTTTTTGTCACCTCAACTCTCCCCGCAACCTTCGGCTTGAAATATCAGGGACAAACAATATTTAATAAAAAGAACTTCAAATTTTCAATGGAAATTTAAGTTCAATCAGCTGATATCAATTTAAAATGTATTCCTCTGCGTTTGGGTTTGTTAAAAAAATAATTTGAGTGAATTTTCGATGAACAGTATCGCAGAAAGTGTTTTTTTCACTAAAATGTTTGTTTTTTCGTCGAAACTTACATTTCTTAAAAATAAAAATTGCAAATCCACTGTAAGGGTGAATAATACAATTTCTATAAAAAAATATTGAAATGTTGACTTGTGATTAAATTTTTCTTGCCTCCGTTCGACCATATTGGCCTAAGTTTTGGAAAATATTTTCGAAAGATAAAATTACGCCGTTACATAAATTAATCTGATTTTATGTAACCTTTTTCAAAACATTAAAAAGCTTTTAATGAAAGCAAAATTGTAACATCAGCTGTTGGAAAATGTTAAAAAAATAACAGAAATTTCAAAAATCGTCAACTGATAGATGTTTTTTCATCTTTCAAATAAAAAAAACATAAATTAATTTTTAGCCGCCAATTTTATGCTTTAGGCCCGCAAGCTCATTTGAGCTTCAAATTTGACCCGGCATCCAAAAACTTTGAGCACCCCTGGATTAGAATTTCATGTTTTAAATAAAACATATTTTACAAACTATCTTCAAGTCACTACCGGCAACTAGGGAAAATTGGAAGTACAGTCTAAATAGATACAGGAGATTTTAGAACAATAAAATTGGAAATCAGAAAACTGATTTTGTTGTTCTAATCCTTTTTACACCGAAATCAATCAAACAATCTAAATATATTCAAAAAATTAATTCGTTTCATTTGCTTTGTTTTTTTCATGATGCTGGTGTTTGATGAAAAAAAATCAAATAAGATATTTTGTTCAAATTCAAGTTCATAAATATACGTAAATATAATATCCAGTATTTTCAAAAATAAATTAAATTGAATAAAAAACATTTAAAACGCAAGGCATTTTGCGGATCTGTGAACTAAAACTAACTTCTGAACAATTTGTCCTAATAAACCAAATTAATGCTGATATTTTCCGAACACAAATTTTAATGTTTTAAAATTCTTATCGATTACTAAATATTCAACTGTTTATCTATTTCCAGAACCAAATTTGAATTTTCGGGAATTCCCGGGAAAACTAAAAAAAATCCCGAGATTCGGGAATTCCCGGTTTTAAAATAAATCCCAGAAATTTTATCCCGGGAATTCCCGGGAAGGACACATTATTCAAATTTGACTTAAATGAGGACGCAGAACTCAAATTTGATGTTCAAAAAAATACGAAAAAAAAAATGTTTTGTTCATGATTCGATTATCCGAAGTCCCATACAAACCTTCGGATAATCGAACTTCGGATAATCGAAACTTCGGATAATCGTCTCTCAAGTTCAATAAAAAATACCCCGTTATTTTATGGATCACATTTTTTAATTGAATTTTAGTAATTCTAATTTAAATTTTGCTTTTTATTTGTTATTGATTTTTTAAAGATCGATTTGAATAATTTTAATTAATTAATTTTCTTATCTTGTAAGAAATGTAATTAGTTGACGATGATCCGTAATTTATCTGCATAGAATGTTATTTATTTTGAAAAGGTGAATTTTTCAATGAAGCCATTTTCTGAGACTTTGGACCACAATTATTTTTTGCATTGTTTTATTTGGATTAAACTTTTTGTGCACTTTTTCTATGACCAAAGAAGTTATTTTGCATCATTGGTTCGTCCATAGAAGGCTTCATACAATTTTGGAAACCGTCCATACAAAAAGGCTATTAAAATATACATAAATCTTTATCTTGAGAAATGATTTGCTGATCAATTTGATGCATTGACTTTTTCTCAGAAAAAAAGTTACACTTAAAAAAATACCGTTTTTTCAGTTGGCCATTTTATGCAGCAAAAATAATTGCGTAAAATATCGGTTATCGAAAGTTTTCATTTTTGTATATGTCAAAGATGGCAAACAATGCCATCCTTTGAGCTATAGCCAAGGCTATAGCACAAGTTGGTCAAAATTCATTTGGCAGTGTTGCCAATTTTTCAAAACAAAGTGTTTTTTTTAGAAAATTTCGATAATTTTTTTTTTATAAATTCATGTCTTTATTGAACAATTTTTTTACATTTTTACTTTTTGCCAGCACGCAACTTTCTATTCCTTCTTTCTCCTACCTTCTATGATAATTTGGGAACTTTAAATTCAATTTTCTACATTAACATTTAAGTTTTGTGATTATTTTTCATCTTCTTGAAAATTGTACTTCATGAATTCAAAAATCTCGATCAACTTATAAAAAAGGCTAATACATCGAAGCTTAAATCCGGAGTTTAAAAATGGAATAGATTTTCGATTATTTTCAAAATATTTCATTTCACTCGTTTGATAGCTAAAAGTGGATTTAATTTTCATCTCTACAAAATTAAGGTTCAATTCGTTTCCACATAATTCATTACCGTAAACTGGGGTCAATCGGGACACATGGGGCGAATTGGGACAGCAGTTTTAACCATGTTGGAGCACAATATTGTGATTTTTCTGGTTGGTTTCGGTTAGAACAGACTCAGACCAACAAAATGTGTATATCCATTTCCAAATTTAAAAGCTTTAAGTGCTCTAAAAACTGCTGTCCCTATTCAGACTGTAGTCCCGATTCGCCCCAGATTACGGTACCATACATTTCCTCCGATTATGCAGTGCCATTAATCGAGCAGCACCGAAACTTCCTCCTCCTTTCTAGTTTAGTGGTTTACCATCGAACGCATTTATCTGTCCAAACAAGTCAGTTTAGCATTCCCAAGTAAACAAACCAAATGAGTTTTCCTCGGTTCCTAACGTTTGTGTATGTGTGTCCATCGTCCCATGGCAATGACAAGTGTGTCTGCTGGTGGCAGCCATCGAAGGAAAATGTACTCCGTCACGTGAGAAGGACATTTCCATGCCTCCCAGGGAGACCCTTCCTCAGACACCCCCGTGGCCAACGTGCCTCCAATGTGGCCCCCCAGGAGAGTGTCATCAAACACAAATAATAATAAAGAATAAAATTTATGGCATATTATCACTCGAATAAACGAGCGGGAGGTTCTGTTTTCTTCTTCCTTTTTTTCTGTTTCGTCTTCTTGGGATTTTTTTCTTTCTCGTTTTTGGTTCTCTTCGAGGAAAATATTCTTTGTTACCGACATTATGGGTGGCGGTGGGTGATCAGAATTAGAGCCACCACACAGGCAGACATGCCGTATAACCATCGTAGTGGTGCTGATCTTTTCCAGCTAAAAGTACGTAAAAAGGATTTGAACTTTTGCAGGTCTAACTTACAATTTTTTCGAAAAATTATGATGTGTACATAAAATTTAATCATCCGACTATTTAAAAAAAAATATTCATAAATTATATTCAAAAGGTGTCGTTCCATTTTGGAATGATCACATTGAATTTATACACGTCGATGTGCCTTCCGAGCTGCAATACCAAAGAAGTCTTTCTTCATCGTTTTGCGGTACACAAACACAAACAAACTCGCGAAATTAGTAACGAACGAATTTTCAAAAGTAAACTTAACGAAATCACCCACCGGTGTGCCTTCCGAGTGGTGATGCTATGGGAAGGACTGTTTAGATGAAATGCTTTAAATATGATCATAGTTGTTTTAACCACTTTTTATATTCGTAACTTTCCATGGAACTCCAAAGCCGGACGAAACCGTACCGCCCTTTGGGGCGTTTCCGTCATCGTCGTCTTAGTTCCACCTTGTCGTAGTATCCCACAGTTTTGTTTATTCTAGAAGTAATATAATGTTTAGAAGGCTTTCCTATCCCATATCCAAATTTCAGACCTACAGTCCCATGGGTTTGAGACATTACTTCTGTGGCATTGAGGGAAAAAACAGGACCCAATTGAGGCCTATTTAGTGTTTTTGGTGATAAAGGACAAACAAGGAAGCGTTGTTTTTGCTCCCCTTTTTGAGACATGTTTAGCACGTTGATGGGCACATTTTGGGTTTCAATGTTTTTTTTAGAAAAGAAAGCATACAACAAAGACCCCCGTAATCACCCCATGTTTGTTGGTTCTAATGGTTGGATTATAACGACGAGCAGTGGATAAATTGAAACGCATTCCCGGCTTAATGAAGGGTCATAACTCGTGGCGGGAAAAATGCTTCGTTATGATTAATGGGTAACATCCACCACATGCGGGGTATAATATCGGGCCAAACAAATTGGTGATGGTAATCCTAAATAGTTTTTTTTTTTTGTTGTGCTATTGATTTATTTATAGCAAATAATTTAATTTAATTTCGACCCAAGGTTATCAAAATTATATTCCAGTTTTTTTAAATTGTGTTCATGCATGTTCCTAACTAATTTTGCAAATTGACCGCTTTGCATTATTCAAGATTCACGATTTTAAATCTACACAATAAGGCTGACTAAGCTGTGTTGAAACATTGTGTAATGATAACCAACCGCCAGATTAGTTGAATCCCTTCTCCTTTTTTAAATTTCATCCCCAGTAATCGATATTTTCCCCTCTCTCCACCCTTTTCTCTTCAGCTTCACCAAGTGCCCTCCCTCGGTGTGCGATACGCCGAAGAAGGTTCCCCCGGGGCCACCACCAGCGACATCGGCACCGACAATCCGGAAGCTGTCAATCACATCCTCAGCGGCTGATCCTCCGGCGGCCACCGTGAATGCTCCCCTATCGCTATCAACTTCGGTCGACGAACAACAACAGCTGACGTCCGGCTTGAAAAGAGACACCACCGCCACCACTGGGATCGGCGTTCGGGATGGTGACGGCGTGGGAGATTCGCCGGCATTCGGAAACCGGTCCCAGGGCCGATCGATTTCGAGAGATTTATTCGTGGGAGCGCCCACGGCGGATGCGTTTCGGGATTTGGGGAACGTGGAGGACGATGGGGGATTCCATGGGAGCTTCCGGAAGATTGAACCAGATGCAGTGGGACGGGGAGGAGAGGAGACTGCGGGAATGGATGAGAGCGAAAGTAAGTTGAAGATTTTATTTGTTTATATAATACTATTGCTTTTGAAAAGAAAAAATAATTTCATCTTATTTTGTACTTTAAAAATACACGTAAAGGCTGATTTTCAAAACTCGCTCTTAGATAATTTTTTGTTAACTATTCAATGCTAACTGTTCTTTGTTCTTTGTTCATTGTTTATTGTTCATTGTTCATTGTTCATTGTTCATTGTTCATTGTTCATTGTTCATTGTTCATTGTTCATTGTTCATTGTTCATTGTTCATTGTTCATTGTTCATTGTTCATTGTTCATTGTTCATTGTTCATTGTTAATTGTTCATTGTTCATTGTTCATTGTTCATTGTTCATTGTTCATTGTTCATTGTTCATTGTTCATTGTTCATTGTTCATTGTTCATTGTTCATTGTTCATTGTTCATTGTTCATTGTTCATTGTTCATTGTTCATTGTTCATTGTTCATTGTTCATTGTTCATTGTTCATTGTTCATTGTTCATTGTTCATTGTTCATTGTTCATTGTTCATTGTTCATTGTTCATTGTTCATTGTTCATTGTTCATTGTTCATTGTTCATTGTTCATTGTTCATTGTTCATTGTTCATTGTTCGTTGTTCATTGTAATTTTTGTAATTTTTGTAATTTTTGTAATTTTTGTAATTTTTGTAATTTTTGTAATTTTTGTAATTTTTGTAATTTTTGTAATTTTTGTAATTTTTGTAATTTTTGTAATTTTTGTAATTTTTGTAATTTTTGTAATTTTTGTAATTTTTGTAATTTTTGTAATTTTTGTAATTTTTGTAATTTTTGTAATTTTTGTAATTTTTGTAATTTTTGTAATTTTTGTAATTTTTGTAATTTTTGTAATTTTTGTAATTTTTGTAATTTTTGTAATTTTTGTAATTTTTGTAATTTTTGTAATTTTTGTAATTTTTGTAATTTTTGTAATTTTTGTAATTTTTGTAATTTTTGTAATTTTTGTAATTTTTGTGATTTTTGTAATTTTTTTAATTTTTGTAATTTTTGTAATTTTTGTAATTTTTGTAATTTTTGTAATTTTTGTAATTATAAATACTGTTGGATTGTTTTTTGGAAAATTTCATTGTATTCTTTGGAATATTCGGTATTTTAGTAATTTTAGGTTTTTTTTTGTAATTTATGAAATTTATGATTTATGAATTTTAGGAATTTCAGGAATTTTTAGAATTTTTTGAATTTTTTGAATTTTTGGGAATTTGAGGAATTTTAGGACATTTTGGAATTGTAGGAATTTTAGGAATTTTAGAAATTTCAGGAATTTTAGAAATTTGAGGAATTTTAGAAATAGTACAAATTTGATAATTTAACTAATTTTAGGATTTTTTGAATTTTTGGGAGTTAAGGACATTTAAATCTTTTTGGAATTTCAAAAATTGTAGGAATGATAGGAATTTTATAAATTTCATGAATTTTAGAAATTTTAGGAAGCAGGCTTAGCCGAATGGTTACGCTGTCCGCTTTGTAAGCGGATGATTCCGGGTTCGATTCCCATCTGCTCCAACCTTCTATCGGATGAGGAAGTAAAACGTCGGTCCCGGCCTTGGTTGTTGTTAGGCTGTTAAGTCATTCCAGGTATGGGAGTTCTCTCCCTGCTATAAAGACAAACAACACAACAAACCAAGCCTGCTCCGGTGGTTGGACTCGCAATCCAAAGGTCGTCAGTTTAGAACCCTGGGGTGGAAGGTTCCATGGAGTAGATAGAGGTTTGGGTGCCCTCCCCATTCGGACTCCTAGGTTCGGGCAGAAACTTGCAATAGAGACCACAAAAGACCTGGGGGTCGTGAAGTGGATGGTTTAATTTTTGATTTGAGGAATTTGAGGAATTTTAGGAATTGTAAGAATTTTAGAATCATATGAATTTAAAAAAAAATTAAAAGTTTCATGAATTTTAGGAATTTTAAAAGGCTTGGGAATTTTAAAATTTTTAAGAATTTTAGGAATTTAAATTGTTTAGAAATTTTAGAAACTCAGTAAAATTAGTTTTTTTCAATTTCAGTATTTTTTTCTCTAATATTTTTTTCAATTTAAAATTCTTTCCTCTCCAGAACACATCTCCATCGTCGATGCCCCGTTCAGCCCGATTCCGACCGCTCGCCACCCCGGCCATCCCATCAACGCCGCATCCCGGATTGACTTTGGCACGGCCGCCGTCAGCACTCCCATCCGCGGAGGTCAACCGTCAAATAAACTCAACACCAGCACCCCGATCAACCGCTCCCAAGGCGGCAAGGCCGGCAACTCACGCAACTCGTGGACCACGCTCGCCGATTGCTCGACCCCTGGCGGTAACGGTTCTCGGAATGACTCACGCCGCAGTCACGACCGTTCCGGCAACCGGCAGACCAGCTCACCTTGTCTGGGTGACTTTATTACGCACTCGTCGATGAAATCAAAGTCGCGAAAGTCGCTGAATGTCAGCAAGGATGCAAATAAATCGGCGAGTTCGATCTTCATGGAGAATGACTTCCCGGGGTTGGGAACCTCGATGCAGTCGTCGACCCCCGGAACTGGTGGCGATCAGCAGCAGCGGAACAAAAAACGCGTCACGCCGATTACGGTGAGCAAGACTTTGACGAGTCGGCTGGGTGGATCGAGCTTCGAGATGGACAACCTGGTTAGCGGGGGCAGTCCTGCTGCTGAAGGGAAGTCTCGGCGCCGGGTAACGCCCACGATCCTCAGCCGATCGACCTCGAGTCGGCACGACTTCAACAGCTCCTCGTTCAAGTCGGACAATAATCTCATCAACCTGACCGAAGATAACAGCTTGGAGTTGGACCTTTCACAAAAGGATGAACGAGGCCTGCTCCGTAATTACAAGGACATCATCAAAAGTAACTTTGAGGCCGCCGAAGAGCAGAACCCCGACCCGAGTAAGATGATCCACGCCGCGTTGCGTAACACGATCAACACTCCGAGAAAGAATTCCGAAAGTGGAAACACCCCACCACTCATCATCGAACTAGACAAGGTCACAAACCCTACCAAGATCAATCGTCTCGTAGACATCTACACGCTAATCATCGACCTCAACCTGACCCCGAACATCCTCTCCGAGTTCTCCTACCTGATCAATCTCATCAATACCGAGTTCGACCCCTTCGAAGCCATCTCAACCTTCAACGCCGACTCCCCCGACTTTCACAACATCCTGAAAAACCTCAACAACTGCATCTTCTTCGCCATGGAGGTCCTCAACCGTCAGCGCAATCTCCTAGCGCTCCTCGACAGCATCACCCTCAAAGTCCTGGTGGAAAACGAACGCATCGCCGGTCTCAACGTTCCGCTGCACGCCTTTCTGAGGGAAATTCACAGCCAGAAGCTGCAGCTGGACAGCAGTGGCCAGCGGATGCTGGAGGAATCGGTTCAACTTGGCGGTGGGGGTGCAGGTGGGAATGGTGTACTGTACCAGCAGGAAGCGGACACCAAGGAGCACTTCCCGAGCGAGCGCGAGTTTGGGGCGTTCAAGAAGCAGCGGGATGCGTTCTGTACGATTTACAGGTGAGTTTTGGGGTTAAATAGTTTATAATGGTTGTTATATATCTTTTCAAATTTGTTATTTTTTAAAACAGATTCGCAAAAGTAAAAAAATAAGTTGCGAGGAGTTTAAAAATTTAAGGTTTAAATTTACAGCTTTTGTGACATAATTTTACATAGATCAATGTGTGAAACATGAAATTGCTAAGAAAAAGATTATAAATTTACCCGTTTATGATGTAAAAATACACATTATATCTGACACAACATGTTTCAGAACGATCTTGTGGCAGATAGATGACGAGGACTGTGTTAGGCTTTATAAGTTTTTTTTTTAATTTGTAAAGAAATTTTGTCACGAGCGGGGTCAAAATCTATTTTTTAGTGTTACGTAAAAAAAAACGTTTTCTAAGACATGTAACTTTACAACAGAAACTGTGTAAAAATAGAATTGTTTGCCCATTATTTTAGGTAAAACGTCAAAAGATCTAGATTTCTTATTGACGATACGATATCTAGTTAACTTAGAATAAATACTTGTTTTAACGAAACTTTAAAAAGCTTACAATAATAAATTTGTTGGAAGTTGTAAAATAGTATGCTGTAATTGTGCCACTTTAATGATGATGTAATACTATCGTAATTATTGATTAAAAATGTTTGAATGACACATTATTTCATTTCTTGGGCAACATCTTATTTTGCAAAACATTCTAGAGAATCTAGCTTGCCTAGTTTTTATTTAGCTATTTATTAAATATACTTGATTACAATTGATAATGCTTTTAAATAGCTGTAAATTAACGTCAAAGGGCTGATATGCTAACATTAGGAGCGTGATGGAATTACATGCTGTTTCCCTAACATGTGTATTTTATTTTCTGAGATGAAATTACATCTTGAAAAGAGTTACATCTTTTCTGACACAAAAGTTCAATTTGCATCACAAATATGTCATTTAATGTAATCGTCTCAAAAATGTGACATTTCTGAGTATTTTTTTTAACAATTTTTAGGAAAATTTCAATTTCTCAATATTAATTGAGGTAAAATTACATCATAAAGCATAAAATTTTACATCTTTTTAATTTACACACTGCATGTACATTTTTGTTAAACTCAAAAAAAAGTTGCAACAGACGGGATTCAAACCCAGCACCAAAAGTAAGGACTGGTGCCCGCTCGGCCATCACCGAAGAGATTAACGCATTTATGAGCTTGACATTTCGATCGAATAGCTAAATAGCTTTTTGTCACTAACAAAATATTATTAAAAAACTCTTTGATATTTTTGTTATTTTATTATTTTTGTTATTTTGTTATTTTGATATGTTTTAGAAAATATAAATGCAATTTTTTCATACAGTTCTTTGACCAAGTTATGTTTTTTTGCCTTTCTTACTAAAGAAAGGTATAGGTTTTACTTTAAGGCAGGACGTCATTTCCAGCTTCGTAAATATGTCGATTCAGCATGAATTTTAATCGGAAAAATCGTCCAAAAATCACACTGCATCGATTTTCGACGCTTCGTCGCCATGTCGACAAGTTGTCAAGTTGAGTCGTGTGGTGTTCGTGGGGGAGATCGGTTCGTGAATCGACGCGCGAGAAAGTGATGGAAGTTCTGGAATTTTTCCAAAAAATCGCGGTGGCCATGGAAATTGGGCCTTCAGTCGTGTGGTGTTCGTGGGGGAGATCGGTTCGTGAATCGACGCGCGAGAACCCGCGAGAAAGTGATGGAAGTTTCTGGAATTTCTTCAAAAAATTCGCGGTGTGGCCATGGAAATTGGGCCTTCAGTCGTGTGGTGTTCGTGGGGGAGATCGGTTCGTGAATCGACGCGCGAGAACCTGCGAGATAGTAGTGCAAATTCTGTCGGTGCTGTCGAGCGGGTTGTTTGCGGTCCGGTCGGTGCTAGAACGTTGCGACGTTTGTTATGAAGAAGTCGTACGCTGTGTAGCAGAGCTATTTCATACTTTTGGGATATTATATTATGAATTGCACGTCGCCGATTAAAACGATAATTATAACTACACTTCCTTCCAAAGCCCTTCCCATAGCTTCGTTGCTCGGATGGCACGCCGTCGGTATGAAATAATATACTAAAAAAATGTGTTATTAATTGCACATTGCCGAATAAAACGTTTTTTATAATTACACTTAGTTGTAAAGCCCTTCCCATAGCTTCGTTGCTCGGATGGCACGCCGGCGGTAAGAAGTTTCAAAAAATGCGCGATTAAATAAGTCCTTCTCATAGCGTCGTAGCTCGGAAGGCAAGGATCATTCATTTTCTGGTCATATCATCTACCAAGATGAATCCTGACCTTCCCTTTCCTTCCCCTACTAACACAATTCCCCCACTTCCCGTGATGCTTGAAGGAGATGCTGTGGATTCAACGGTCTCATGCGGTGTCAACAGGTATAGAGCGACACACTCTGTATCTGATGAGTCTGCAACTTGGGGGGGCGCCGGTATTGACTTAAAGCAGAGATCTTCAGGGGTTATACAGTGAGGATGATTAGATCCCACTACTCATCTGTTGGTTCATTGTGTAACTTCAGCTGATCCGTCAATAACGGAGTAGCAGCTCATTGGCAGTCAACCATGCTCATGCTCATGCTCATGCTCATGTCGACAAGTTGTCAAGTTGAGCTTCGAATACTGGCGCGAGAATGCTAGCGCATCTATTTTGTGGCTCGACTTATACTCGTTTTTTAGTAGCTTGTCTACCGATGTTTCCTACAACATGTATGATATCGTAGCTTTTCGGTTTCTTTTGCCCTGTCCGTTATTGCATAACTGTCCAATGTTTATGCAAATCTTTTGTGACATAGGACATTCATCCGGCTACAATCAATTTGTTTCCCGTGCGCTCCTAAAATCGCCTAAATGTAGACTTCATTTTCGTAAGTTTATTTAACAGGGTTCATTGGATTCCAATAGGAGCTTTCTAAGCTTTTCATCGTTTATATCGTTTTCAAAGTTTTCAATGCTGGCGACGCCAATGGCTTTCTACCTAAGGTTCTCGCGATTGAGTGTGTAGTGGTGCGGTTGTTAAAAATAGCTATCTCTGACTCTGTCACTTTCGTAGAAGCTGAATGGTTAGCTTCCCTGCACCGTCCGGCACACGCGGTTCACTTGTACCTCGGTTTTGCTTGGCTTGGTGCGCTGGAACGATGAACCAAAATATTGCGCGTATTCCCGTAAAAGACACGCGGCATACCAGCCTCGAAACGACGCGCCGCACTTTCGGCAAATGCGCGCTGTCAAATCCCATACTGCGCGTTTTGTTTTTGTTGATCTTCTTCTTCGAATTGCATGGCATTGTTGCCGGGTATGTTTTTTATTGCACCAAAAGTGCAAAAAATCGCTGGCAACAGTGTCTGCGGCACATTCTGAAATGCCGCGCGGCGTGTACCTTTGAAAGAAACGGACAATACCAACACACAAAAGGGCTCGTACCGAAGCAAAAAAACCAAAACCGCGGTGTGCGTTGTCACTGGCGCATGGGAAGCTTGCTATAATCGCGTTTGTCATAAACGCTTGTTTGATTACAAACTTACAAACATATTGTACGATTGAAAATATTCTTTTGGTGAAAATTGCGTTTTTTATTTCTTTTGGAAATCATATCATTTATAATACATTGCTTTCATCATAAGACTTTCTTTTGTGCTGACGTTATAAATAAACAAAGTCGATGTTATGAATTGAAATATTTTTATATTCTTTAGTAAAAAAGGCTCTATCTCACCCCAGGTGGGATTAAATCGGGTTTTACGGGTTAAATCCCATTTAAAATTGAAGGGCGGAGCGCTAGCTCCTGTTACGTCCAATCAAGCTCATATTTTGGATTTGGGCTTACTATGCCAACTGGAACAAACCCTTGAATGCCCACAAAAAAGTCATTTTTGTTACACTCACAGTAAGGAAACCATTATTTAGTGTTTCTCCAAGTTCAAGTACACTGCATTATTAGGTACCGCATCGTCAGCCATCTAACCAAATGTGTGTATGTTCAGCACAATGTGCCCGCTCAATCAATCAAAAATTTATTCAAGTTCGCGCCGCCAATTTTCCATTCGATTAGTGGCGCTTGATTCCATCAAAGAGCAAATCGCGCCACTACTGCGGCCACCACCACCACCATCACCACGATGTGCCAGCACAAATAATGTCATGTTGAAACATCAATTTAATAATAATTAATCAGCTCGAGCTAGCTACCCCCTATTAGTAGCACCTCCACCATCCGGTTGCGTTCCCAAGTTGGTTGAGGCATCAACCAACTGACGTTTGAATGTAGTTCAATATTGCAAATAGTTTTTGATTTATAAAAAATGTACTTTTTAAAAAACTTTTTTTTATTTGAGCTAATTTTAGTATAATTAAAATTATAGTCAAAAATACTAATTTTATAATCAAAATAATTTGAGGAACCCCATTTGCCCCAAAAAGCTCTGCTCCTAATGATGGCGGCACGATGAGCCGCAACACCTGCCTACTGAGGTGAAGAGGAGGCTCTTTCAACATTTAGCATGTTTGAAGGATTTCCAAATCAGCAGCGTGTTCTCTCATCGTAATCCGCGGCCAAACATACAATCGAGCTCGTCATAATCTCAACCAGGTGAATTTCGGTGCTGCAGACGCAGCCTATCAGGTGAATTGGGGGATCATAAATTATTCCAAAATCATGATAGAATCATTAAAATTTACGGTTTAGTTTTGCAATCAGGCTGACACGTGTCGTATTGTATATCGTGGAAGGGAATCATTTGAAAAGTATGCAATTGTTTAGAAAATGAATTTGCTCCATTTTCAGAATTGAAAAGCTGTTCACGAAACTCAGTAAATGATATTAGAAGACGTCAAATAACTTTTGATAACCCTCCTAATTCAAATCTAATCTTCATTAGCAATGGGTTCTCACTTACAAAAACACCTTCTGCTGCACGTTTCTCGTTCTGAATGAGAAATAATCCAAATTACAATGAATAGCTCAATCACGAGAGACGACAGAACGCGAGCGGACCATTTCTCCCCGTGCTAAACCCCTTTCAAAGCTTGCTCCCGGCTTTCATTAGGCTCCCCCTAATAACCGTCTAAGAAAGCATGTCAGGTTGCTAAGAACATTTAGCCCGGTATAGCCTGAAGGATTGATTCCGGATTGGCCCACCATAACACGTCTCCTGTGAATCCTGGATGGGACGCGAAAGTCATACGAATTGGCATATCTCTCTGGTGGGTCTTCCTACCGGAGTGTGTGTGGAGGGGCCAACCTTAAACGTTGTTGTGTAATCCCTTCCCCGCCCCCCTCCTCTTGCTTAATCTTCTTCTTTTACGAAGATGATGACGACGAACGCCAAAAATCGGGATGGTTCACATTTGATGTGAAAGGACTGCGAAAGGATTCACCAAACACGGAGTGTGCTGCAAAACGTGACTTAAATTTAATAAAAAATAAACTATGACGTTTCACATTCTCAGCTTTTATTACTTCTTTTTAATTTCAAATAATTGGAAAAAAGGCTTGATAATCATAATGATGTCCTGCTGATGTAATTTTTGCAAATTTATTTTGATGTGACATTTGATTGTATTTTACATGAATATCTACGAAAGCTATGAAACTTGAAATGCAAACTACCAGCTAGCCAAAGGTTGGAATTTAAAGGAAAATTTTCGGAAAAAAATCTTGACTGATTTTTTTTAAATCTAATCCAACATATGGAAATACCAAAAATAAGTGTTTTTAGCCCTTTTTCATATAGGTATTCAAATGTGCGTGATATTGAATGTTTGGCTCTTTTGAAATGATTTAGAAAATGGTGGGTTGTTTGGGTGAGACTTAGAAATCAACAATTATCCCGTTTATAAATCTTTGCATGGCAATATCTCAGCAACTAAAGGTCGTATCAACAAAGTTCAAAAT
The DNA here is from genome assembly GCF_016801865.2 of Culex pipiens pallens. Classification (NCBI taxonomy): domain Eukaryota; kingdom Metazoa; phylum Arthropoda; class Insecta; order Diptera; family Culicidae; genus Culex; species Culex pipiens. The sequence continues at coordinate 80,223,433 of NC_068938.1, read as the reverse complement.
AGCAAAATATAGAGAATTTTCTCAGTTTTTCAAAAATAGTTTTTTTCAAGAGTGGGCCAACATGGGCACTAGTTAAAAAAAATGAATAACTGCTAATATTTCCAAAAAAAGTTGCATAAAAATTGCTTTAACTTGAAAAAGATGCACTTTATTAAAGTATTTTTTGATTGCAAATTCGTTTTTGCATCGCAAAATTAATTTTGTAAAAAATTTGCGACCAATATTTCCAGGGCTGAGCTGTAGGTTAGTCGAGGTTAGTCGTCGACTAACAAGTTCTTTAACAAAAATGTCGCCCTCCTTAAACCATTTGGCGCCCTCAGCAGGGCCCTAGAGAAACTTTGCATTTTGCAAATTTGCCAAGTTGCCGATTTGTGCTGCGCCTTCTTGAAAAAGATAGAGCGCCCCCTCAGGTAGCCCCAGGGCGCCCAAAATGCCATTTTTGGAAATAAAAAAAAAAGAGCCTAAGGGAGATTCAGGGCTGAGCTGTAGGTTAGTCGAGGTTAGTCGTCGACTAACAAGTTCTTTAACAAAAATGTCGCCCTCCTTAAACCATTTGGCGCCCTCAGCAGGGCCCTAGAGAAACTTTGCATTTTGCAAATTTGCTAAGTTGCCATTTTATAATTAGTGCAGGGACCAGTTCGGACGAAGTCGGGTTTCGCGGAGGGTTATTAAAGGATAAAGGACAAATGGATAACATTTCTGTGTCTTTTTGAAACTCACTTTTGCATTGCTAACCTAGCTGTTATTTTTTGTGTTATCAAAGAACGAATAGCATATTCCACCCCCCCCCCCCCCCCGCTCATCACTTGGCGCCCCTTGTACAAATATAGGCGCCCTACGAGGAGAAGCGCCCTCGCCAGGAACATTGGCGCCCTAAACCCGTCAACAGCGACTAACTGGTTCAAAAACGTACAGCTCAGCCCTGAATATTTCGATTATTTGAAAAAAAAATCAGTATTGATTCAAAAATTCATAACTCGGTCAAAGTTTTTTTGCCCGTTCTGGAAATTTCAGAAAAGTTGACATCAACCTTAAAACATATCAGAAAAAATAGTGCCTTTCAGCAAATCAAGTTTTAGTGACAAAAAGTGAAATTAAAAATCACCAAAAAAAATTCACCTTGCATCATTTTTTTCAGTGTAGTCCTTATCCATACCTACAACTTTGCCGAAGACACCAAATCGATCAAAAATTCCTTCAAAAGATACAGATTTTTGAATTTTCATATAAAATATTAGTATGGGCAGCTGCCAAATTTTTATGGAAAATTATATGGACAAACTAATGATGCAAAATGGCCTTTTGAGCATACCGAAGGCACCAAATAAGTTTCAGCCGGATTTAAAAAATACAAAAGTTAAAATTAATAAAAGACCGATTTCGTAAAGAATTGCTCTATATTTGTTTTGTTTTTCAAGCTTAAAATCATAGAATTAGCTCAATAATATTAATTGGTGATAGTCTACACACCAATCTAACAGTTGTTAAATAGATTGAAAGATATAAAAAGGTTTTTTTTGTTTTTGTTGGATTTTAAATGAACTACAATTTTCAATTTCAATCTGATTCTAATCAAATAAGTATTTCATAAATATATTTCTTTCCTATTTTTGTATACACCCACAGTTAAACCGAGTTAATAGTCCTCCCGAAAAGAAACGTGAGGAAAGTACTTTTTTGCGTGAGTAAAGACCTCTCGCGTGTTCGTTCGTTCATTGAAACAGTTCATCATATTGAGTGGCTTATTTGACCACTTAGTCACCGAACCATGTCAGCCCATACGGCAAAAATCGCGGGAATTTTGTACCGAGAATTCCCGGGATGGGCGCACTACTGACCCCGAGATTTCGTGAATACGAGGGTATCATTGAATTTTCACAGTTTTTCAAAAATATATTTTTTTAATTAGGCAAACTGCTTTGGGAACTATTTTCAAAAAATTGGGAAACTGCGACCTAAAAATTGCTATAACTTGACAGCGCACTTTATAATTACAATTGGCCTTTTTTAATGTATTCTTTTGATAAACGTATTAAAAATTTAAATGTTTTTTTTATAATATTTTTTTAGTGAATGTTGAAGACACGGCTTGATTTTTTTTTTTTGTTTGTTGGTCATCGCAATCGAGACCGCCAAATCAATGCTGTAGAACGAATAATTTGTTTTTTTTTCGATAAAATATTCATGGATTAAAAACGATAGCAATAACGTTATTGCACGACGATAAAATTGTTTGCGATAAAGTTGTCGTTTTAAACGTAGAAATATTCTAAAAATCTGTATATAGGAAGGGAACTTTCTGATCGAATTGGTGCCGTTTGCAAAGTTGTAGGTGTTTATCCCTTCGTTAAAAAAGCTACGAAATTTTGACGTTGTCGTGCTATTTTGTCGCACGTCGTTTTTTAGCGTTCTGAGAAAAGCAAGCTATGTACACAATAACACACACGTTTTGTTTGGTTGACCATACTGTGCATTGTCCCGAAGTTTAGTTGAACTTTTTTGCTGGAGTCTCGAGTTATAATTACAAATGTTAACGGTAGTCGGCAATGTACGTGTGTCAAACGCGCTCTGAGCTGAAATCCCTTTAGCCAGTTGTCGCACTTAGAGCAATTTTCAGAGTGCGTGGAAATACAATGTCCCATCCCCGAGGGTTCCGGAGCACCAAAACTTCTTAGCATGGTGCTCCCAACGATTCATTGCTTTTATAAATAGGAACGTGAGCGGGGGATCCCCACGTTTCTTCCTCCCCTGTAGATTCAGAAATGTATTGTGGTTTGAACACTCGTGCTCAAACTCAATCCACTTCAACGAATCATCTTTGCGGTTAACTTTACGCAGTTGGCCTGGCCGATTTAACGTTTGTGATGTTTCAAAGCAATTTATTGCATTGGGGCAATGACAAGAGGATGCTAGGCGTTAATCAACCTAAGGCATTTTCCAGGATGCCCTCGAAAGACTGGCTGCGCTAGAGTTAGATTAGATTAGATTAGAGCAATTTTCAGAGTGCGTCAAGATAGCACGAAACTGCTTTTATACACCCAAAGGAAAAATATATATCAAAATCTGCAACGGTGGATTTGCTGCAGAAAATGTTATATTTTATAACAGTTTTTGCAGCAAGTTCATAGCTCATTTTTGCCCGCGTCGTTAACATGTCAGCGATCTGCAGTTCTCACCAACACATATAAAGCTGGTGACCGAGCCACGTAGCCTAGTGGTAACGCTTCCGCCTCGTAAGCGGTAGATCGGGGTTCAAATCCCGGCTCGGACCAACACAACTGGTGATCTTTTCCCTTCTGGATTCGATTGCTTAGTAAAGGGAAGGTAGTGTATCGTCACAAACTGGACCTTATCAAGACCTTAAACTGTCACTGAATCCGCTTTGTAAATGCCGGCCCCGATACTCTTCACGGGTGTTCCTCTCAGGAACAGGGAAAGATTTACTTTACTTTTACATATAAAGCTGGCGCGTTCCCTAGCATAACTTAAAGAGAATAATGTGTTGGTGCTCTGTCCCTCACAATCCATGAAGCGTTTATGGCGCAGTGGTAGCGTGTCGGATCAATAAACAAAAAGTTGGTGGTTTAATCCTCGTTCTGTTAAGATTTTTTTTTTGTGCAATACAACCAAACATCCGTCGAAAAGGCCGATAATTGTCGGTAACGGGCAAAATTGTCATACCCCTGTAGCGCAAAAAAAAATGCATGAGGACAGATTTCATGCAGAATCTGATATACTTTCATGCAGCCATGCAACACAATCATGCGACCGCCGGTTGGGTGCATGAAAAGTGACTACAATGTACGGAGTTTTTTGGGTTTTTGTTGAAAATTTCAGGATTGAAATCGAATTTTGAGGAATTGTGAAAGTCAAAAGCTGAGGCGTTAAAAGCACAAAATGGTGTCATAAACTCAATTTGGCCCAAAATGCACGTGCGACACGTTAGCACGACAACAACGATTTGTGAATGGCGCTTTACAGGAGAATTATTATTTCTGTAGCACTCCGTATTTAGGACCACCGTGCGCTCGTCATCATCTGCTACCGTTGCGATGGTGCACTTGCAAAGATGTTTACCGTGCGTACAACCTTAAGACTTTCATAATTCGCCTCCATCAATTTGAATCTTCTTCCCCGCCCATCATTTTATGACACGTGTAGAGCTCCTAGGGGAGTGAGGCGCTATTCTTGCCCTTCCTGTTGACTACAGTTTGCTTATCGCATTAATTAATTTGTTGCTGCTGCCATCGTCGTTGCAACCTTAAGGCTTAGCTCCGCTTTGCTCAAACTCTGACGTGATTCTTCTTCTTCGCTTTTGCTCCCTTGGCAGGACGTGGGACTTCAAACACCTGAACCCGACGTGGAACTTTCTGGCGGAACTCGGGGGCAAAGTTCGCGCCCTGCTGGCCATCATGGAGCACCCGATCAATATGGCCCACCTGGCGAAGCTGTTCACCGCCCAGCTCGTGCAGTCGTGCAACTTTCACGTAAGTATTTATCTCTTCTTGGGCGAGAAGGGGGAGAGATTTGCATGAATTAAAAGGGAACGACGGGAGTGTATTAGAGTTTTTCACGGGACTAACAAACGCGTGCATAATTAGTTGTCTAACGGTTATGATGCTAACGCATCAACAGTTAATAGGATTGCATGTTTTTAATTTGCATTATGCTGTGAAAATTGAAAATTTTGCAATATATACAATAAATTTTTCTTAGCGGTTTTTGATGTTTTGTTATTTAAAAAATAAAAAATCTAAAATTAGAAATTAAGACATTTAGACATTTGCACATTTAGACATTTAGACATTTAGACATTTAGACATTTACTGCCCATGTTCGCATAAATGTCCCATATGCAAAAACAGCAAGCTGAGAAAAACGCATTTGAAGTTTGTCCCATACATAAGGCTACGTGTTAAGTTTTCGCGTAAAAACTGGATTTTCTCCTGATTTCAAGAACAAAGTGCTGGATGTTATAGGCTTTTCTGAAAGAGCACACGATTTTGAACAAAACTGCATCATTATCTCAAAAACGATGAAAATGCATATGGGACATTTATGCGATCATGGGCAGTTTAGACATTTAGACATTTAGACATTTAGACATTTAGACATTTAGACATTTAGACATTTAGACATTTAGACATTTAGACATTTAGACATTTAGACATTTAGACATTTAGACATTTAGACATTTAGACATTTAGACATTTAGACATTTAGACATTTAGACATTTAGACATTTAGACATTTAGACATTTAGACATTTAGAAATTTAGACATTTAGATATTTAGACATTTAGACATTTAGACATTTAGACATTTAGACATTTAGACATTTAGACATTTAGACATTTAGACATTTAGACATTTAGACATTTAGACATTTAGACATTTAGACATTTAGACATTTAGACATTTAGACATTTAGACATTTAGACATTTAGACATTTAGACATTTAGACATTTAGACATTTAGACATTTAGACATTTAGACATTTAGACATTTAGACATTTAGACATTTAGACATTTAGACATTTAGACATTTAGACATTTAGACATTTAGACATTTAGACATTTAGACATTTAGACATTTAGACATTTAGACATTTAGACATTTAGACATTTAGACATTTAGACATTTAGACATTTAGACATTTAGACATTTAGACATTTAGACATTTAGAGATTTAGACATTTAGACATTTAGAAATTTAGAAATTTAGACATTTAGACATTTAGATATTTAGACATTTAGACATTTAGACATTTAGACATTTAGACATTTAGACATTTAGAAATTTAGACATTTAGACATTTAGACATTTAGACATTTAGACATTTAGACATTTAGACATTTAGACATTTAAACATTTAGACATTTAGACATTTAGACATTTAGACATTTATACATTTAGACATTTAGAAATTTAGACATTTAGAAATTTAGATATTTAGATATTTAGAAATTTAGAAATTTAGACATTTAGACATTTAGACATTTAGACATTTAGACATTTAGACATTTAGACATTTAGACATTTAGACATTTCGACATTTAGACATTTAGACATTTAGTTTTTATTTGGGTAATGTTTTTGAATATTTTTGAGACGAAAGAATTTTGAACAGATTCAAGGGCTCATCGCATGCCAGCATTGCATTCGCTCTTGAAGTAAAGCCATATAAAAATATCTGTTTAACTGTTTCGAGCTGAACACAGCACATGCTTGTGAAAAACCACTCCTCCCCATTAATATTTCCACTTTATGTTTGATGTTTTTCCCCTCTCCTTTCAGAACTCTGCCGCGTCCGAGCTGGCGATGGCCCTGCCCAACGTGGACCCGGCCAAGCTGGTGAAGCTGCGCCAGCGTTTGGTGGCCCCGAGCCAGTTCTCGACGCAGTACCTGTTCCCGGGCAGTCAGGCGTTTTTCCGCGATTTCATCATCGCCGCCGAGGCCAATCAAATATTCATCGAGCAGCTGAAGGCCGCGCTGATCCACGAACTGGTCGGCATGAACGACTCCTCGTACGAGGTCCTGAACGTGTCCAGCTCGGGCAGCAGCCAGCACGAAAGCGAATACGTGGTGAGTACAAGTGACTTTCGACAGTCGCCGGCGGGTAGATCTGCTGCAAATGGGCAAAAGTGCACAGGAATCGCTCTTTGATCCTTTCGCGTGCGTTGCTCGTTTTTGAACGGATTCAGGCTGCAGGGTTGGATTTCAATTATTTGCCAATATTTTGCGTTGATATGGAACGTTTCATCCGACATGTGAAATTTGCAATCAATTTGCAAATCCTTACATTAAAAAGGTCGTCATATTCGAATGATTGACAATCATTGAAGCTTTTGGCAAAATACCTGAACTATGATAGGCAACTTAACTGCTGTTGACTTCTGATACTGCATATTTATAACATTCTTTCACAAATCACATCAAACAAAATCAAAGAGAAATTGAGATGTATTTGCTTTTGATCCGTGCTTCCAAGTACAACATCAAAACCACCCCAAACAAGTACAACTGCTCTCAATTCCTCCCTTTTTCTGCTTTTCAATGCCCATCAAGGTCGATGAACTTTCTCTGCAGCATATTTATTCGCCTAGTCATACCTTTTTTCCACCCCCTCTCGAATTACCTTTACGATAGTCGTTTTCCTCCCCCCTTCAAACACGACTAAAACTCCCTGCCTAACTCAGGAAGAACTTTTCCGAACGGGAGAAAGAGGGTTGCTTTTGATTATCAACCCACCCACCCTCGTCCTTCAGGGCAAAAAATAGCAACAGCGTAAAGCAGCATAACTTTCCTGGCGAGTGTCAATTGATGCTTGTTGCCGCGGCAGTGCGCTCAACTCTTATCGATCGCACGCCGCGTGGCTTTAACCTTCTCCTGGGCGCTCACGCGAGATTCCGGGAAGGGACTATATCGGACAACAGTGGCATGATAGGCTACCGGAAAATGACATTTGGCGTTCTTTGATACAATGTAACTTATTGTTTATGAAAACCATTCTCAAATTCCCGACTTTTTCCGACTTTTCTAGATTTTTATAAAAACAATAAAACATTTTTTAACTGAAGTTTGATTTTAACTTAAAAAATCTTTATAAAATACCATCGGAAAAAAATTGTTAAAAAATAGTCAAAGTACAGAAAGATTTTGTAAAAAAAAACTAGACAAAAACTTCCTAAAACTTCACTTCATAAATGGAAGCATATTTTGATTAAGAGTAAAAACATAAATAATTCGTCTTTGAAAAATAACCAAAAGCTTTAAAATTCCTATAGTTTCAAGCTTATGTGAAATCTTTTACAAGCTATTTAGAATATATTGTATCACGTTAATAATGAATTTATAAATAAATGAAGGCTTTTTAAATTGAAAAAATGTGATAGAACGAAACGGAAAAAGACTTAAAACCTCAGATCAAAAATTCTTTCAAAATTCAGTAATATACTGAAGATGGCTGTGGGACAAAAACTTCAATTATTTTATTTATTTCCTACTAATTTACAATTTTAATATTTCTTAAATATTTTTTAAGCTTGAATATTTTTTTTCGGTAAGAACAAAAAACCTTTGGATTTTCTCGATATTTGAGTTTTACGATAACTGCAAATCAAGCTTTATCTATAATTATGTAACCATTATCAGACAAATGTTTAAAGGAATCAAACAGTTGGAAACAATATTTGCTTACAAAATGCTTACAAAAAAAAATATCTAAGCTGTAGTTGGAATCGTTTTTGAAATATTGAAGCAGTAACAACATTAAACAGAACCATAACTTTACGTTGATGTAATCGTTGAAATTGAGCTCTATTTTCATATTGGTTAAATTTTGTTTGTTATTGTTAAATGTTGGATGTTTGAAAAACTTTGTCAAATATAAACAACAGACTTTTAACTTATAAAAAAATGTTATGCAAATTTGGGTCAAATGCATGCCGCCAAAATCATCCAATATTTATGAGGATTTTTAATTTTTAATTCTTAAACAGCCTTCTCATTCTCAAATTGATTGAAATAGTGAAAGGAACTTTAAATTCAAAGTTAGATGCTTAAGACGAATTGAGTGAAATTAATTTGAAAATTGTGCAAAATATTTCAAAACTATTTAAGAGTTAGAAAATATTTTTCAGACAAGCATGCTCGGGATTCCCGACTTTTGCCGACTTTTTAACAAAAATTCACAAATTTCCGACTTTTCCCCGATTTTTCGTGGATTTTGGTGGATTCCCGACTTTTCCGATTTCCCAACATGAGTGGCCACCCTGGGTAATACGTACAGCGAGTTGTAAATTTGCAGGAGTAAATTTACTTTTTACTTAGGTAATTTTACCTGTGTCATGCGTAAAAAGTACTAAATTATACAAACAAATAACCTTGCTTGTGTCATTTTACTCTGTTTCTAATGTAAACATGACATATTTTATTGAAAATGTATGTTATGATACTTGGAAAACCGATTAGAAAAAAAGTTTGAATGTGTGTTAAAACCAACCCTTGACATTTTTGCCGATTTACATGTATGTAACCCCTTAAGGTAAAGTGAATTCAAAAAGTAAATTTAACCCTTTCAAATTTTTATCTCGTCGTATTTCAACTTTTTTTTTATTGTGGATAGCAATCAGAAGAAGCCTCATTGTGTAATTTAAAAGAGGAAGTTCAGATTGCCTTAAAAAAACATAATTTAATGAACAAAATGAAAAAAATGCATCAGGATGTCTGCCGAGTTTATAAATTTAATGATTGATAAAAAGTGATTTTATGTAATAATTCACTAGTTTATACAATATTCTATAATCTATTGCGTATTGATTGAGAATTATTGCATTTAGTCAAAGCAATCTGTTGATATAAATTTGAAATAAAATATATTTTTTAAGCCTTAATCGCTAACATACACATAAAGAAATCCAAATCTTACATTATAACAGATTCAACACGTTTGTACGTTTTTAAACATTTAAATTTAATAAATTTGATGTAAATTTGGAACAAATCAATAAAACAAAGCTTCATTTTAATTTATAATTGTTATGGATGAATAATTTTTTTTTTTCAAGGTAATTACACCTCAGTTTTAGTGAAATATGTAAAATTACACAAAAAAATTAAAATTTACGCTAGTGTTTAATATGGTGCGAAATCTAATACTGGAGTCATACTTAAAAAAAATTAGGACAAAAAATAAAACATTGTCATTGTCAAATACCAAAATGAAAATCAAACTTGCAATTGAAAATGACTTCACACATTTTTTGATAAAATAAACCGAATCAAAGTTATAAGCATATAAAGGGGAAATTTTTCGAAAACTGTTTTGTTTTTTCCTCTGCAAAAAATGTTTTTGAAAAGCTGAGAAAATCTCCTACAATTTTCCTGTGTTGACTTTGTTGATCAGTCTGCTGGTTGTTGTGATAAAGCCTCTATGTTTTGAAAAATTAGTTTTCTCAGTTTCATCTAATTAGCCCTTTTATCAACTCGTGATATTTTGGAGTGAAACTTTGTTAATTTTCTGCAATTTTGAATTAAAAATAATTTCGAAATTGCAATCGTGAAAAACTATTATTTTTAACATGTTCAGTTGTTAGGCTGTATCAAAACATCTTGAAAATTATATTTTATATTTATTGGATTTTCTCTCGCATTACACAATTCTATCAAACCGGCCAGTCAACCCGCAACTATGTTTAAAAAAAAGTGTCACTAACTTGTAATCCCATTTTAAAAGTTTTCCACAAAATTGATGTCCTACCTCATAAAACGGCCAATCAGCTTAAAACAAAAGCAGTTAAATCTGTGTGCCTTGATGGGTCCTTCGCTCAACAGGAGTGTCAACATCACCGTTCATCCGGATATAAGGACGCAATCCATCACGACGGTTTTACAATTAATTCCAAACTCATAAAACTTTCCCCAGCCTAATAAGCCCACCGAGAGTAAGAGGGGAAAGATGAGCCGCTTTCCACACTCGTGGCGAAGGACGGCATCGATAATCTCAAAATGGCCACACTCAGGGAACGTGTCTTGGGTGCCCTTTTTCTAAACCTGATGCCTTTATTGATCATTTGTCATAACTTTTCAGCACTAAAACATTGCCGGTTGGCTCTTCTGCTAAGGGGGAGCATTCTGTAGCTACGTAACAGTAGATTTTGAACCACACCAAAAGAATGCGTTTCGTTACTCACAGTCGTGCCCCCTCAGTCAAGGAGAGGTTGCGTGGGGTTTCGTAATGGGATCAAGTTTGTTCATCACGGGAACATAATCTCCATTGTCATCAGTGTCACTGTCAGTCACAGTCACCAACGGACCGAAGGGCGAGGGACTTTATTGGTTGAGAGTGTCAACAAGAGGTGAAGTTATGGTCTTCCCCCTTCCACCTTTTGATGGCGCTTGTCTAGGGGTTTTGAGTAGTGTGCACTCTGTTTCCTTAGCGATGATGCTTTCAGGTTATGGATTTACTGACAAGGATGAAATTTGATTAATTTAATTTTGGTTTTGAGTTTGAAAATAATTTTATTTATTTTATAAATCAAAACTCACGTAAAAATACGAAGAAGTTGTTTATTGCCCATCTAAATTAAAATCAAAGTAATAAATAATAGTGTGATACAGTGAAAATTAATCTACCATCAAACTGAAGGAACCCGTTTCAAATCACCATAACCGTAGCACGATAAATATTGGTTTGCCTCAGCAAACCGCACTATTCCATAATTTTTATTGATAAAACACCCCAACAGACATATTTTACCCCCCATCAAAAACCTTGAAAGAACCTTTCCAGCAGGATCTGTGTAACAACACTCTGATGTCTGGAATAAAGTTCCAGGCCCCTCGGGCGAAAATAGTCTGGGCCCAAAATTCCTCCCCAATGAAATAGTCGAACGGAAACGCACCAGCAGCACTGTAAAGTGCCATAATTTATATCGAAGGTAATAAATCAACAGACGATAGTTTTCCAGTTGGGCCTCCCCTCCCTTCAAGCAATATTTTGAGTCACCTCCCCTGGTGCAAATACATACACATACGCCCAGCAAAATTGATAGTGCTATTGTGGTTTTCCCGGGACTTTTCGGGAACGGCCAGGAAGTTCGTTATGGAGTTTATAGAGTTCTAACTTCGAGAGCACTAGCTTAATGTTAGGTATTGTTGTTGAAGTCAGACGAGGTACCGTTGCTGGCCTACGGTGCACTTATCTTTCTAACAATAAGTTTAAAATATCACATTTTAAAAATTGTGGTTAATAAAAAAACATTTGGAATTGATTCCGGTAATAAATATTAAAATTGGCAAAAAATATTGAACCAAATAATTTCGAGACTTTAAAATTTTGAAATTTCTTCTGTAAAGATCAGAAAACTTCACAAAAGTTTCATTTTTTAACATTGAAAATTGAACCAATAGTTTCCGAGTTATCGTCAGTTTAAAATAACTGGCTAATTAGGTGACACTGAGAAAAACTCATTTTAATCGATTTGAATTGTTTGTGAGGCTGTATCTCAAAAACTAATTGTTCAATGTTCAAGTCTCAAAGAGAAAATTGCGGGATTTTTTTCAGCTTACCAAATTTTTTTTTTAAATGCTGTTCTTTCAAGAAATATTTTTAAAATGCAAAAAAACGGAAACCAATCGAAAAATATACCTAAAACTCATGAACAATAAGTTTCATAAAAAAAATTATCGTACTTTTTGATTGCAAATTCAGTTCGGTTTAGAAATATGATTTAAAAAAAAAGGTTGTTATTCGACATTTTCATTAAAAAGCATTTTTTCCAAATATCCTTTGGCTAAAAGAAACGTATTGTGGGTTTTAAAGTTTAAGTATCTATTTCCGAAAAGTCCTAATCATAACCTTCAACTTTGTCGAAGACCCCAAATCGATCAGAAAATCTTTCAAGATATCATACATTTACTTACCCATTTGTGCCTTACAATTTAATTGATCCTCAATAAAAATAAAAATGCTGTAAGATTTGAAAAAAAAACTACTTACGACTTTTGTAAAATTGATTTGAGATTGATATAAATTATTTCAAGCCTAGCGATTTTATGTGGTCCAAAATCAAAATTTCCAAATGTTATCAATTGAATTTAATTTTCCCAAATAAAATCCTAGTCTGACAGGATAAAACTTGGGGGCTAATTTGGAACTAATACCTTAAATATAGGTTGGGACTGAACAGAAATTTGAAAAATTTTCGAAATTCATCGGACAATCCAGATTGTATGCATCCCTGGAATAGAATGTGTAAATAATATCCCATAAGAAAAAAAAAAGCAACAAATTATAACGGGAAAACAATTTTAAAGCTTTTTGTAAAGTTCTTTGTAATTAGGTCATGTCTGTAACATAATCACCTGTGAGTTATTTTCCACCAACTCACACGAAATCGGAAATGTTGCCCCGACCCCTCTTCAATTTCCGTGAAACTTTGCTCTAAGGGGAAATTTTTACCCGTAGTCACGAATCCGAGATCCATTTTTCGATACCTTGTGACAAAACCATTTCATTTTTCTGAATGTTTAACTAAGATAAGTTTTTCAGTGATTTGTAGCCCGATTTGATGGCGAACTCAAGATTAAAAAAGGGGGGTTTCATCCCGTTACTCAACAGTCAAAAATCGAGAGGGAAAGATTGTAAAAAGGGTGGTTTTTGTAAGAAAACCCGTTATGCTATGTATTGTTAGAAAGGTATTTGAAAGACCTTTTCAACGCGCTCAAAAGATTGACAATCTGACAATCCTATTAAAAGTTATGAGCACTTAAGTATTATTTATACACTCTTTTGAGGCCGGATCTCAAATATTTTGATGAAAACGCTGTCCGGATCTATCATGCGACCCATCGTTGGATAGGTAATCAAAAGACCTTTCCAACGAACCTAAAAGATTGAAGATCTGACAACCCAAACAAAAGTTATAAGTTCTTTAGTATTTTGAATACACTTTTTTTTAGGCCGGATCTCAGATATTTTGAAAAAAATAACTTCTATTTGTACACTTTTTTGAGGCTGTGTAGTATATTCACTTTATAAAGGCGAGGAAGGCACCAACCACCTAAAGGTGGATTAAGTAACGTTTTTTTAATTTGAACCAAAAGTTTCATTTTTAATTGTACATGTATTTTTGTAATAAATATTCTACAAAATTGTAGAACAGTCAAAAACATCAATTTTGATGTCTAAACATAAGGGGTTTGCATGTATTCTTCACGAGTTATTAGAATTTTACGAAACAGTTTTTTGAATAATTGACTAGGTTATCGAAGGTTTAACTCCTTAAACTGAAAGTATTTTTTGGAAAGTTAGGTAATTTTTTTTTCAAAAAAACGTTGAAAACGTTTTTGAAGCTCGATTAATGATTTTTCAGTTTCTTTTGGGGTCCTGAACAACTGGGTTCAGTCCCCACTTTGCCCAAAGCGATTAAATTTTCCATGGAAATTTGTTTGAGAAAAAACTGTTTTTGTTGGATTTTGATATTTAAAAAAAAATCACTTTTCACGCTATATCAAAACTGTGCTAACTTGCTCCTGAAAAAAGAAATTGCGTCCTCAAAACTGGACTAAAACGTGATTTTCGAGCAAAAAACACGTTTTAGACCAGTTTTGGACACGCTGTTTTTTAAAGATCAAGTTAGCCCCATACACTCTTCGGGAGAGCACCTTTCCGAATATGAATCTGATATTATTGTAGCGTTGAACGTGGATTTTTTAAATTTTAAAAACCAAAAAATTGGATCTCCCATAAAAATTCCCATAAAAAATTGATTCGCTTTGCGGAAAGGGGGGACTAAACCAATCGTTCCCAAACTTTTAGAAGGACTGGAAAATTTTAGTGCTCACTAAATTTGGGCAATTCTATTTTTTCCATGTAACCATTTACACCCTAGTGACCCATGTACAATTTTAAAGATATTGGTCGTATACAAGAACTTACAGCAAATATGGCGGCATCTGACATTTTACTAGTGAATTAATTAGCTAGAAAAAACTCCTGAAAATATTCTTGAAATCGATCTGAACCGATCATTCTTGACAAAGAGAAGGTTTGTTGTTTTCCGATTTTTCTTCCCTCAGTGAGTTCAACAATCCATCTACATTTTAGATAATACCACATGTTCACTTTATCAAAAACTCTTCCACCATCACGTCGCGCCGCCCTAATTTCCGCCTGATTGAAACACAACATTCGTTTCCATTCACTTTTTCGGCAATAAAAATCGAATGATAAAGCCATCGTCCCCAAATGGCCTGCTGCAGTCCATCGAACTGAGGCCAGAAGCAGCAAAAAAAGAGGAAGCAGCACCACATATTCCCTGCCACAGGAACTGCTCACATCGCAAACTGTCTGGTCTGGTCTGGGTCTGAACTTAACGCTCCCCGATAACGATAACGATATGCGGAAAAGCATGATGTGAGCATTTTTATGGATGTCACGCCATGCCACCATCGAGTCGAATGTATATTTGCTATATTGGTTGACTCCAGGACTGAATATCTGACCGAACAAGATGGTGTTGATACACTATCGGTGAACATTGGTTCCTGCGTGTGCCGTTTTGAGGGTGGAGGGGCCAGCAACAGCATTTTCTTATCATCTGGAGGACTTGTTCGTCCTTGCGGCTTCCAACGACGACTTCCCAGGCTGGACGGGTGGAACTCGATGTGGAACTGGAGCAACTGGAGCGTTTCTGCAAAAAACCAAAAGTGCCGTGTCCTCCTTCTACCACACTGTGTACGGAGTCTTGGAGACGGGGGGTTGTCCATAAATCACGTTGAAACCTGAACCGTGAAACTTCTTACTTTTCCTGTCATTCTAAAGCGATGGAACAGCCTACTTTTCTCTCCAAATATAACAGATTCGAATAGAAACACTTTTCAAAATAAATGCTTTCTACTTTTCAGCATGCTGAAAAGTAAAAATTTTCAGCACTTGTTTCTTCACTTTTCAAGATTTTGTTGATTTGAACGGTGGATTGACTCAATTCATGAACATTTGACGGACAATTTCATTCAAAGGGTGTTTTTGGAATTGCAAAAAATGTTGTAACTCGTTGCAAAAAGAAGAATTTTTCAGAACGAGTCGTACAAATACGACGAGTGATTAAAAAAAATGATAAACTACTATTTCAAGCGAACAAAAATGACGCCTAAAATGAATAAATTCAGAAAACTGTCAGTATCAACCATAACTACACTGCATGCTTTATGGACGACCCCCCAATCCCATCGACACCATCGCCTGTTCGCTTCAGCCGTGTGATGATGGGCATGTACCACATGTAGAGACCAAACTAATCACGATGGTGGTTTGTCGTACACTTCCATGCTGATAGCCACAATCAATGGTTTCTTTTACTTATTCTTCTTCTTCTTGGTATTTTTCTTAGTCCTGCCGCCGTCGCCATAACTTCGACCTCGAAAAAAAGCAAGACACAGAAGACGATGAAGAATTTCCTGTTCCTCTTTACGAGGAGGAGGTTTGGGTGTAAGTGTGCTGCGCACTCACACATACATTACATCCTCCGGGATCAAATTCCTCGCCGGGGGGTCACACGATGATGAAGGAGTTCGCTTTGAAGAGTGACTGTAACTGTGTGTTGGTTATCGGGTGGGAGAGCAAATTTCCCGGGTCATAAATGAAATGGGCCATGTTTTGATGTCGGGGAGACGATGGCGGCACGAGGGGTGGTTCTAAGATGAAGAAATGACGATTCCAGGACGTTCGTCACACACAAACACGCCCCCGGTTTATGGTCATATATTGGCACAGACCATATTGACACTCAATCAATTCCTAACGCAATGCTGAACACATATGATGGCGCGACGACGGTGGCATGTGGATTACCACCCGGATTATGGCAAATTGCCCTGGCCTTTGGTCCTTCAATGGCGTCAATTTGTTCCGTTTCTACACCACCGGAAGTGCGTGTGTGTTTGTCGATATGTGTGTGATGGCATTTGGATAGGGTTTTTTTTTCTTCTTAAAAAAGCTTACTTGTTGGGTTGGTGGTTTAGTAGCATAAGAATGTATTGTTCTTTTAAATAAATTAATAAAGAGAAGTTGCACGGTATTTTAAATATATTATTTTAAAAATCGTAAGGATTATTTTAGAAAAAAGTTAAATTTTAGTTTGAAGGTTCCGTGCCAAAAATCATTACACCAATACTGATTTCGTCAGCTGTGTGCTATCTTGTGACAACGACCATTTAGTACTATTCGAGAAAATCGATTTTTAAAGTTTGATGAAAAATATTTTCAAAACTATGAATGGTAGAACCCAACTTTTTGGAGCAATCGGTTCGTGTACTATCGCTTAACAAACGCTCCAAGTTTCAACTAATTTGGTTACACCAGTTAAAAGATATAGTAAATTATGTAATCAAAAATCTGAAAAGCACGTGTCACAAGTGTGTTTCGAAAGTAAAATTGTACTACGTGTCACAAGTGTGCACAGAAATCCCATACAAACTAAAGTATACTTAAATCAATAGATTAATCGACTTAATCAGTATATTTTCAAAAACAAAAGTTTGCATTGCCTTTAGGAAGAGTGTATCAACATAAATTTGTGCAAAACAAGAACAAATTTCCACATTTTCCAACAACATGTATGACGTGTCACAAGTGTGCACGATCATTTTGATGATAAATTGGTCTATGTCACAAGTGTGTATTGCGATATCCGAGAAACGGAAGCGAGTTTCCAAAATCGGGTTAAAGCATCTTGTAGTGTTTGTTAAGTATAGCAAAACATCATCATTAACTCATTTTCGACCAAAATGGTCTATGTCACAAGATAGCACACAGCTGACGATTTGTCCAAAAAGAAAACCCATTGATCATTATTCGTCTTTGTCACTACTGAAAATATTTTAAAATGCGGTTGCTGTTAACAAATCGCGCATTTTCGGATTTAACGGTACACTTCAACCATAGCTTTTGAACCAAGATTTTTGTCACAGACTTTTTGGTATCTTCAATACTACGGGAACTACCGATATGATTTTTGATTCATCCCCTGATCTACTGTCTCCAATGTTATTCAAAACATTTTTTTGCAATCAGTTTCAAAAATTCTTTCATGTAATGAATACTAAACTATAAAAATTTTTGAGGTATGTCATTGTAAGGTAAATTTAAAGTACTTTTTGAATCAAATTGACAAGTAGTAGAGCAGACAATTACAACAATTTTGTTATGTAAACATAAGAGGTTTCCTTGTAGCCATCGCGATTTTACGAAGGAAAGTTTTGAAATAAACGGTCGTCGATGATCAAAAAGTAAACAAAGAGAAACATATAAAGTTATTTTTTCAAAACTTTTTTTTACAATGAATCGCTATAAGATAAGAGAGACTTCTCTTTTGCAATGTTATTTCAAAATTTGGAGGCAATTAATTTTCAATTTAGGAAAGGCACCTAAAATAAGTTGTTATTCAAGTAAAATTCTGACATTTTTTTACAAAATTTTAGGTGGCCAATTGTTAATATTCAGTCCAGTTTTCCTTAACAGTTGAGAACGGAAAAAACACTTTCAAATGTTTTGAGCTAAGAAATCACAGATTGTGATTGGATACTTGAAAATATTTTGTATAAATGAATATACATAACACAAAAATAAATGAAATAGGAAATTTATCAAAAAAAACTTTTCGATGTTATTTGCGCAATTATTTTTCGAAGTTATACCCCCTTTAATAATGGTTAGAAAAATCTGGTGAATTCTTAAAAAAAAAAACTGAATTAGAAGTCTAATCAAGTGAAAACAATCTGAAATGCATTTTCCTGCATTAATGATAATAGTTAACATGCTTGAGCTCGTTTAAAAATATTTTTAATTTTTATGAAATTCCAATGTACACACTAAATCAGGAATTCGTTACTCGGTAATTTTTTTACTGAGATTGCTCAGTAAAAGTGATATTTTACTGAGCTATCAGTAGTTTTTGTCAAAATTACCATGCTACAGTTAAATATTTACTGAAGTTCAGCATAAATTACCAAACTACGGTATTTCATTCTGCTGATTAACTCAGTAAACTCATGTGTTCGGTTATTTTTAACAGCTCGGTAATTGAAGTACTGATTGCTCGGTAAATTTTGGTGAATTTAACTGGGAACTCAGTAAATATTACTGAGCTCTACTGTTGAAACTTAGCTGTCATTTCATGTGTTTTGCTGACGCTTAGAAAACGGTTAAAAATGATCGGTGTGATGGAAGTTTGCTTAAATAGTTATAAAAACAACACATTTATGAAAAACTTTGGCTATCATTATAGAGGTAAGGTTATTTTCATTTAAAAATTAATTGATGTTCTGATTAAATATAAACTTTCCTTCAGGCAAGATAAAATGCAGAGATATTCTTCAGACGATATGATTCTGTTAAAAAGTAATGTTTATTAAGAACTTGGCTCCGGACTAAC
Source organism: Culex pipiens pallens (assembly GCF_016801865.2). Taxonomy (NCBI): domain Eukaryota; kingdom Metazoa; phylum Arthropoda; class Insecta; order Diptera; family Culicidae; genus Culex; species Culex pipiens. The sequence continues at coordinate 80,204,492 of NC_068938.1, read as the reverse complement.
TTCAAAACTATTATTTTGGATCTCTGAAACATGCGTGCTTTTAAATTTGTGGAATGTTCGTTAATTTTATTGTAAATAAATGTTTTTTTGTTATTCTAACCTTCAAAATCAATATGAACAAAAAGGGGAAAAGGCATTACTGTAAGCTCGGTAATTGTTCCGAAATTAAACTGAGTGCCCGTTAAAATTTTACCGAGCTCCTCGGTACAGATTAACCGGAGCTGTCAAAATCAAGTTTACTGAGTACTCTGTAAATCTATTTTTTACCGGGCTGGCTACCGAGCGCTCGGCTGTTGAGATTTCGGTAAAAAAATTACCGAGTACGGTAAAAAAATCTAAGTGTGTATAGTAAACACTTTTTTCCGCAAAAAACATTTATTCCTGAAGAGATGTTTTGGCAACTTATGATTGCAAAACAACTTATGATTGCAAACAACTAGTGTATTTCTAAACATTTTTTAATTCAATCGTTAAAACTGTGGTTTTCCATTACAATTTTAAACTTTTCTTTATTAGTAAAATATAAAATTCCCGGGTTCCAGCAATTCCCGGAAAATTGCAAAATTCAACTCTTGATTCCCGGAAAAATAAAAATCTCGAGAATCGTCATCCTCTAATGGCAACTTTTGGTTCGATTTTCGAAGCTTAAAAGTGAAACATATGTGAGTTTTTCGGCTTTTAATTTTTTTTTTCCAAATTCAACAAAATATTTGAACTAGTTCAAAATTAGTTTTTAAACATTTTCTGATGTTCAATAGAAAATTTTGAAAAAATTAGTATTGTGGAAGAACTGAAAATTCCCAGTTGACATCTTTACAAAAACATGATTTGCAGAAAACCTTTTGCTTCATTAAACAATGTCTAAGTTGCATAAAATTTTACCTTAAACTTGAAAACGGTGCACTTTTTTAAACAAACTGTATACATCTTAAATGAATTTGATGTATTATAATCAGATTTTTTCCATAATCATTTTTTTCATAAAATATGGCTTTGGTACCGGTTAGAGCTGGGACTTCGGATATCCGGATAATTTACATTTTTTGCTATATAAATTCAGATATCATCTTTTCAATCAAACCAAATCAAAAGAGATATACGAAAATCGTATCAGAACTGAAAAAAATTTGGATAAGAATATTTGATGAACCCAAAATAGATTTAAGAATAAATATGTAACGGATCAGATAGTTTTTTGGATAATAGTATTCGTCCATAAATCATGTAATACAAAATTAAAGGTCTTTTGAAAACCTGTAAAATTATTTTCTTTCATCTCCATGTCACCCCACAGTCGTGAGACAAAGCTGGCTTGTATAAGTTAGTTCATTTCCTAATAGAATCATTAATGCTGCAAACTATCCGAATATCCGAAGTCCCAGCTCTAGTACCGGTACAGATTGGATTCCATCCTTAACTCTGGCTCAAAAGATTTCAATTTAGTCCCCTAAAACTTTCAAAAACTTATAAAACTAAAAAGATTTCTTTTTGTCTCCTAAAACTCATAAAAGTATCTTGACTGTAGAAAAATATGTTTTTCTCGAAATTCAACTTCTTGTAATATAAAGTCAGGTTTATGGGCTGATAAACAACATTAGAAATATGGCGTCGATTGTTTACCAACAGAAATTTTGCAGAAGAAATGTCTTTAATTTTTGCGTCCTATTGACAGATGCGACGAAATACAAAAAAAAATTGTGTGAAAATCAGCTGGAAAAAAATCTATTAAATATTCAATTTCCAAGTATTTTTGCAAGATTTTTCAAAAAAAAAGTTGTCTCAAATTAATCTACAATATTCAACCAATTTTGACTCTGAAATTTTGCAAAACGTGTTTAAAATCACCAACAATTAAGATTTATTGCACATTTGCCAACTACAGATATATGCAACAATTTCCAATTTCCCGTGCGGGAAATCGATTATGGGGTAATTCATGCGTTCCAGACTGTCTAAATTCCAAAAAGTCACTGCGAATCTCCGGTTCGCAGCTTTACAGCGGAGCTTTGTATAAAGTGAAAAAATATCGTGATTTTTTTCCGTTTAACCATTTTTTTACAGTTCTTATAATAATTTTCAACTTTGTTGAAGACACTAAATCGATCAGAAAATTCCTTCCCGAGTTACAATTTTAAAACATTTTGAACTTAGCTAACTATTGTGTTTGACCAGCCCGCATTTTTTTTTTATGAAAACTTGTATGAAAATGCTAATGATGCAAAAAAGCTTTTTTGGCATATGAAATTCATGGATAAAGTTTCATAAGAATTAAAAACTAAAATGAAAAGTCAATTTGTGAAAACGTAGACAAAGAAACCCAACTACAATGTCGAAAGCAAAATTTAAACTTTCAATGGAGACGCATGGCTTTCTGCCTTTGCGTCTCCATCACTTATTCCATGACCACGCCCAATACACCTCCCTGATTGTTGAACGTTGATGAATTTTCCGTTTGATTTAACACGCACCCTCCCGGGGCAGCCATGATCGGGGGGGACTGATGCAACTAAATTGAATCCCGTTGCAAACATTACCTGCGTGTCTGTGAGGGATTGTTGTGAGATTCTGCGAAGGTGCGTCATTCAATTTAACTTGGGTAGTTTGCTGAATGTTGTACTTATTTGTAGTGAGGTCAAAAATTGGCAAATTCCTCTCGGTTTCATGCTGGAATTTCTAGCTAATGTTGCCGCAGTTATGTGTCCGTTCGGCGATGACGTTGATGATATGCAGCAGCATTAATTGGAAATTTGAAGCGCATTATGAGCAGGATGAAATTCCGAAACCCCAAAGCTTAAGGGGGACTCACATGAAATATTGCATTTCCCGACGAATGTTTGATGTACCGTGCCGCTCAAAGCTATGGGATTAAAATTTCAATCAAGAATCTAATTCGAGCCGAAATTCCCCCAAAACCCCTAATGAGTATGCAAATTAACGGTAAACGAAACGTTTCATTACGGCAGCCTCCAGAGTTCTGGCTTGTTGAGTCGGAATTGGCTGGATTCTTGAATTTCACACTTTCTCCGCACACACCGCAACAAAAACCTTCTGCCACCGATGTTAATGTTTATTTATTGTGTCCCATTTCCAACGCAAGCAGGCAGATCCTGTGCGGCAATTATCTACGACCCGACGGAAACGTTGCTTTGCATACGCACGCACCACCTCCTTATTATTGGTGCTTATCGCACGATGCGTCGTCGTAGTTCTTCTTCCCGGGTTTAAACCTCCCCACTAAAACGTGCCCTCTTTACCGGCTGGGTTGGTCCTTGAATCGGAAACGGTAAATAACGCTTCTCCGGGAGAACCCTTTTTACCATTCTGGGTGGCGTAGGGGAGGGTCGTTAGTAGTGGGAATCTATTTTTATCTTTGACTTTTGAATCTTGGAATATAACTGCCAGGATGGAGATAGGCTATACTATACTATACTTTTCCATAATTTCGCTGCCGGCCTTTATGTATTGTATATGACCAAAACTTAAATATCTCATTTGGACCTTATCCCCTATATTTCATTACCATATCCAGCGCCGTTCCAGTGAACCATTTTAAATTGCTTTCTTACCCACAGAACGCACCTAATATTAAATATACATTCGGAATCCCTTAAACAGTCCCGCTTCCCCCGCCCATTTAAAGGGTGGCACTCGCAGCAGGTTCTATTTGCCGTTCCACCCACCCGAGACACACCCGCCTCGGGCAAGTTCTGTGTGACCCGCCGCCACTGGCTGACCTTCCCCGCCACCGGAAATCCAACCCGGCAGCGCAAAAGGTGTATTTTTCATAATTGAATGAACCCATTTGGAGTCGGAGCAACGCTTAAATACAATTCCTAGGGACAAGTCCTTTTCTGAAAGTTGCCCGTTTTTCATCCTGGTAGTTGGGGGTTAGCTCTAACGCTCCGGGGTTGATCCCACGCGCAGTAATCGTTACCGATGAAATGGTCTGGGAAAGCCCGGGAAGAAGCGGAAGCTTAATTGGTACCTGGTCAGGAGTTGAAGTAAATGAAATTTCTACCGCAAACGGAAGTTTCGAAGTGGGTTGACTGTTTAATTGAATGGAATCACTCAAACGGTTGCTGCGGAGGGGCTCTTCCTTTTTGAGGTTTTGGTAGAAGTTTTAAGCTGTGTTTTGAAAAGTTGAAGGACTTTAAAGTTAAGGCAGTCAACTGAAATGGGACAAAAACAGTTGAGATAAGACAGGATCATTTGAGGCATGAGAAATTGAGACATAACAATTGAGACATCAATCATTAAGACAACAACTATTGAGACATAAATGACTGAGACAAGAAAAATTGAGACAGGAACAATTGAAACAAGACCACTCGAGACAAAAATATTTGAGACATTAGCAATTTGTATATTTTTTAGACAACAACAATTGAGACAGAACAGATTAAACAAGATCAATTGAGACATTAATGATTGAGACATCAATGACTCAGACATAACAATTGAGACAACGATGTTTGAGACAAGAACAATTGAGACAAAAATATGTGAGACTAAAACAATTGAGATTGAATAATACAGACAAGATCAATTGAGATATAAATGGCTGAGACAAGAACATTTGAGACATCAATGCCTGAGACAAGAACAATAGAGACAAAAATATTTGAGACTAGAACAATTGAGACAGAATAATACAGACAAAATCAATTGATACATAAATGGCTGAGACAAGAACATTTGAGACATCATTGATTGAGACAAGAACAATGACGGAGCGGCCGTGGCTGACTGGTTACGGTGTTCGCTTTGTATGCGCGAATGGTCCTGGGTTCGATTCCCATCTGCTCCCACCGAGAAAGTATAGGAAATATAAATCTCGAAACTCTGAACATGAACGAAAAATCAAAGTCGATCGAGTCGGGGTTCGATCCCCCGTCCTTTGGATCGGTAAGCAAAAATGCTAACCACTAGGCCATCGCGACTTGGTGAGCTAAAACTGGAATTAGGAATACTGTTGCTACCAACTATATACGCGCTGGGTCCTTGTCCATTTGACAAGGGTTCGGAAGTTCTAAATAACGTTTGAACCCGATTGGTGCAAACGTTCTTCAGGGCGGGGCTTGTCGATAAAGCTGAAGTACCTCGCGCTTGGCTAGCCAGCGTAGAAATGGGTCACCGAAGCTCGACAGAGCTAACACCTTCCAAATGCCTATGCGAGTTATTTGCATGTATAGAATGTAGATCTAAAAATACATGGAAACAACTCAATTTGTAAGAAGCGGCCGCGTGGTCCCGTTTGGTTGGTTGCACACACACACACACACATCATTGATTGAGACAAGAACAATGTGGCCAAAAACAATTGAGTCAAAAACGATTGAGACAAGAACAATTGAGACAGAACAATTTAAACAAAAAACAATTGAGATATCATTGGCTGAGTATTTGAATATTTGAGACATGAACATTTCGAAAAAAATGAGACAAAAACAACAAAGACATCAATGATTAAGTCAAGAAAAATTGAGGCAACAATGATTAAGCATAATTGAGACAAGAAAAATCGAGACAGGATCTATTGATACAAGACCAATCGAGACAAGAATATTTAAGACAAGAGTAATTTGAATTATTGTTGAGACAAGAACAATTGAGACATCAATTATTGAGACAAGAACAATTGAGACATCAATGACTGAGACAAGAACAATTGAGACATCAATTATTGAGACAAGAACAATTGAGACATAAATGACTGAGACAAGAACAATTCAGACAACGATGATTGAGACAGGAACAATCGAAACAAGAACATTTGAGACACGAGCAATTTGAACAATAATTGAGACAAGAAAAATTGGGACAAGCAAATTGAGGCAACAATGATTGAGACAAGAAAAATGGAGTTGAAAAAAAAAACAATTAAAACAAGAACAATTGAGGCAACAATGATTGAGATATGAACAATTAAGACAAGAAAAATCGAGACAAGAATATGTGAGACATGAGCAATTTGAAAAATTACTGAGACAAGAACAATTGAGACAAGAACAATTGAGACATCAAAGGCTGAGACAAGAACAATTAAATCAAGTCCAATCGAGACATGAACATTTGAGACATGAGCAATTTGAATAATTATAGAGACAAGAACAATTAAGACATCAATGATTGAGCTCGTCTCAAGTGACCAATTCATTGAGTCTCAAGTGACCAATGCATCAACAATTGGGACTAGAAAATTGAGGCAATTAAGACAAGGACAACAATGATTGAGATAAGAACAATTAAAACAATTCCAATCGAGACAATTGAGACAAGAATAGTTGAGACCAGTAGAATTGGGAAAAGAACTGTTCATTGTCTCATATTCGCATAATTGAGACAAGACAATTATAATTAGTTATAAATTGTTGAAGCTCCATTGAGACGAGGATAATTGAGACAAGAAAAATCGAGACAACAGGAATTGAAACAAGACCAATCGAGACAAGAATATTTCAGACATGAGCAATTTGAAAAAAAAAATCATGAGACAAAAACTATTTAGACAGCAATTATTGAAACAAGAACAATTGGGACAAAACAAATTAGGCAACAATGATTGATACGTCAAGAACAATTGAGGCGAAACAGTTTGGACAAAACCAATTGAGACTAGAACAATTGAGACTAGAACAATTCAGACAAGAAGAGTTAAGACACCAATGGCTGAGACAAGAACAATTGAAACAAGTCCAATCGAGACCAGAACATTTGAGACACGAGTAATTTGAATAATTATTGAGACAAAAACAATTAAGACATCAATGGATGAGACAAAAAATTGAGGCAATTGAGACAAGGACAATTGAGACAATAACAATACAGACCAGAACAATTAGAAAAGTAAAAAACAGGACCAGAACAATTGAGACAAGAATAGTTGAGACACGTAAAATTGGGAAAAGAACTTTTGAGACAAAAATGATTGAGACAAGGACTATTGAGACAATTTTGACAACAATATTTCAGACATGGATAAATTAAACAAAAGTGTTTGGACCAAGAACATTTGAGACAAGAAAAATAAGACTAGAACACTTGAGACAAGAAAATTTGAGGCAAGAACATATGAGAATGCTAAACCCACGACAAGACAAGACCATCTACTTCCTTAGATATTTTGTGACTGTCCATGGAAAAAGTCCAGTCAATGTGCCCACTTCACAAGCAAGACGAACAAATGTGGGCGCTTATTTCTTTTTGTTTATATACTTCCTGCTTTTTCCCTGTCTCGAGGTTAAGGGGTAAACAAGTTTGATAAAAATGAACTCCATGAAATTTCCAATAGTCCTGAATATTTAATGTCTTTGCCTTTTCTTTCCTTTCCTGCTGTCAGAGCACCCTTCTTCCGGTGTTCGTGCCCCACCGATGTTCTTTTCGTCCTAGATCGACCTGAAACTTCATTCTATAATGAATATTTTACTCGAGAAGAGGTTAACCAAAAAATGTGCACACACACACATTCGTTGTTCTCACAGCGTGCGAGAGTTATTTGCCTGCGGTATTTGCATAAAATTAAAATTAAATTCTCCGGGAAGTGTAACTCTTCGCTATCGGTTCTGGGTTATAATTCTCCGGATATCGGTTGGGAGCGCGCTTTATCCTGGCGGGGGGTCTTTTTTGTCGTCTTGTCATCATGGCGGAGGAAATTTATTCGGAATAAAAAGTTCGACAACCTCTCGCATTTCCCCTCCCCCACCCGGAAATGTTAATATTGACGAATGACGAGGAAGTGCTGCTCGCGCGCGTGGGCGCACTTGTTTGCTTTACTAATGAACGCCCGATCAATTATGGGCATAACGAATGTGATGAATGAGAGTTGGGAATGAATATTCAACAGCGTTGACTTACATTTCTAGTCGATTTGGGTTTAATTAGTAATTTATTGCTTAACGACTTTTGGTGTCCTACTAACAAAACTTGTAATCGATTTCATGAAATAGACACTCAAGACATTAGAGACGCTTGAAATGTTTTAGACACTTAAAATACTTGAGACGCTGAGGCACTTGAGTCACTGAGACGCTTGAGACGCTGGCATGTGAGGCGCTCGAGACGCTTAAGGTGCTTTAGGCGCTAGATACACTGAACGACATTTGAGACTACTGAGACGCTTAAAACTCATTGATTGCTTTTTTAATTTTGAAAATGAATAAGACACGTAGATATTTGGAATCCTTGAAATGTTTCAGACGCTTGAGATACTTGAGACGCTGATAGACTAGAATCATTGAGACGCTGAGACGCTGATACGACAATTAAGACATTTTAAGTTTGAGACGCTGAAACTCCTAAAGTTATGGGGCATGTGAGACGCTTGAGACGCACAAGGTGCTTTAGACGCTAGATACACTGAAACGTCACTTAAGACAATTATGGCGTTTAAAATGCATTGCTCACTTGAAATGCTTGATACTGGGGTCACTAAAGACAACAACTATTGACAAATGACACTTGAAACATATGAGACGCTTGAAATATTTTGGACACTTGAGATACTTGAGACGCTGAGCCACTGAGACACTGATATTCCTGAATTAATGGGACGATTGAAACACTTGAGGTGCTTTAGACACAAAATTAAAAATAATTAATCACTTAACATGCTTGAGACTGGGGTCCCTCAAGACATGTGAGACGCTTTAAAAAATATATAATTAAATAGACACTCAAGACATTTGAGACATTTGAGACTGTTGAATTAGTTTAGACGCTTAAGATACTTGAGACGCTGAGACAATTGTGTCACTTGAGACACTTGAGACGGTGATATTTCTGAATTCCTGGGCAGAGGATGCGCTTGAGACGCTTGAGGTGCTTTAGACGCTAGAGACACTGAGACGATAGTTGATACAATCGAGACGATAGAAAAACTCATTGATCGCTTGAAATGCTTGAGACTGGGGTTACTCAAGACATGTGAGGCGCTTCAGACACTCAACACATTTGAGATGCTGAGACACTTGAGACGCCGAGTTCTGAAATACTGGGGCATGTGAGGGGATTGAGACGCTAGAGACACTGAGGTGACATTTAAGAATATTGAGACAACGCGTCCTTTAAGATTCCAGACCAACGCGGTCTTTAAGATTCATAAGACGACAGACACTGACTCAAAACAAGTGAGATGAGATAGCATTTGAGACAATTGAGACGTTTGAAGCGCATGAAGCGCTTAAAATGATTGAGACGGTTTGAGACAATGAATTATCTGAGACGCTTGAGATGCTCCATAACTCTAGAGACCACATGAAGACATGCTCGACTCTTAAGACAGTTGAGACATTCTACAGGCTGTGATTCTTGAGACGCTTAGACATATGAGACGTTTGAGTATCAATGGGTAAATGTTGACCGATTTTGCTCATATTTGGCCCAGAGTCCTAAAATAGCTCAAGGAACAATAATCAGCTTGTGGATCGAGGTTTTAAGAAAAAGCCCCATATTCTGGGCACCCTACATACATCTTCAAGACATGTGAGACGCTTTAGACAAATGAGACGCTACTACACTTGAGGCGTTGAGAAATATTAGTCGGTTGGGACGCTCATAATCTTAAAAACGCTAGAGACACAGAAACATGCGAGATTTTTAGACATTTCAGAAGCTGTTAATATCTAAGACATTAGAGATGCATAAGATGCTTGGAAGACATTTGAGAAGATTGAGACCATGAGATGACATTTGAGACAATTGAGACCTTTATGATGCTTCGTTCGTTCGTGATTCAAGAGACATCCTTAAGACATTTTTAGACTCTGTTTATACTTCAGACATTTCAGACGATGTGACACTTGAAACTCGGAAAAAATGATGACGTTTGAGGCACTTAAGACAGATACTCAAGATAGGTGGGACGCTTAATATTTTAAAGACAAATGAGACACTAGAAACGCAAGAGACACTTAAGATTTGTTATCCATTTGAGACACCTAAGACCCTGTGACATGTAAGACATTTAAGACCCTTAAGACGCATATGATGCTTGAGATGCTTAAATTGCACTTTATTTCTATGTATGTATGTATGTATTAGTACCCCCGTCTTGGCAGGACTTGGCCATGACCGCAGTATGTTTCAACTGAGACGGTTTGGTTAGTAACCGACTTATATCTTAAGGACCTTAAAAGCTTATCATTCTCTATCCAACCATTTGTTATGGTATGATTAAATAGACAATGACATTCATGTGACTTGGGCCAGGCGATCCACGACTCCCTCATCCAGTCCATAAAATATATGAAGGCCCTGGGATTATTTTTTGAGATGGGTTAGTATTTTTTGGGGGGTTGTTAGGCGTTTGAAATATATGTTTATATGGGTCATATAATATAATGAAAACAAATAAAGATTATATAATGTATAACAAATAATAATACAAGTATCAATATATGCCATAAGAACTTAACAAGTTGTTTCGAAGCATTTATTCATTTGAATCAACATAAATAAATGGAATAGCTTACCTTGGAACGAAAAAAAAAAAAAACAGATCAAAATAAAAAAAAAATGGAAAAAAGAAAATCAAGGTGCTCGTCAAATAAAATATATCAAAAGCTGAAAGAATTGTAATGGCTAGGTAACAAAAGCTTCGAAAAAACTTTTAAAGCCTAGAATTGATACAACTGTCCCAATTTTGGAAGCAGGAATTTTAAAATGCCATTGAAACTAGGCAGAAGACAATCCTATGAATTGGAAAAGCTTTAAAAACGATAATTCATTCAAATGAATAATTAAATCTTGGAAAACTTCTTAAGGGTGCACAGCAACGAAGGATGTTGTTGTCTTCTTATTCCAAAATTGTCAAACTTACGGACCCAATCCTGCAACTACGGGATTGTAAAATTAGTGAAACTTTGTTGTAAACTACTTTGTGGACAGTGTTTTAGGGGAAGAATTAAAAAATATTTCGATAGTACCCGTAGTTTTAAAGATACTAAAATGTCTGCAACAAAAATCTGGGTGCAAAAGTTCTGGTTGCTGTGCACCGTTAACAAAAATATTACTGATTCCAAAATCGTGACATAACAAGAAATAACTACTGAATTTTATTGAAAAGACTCTCAGATGGTAAATCAATTGGTCCTGAAAAACAATGGTGCTAGAAGTTTTTCAACGCAATTCGAAATATAGAGAGTAATGGTATAATGATAATATAATAAATGTTAAATATTAAATAAAAAATATCACAAATATAATAATAATATAAAATGTATAAATATGTCCTCAGATCTTAACAAATGTTTCGAAGTTCAAACCGATCAATGGATTCAAGAGAAAACTAAAATAATTTTATTCTACAGCTAATTCTTGTACTAAATATTAAATAAACTCATATAACTTATTATAACTTGGAACTTGGATAAGAATAATAAATGCAATTATATAAAAAATATTTGATATTGAAAATAATAGTTTTAATAACACAAACACAATGTCAGTGCAAAGAGAATAATATGCAGCGGCTGAAGCCAAACTTTTTGGGATGTAGAGAACAAAATCTTCGAAACAGTTGTCAAGGCCTGGTTTCAATATCATGTGAACAGTTTATAGTCCCAATTTTGGCAGCATTAATTTTAAACTTTTGTTAAGAAATTAAAAACGATTTTAAATAGTACGCAAAATACATTAATAATGGCAATAAAACTAGTTTTTAAAAGCGCAATTCATTCCATGTCGTAGTTTCATTTTGGATCCATAGGGTTATTAATAAAGTTTCCCTAATAAAATCAACAAATAACAACAACTTAACAAAAATATTATTGATGCCAAAATTGGTAAATAACAAAACACAAATATATATATATATATATTTTTGTAGTCCTTTCGCTGGTTCCATTAGTGGCCTGAATTAAATTTTAAAATGTATACCTGTAACCAGACAAAGCTCTATCGCATAGAATTACATAAAAAGATTAAATAAATATAAGAAGACTTAAGAACTTAACAAGTTGTTTCGAAGCTTTAACTCTCAAAATCGTATTCAAAATAATGAAAGTAATTTAATGCTCGTTTAGGCAGTTATAGGTTTTTTTAATATCATAAAAAACTTGCTAATAAAATGCAACAGCTAAAGCTAAAACTTAATTAGAGAGAAATAAGAGGCTTGAGAAGAAAAACGTCAAAACAATTGTCAAACCTTATTTTAATTGATTATATTTGTCTCGATTGCCGAGATGCTTAAAAACACTCTTTTGTATTTATATTTATCTGTAAACACTATTTATCAAATTTAATATTGTTTCCAAAATCGAGACAAAATAAGAAACACAATTAATATATGAATGTCGTCTCCCTTGTGAGCCTGAAATCCAAAGTTATATATTTGTACCTGCAATAAGACATATTTAAAAACATCTATTAAATGTAACTACTAGAAGGATAAAAAAACTGTAAAGGTAAATTTTAGAGAAAATATAAAACCTGTATCTATATTTTTATAACAAATTCTGTAAGGTAATTCAAACTATCAAACCGATTTCAAAACACTGACACTAAGTTATTTCCAAATTTGTCCAAACCAACAATCAAATTTAAGACATTTCTACATAAAACCACCACCAGCATCATGCAAATGTATACAAATTCCACACTCGAGACTGTTGGTGGGTTAATCATGCTACATCAATAAAAACCAACATGATTAACAATTTTCCGAAAAAGAAAAAAAAAAGAAACTTGTTGACTTAATGATACGTAAGTTTAGGAATGAGACCAACAATTTGACGCAAACCGAATATACTAGAGACTTCATACATCTCCGCAAACATATTTAACATGAAACGAGCTCACCCGATATAACATAGTAGGCCTCTCATTTCTTCTTCGACAACTTAGTAGCGGGCGCCTGCAGCACACCCATCTCGGCTTGTCCTCATGCTAACAAACGAACACAACTGGAACGGTACCTGAGCCAGGGATCTCTTCTTGTTCACAATTTTGTTATGCATATTTTTTTATAATTCACTGTTAAACAAAAAAAAAAAAAAAAGGAATTCATCCCAAATAGTTATGATGCTTCTCTGAGCGTTTCCTCTAAGAATTTTCACAAGACTCTTTTAAATCACTAAAACTTTGCCAGCAGTAAATTCACCACACCCCAACCCTTTCCTCCTCCCCCAATCAAAGCAGCTCACTATCACTCGTACCGCACCAAACCGGTTTCTATGGTTACGCGATAAACAAAATTATGCGAAGCAATAAAGTGAAAACTTTGAACACACATAAGATCTTCGTGGCACTTTGCTCAACAATCTGCATTTATCACACTAATTTCATTCAAACTCGATAAAACTATCTAGAAGGTTGTACATCTTATCAGGCCAGATATAGCAAAAAATCCACAAGCCGGTGGACAAAATTGAGCAAAATCTTCATCTTCAGCAACCGCAACCACACAATTTTCTTCCAAACTCAACGAAATTTCCTTCAGCACACAACCACACAATTCCTCAAAATTTGGAAGAACACAGTATCCTAAAACCGGGTAGTTGACCCACGCAGTTCCGCCGGAAAAAAAACGAACCGAAAAGCACCACGATGAAAATTTTTAAACGAGGAGAGGCCAAAAAACGCGGAGTGAAAATTTAAGTCGACCGATCACGGCCATGGATTACTGCGATCCCATGCTTAAATTGCACTTTATTTCTGAAGATATTCAAGACATGTTGGAGGCTTAGACATTAACGGTAATTGAGACGTTTGAAACACAAGAGACACTTGGGATAATTGAGACGCTTAAAACTCTTGAGTATTGAGACACTTGAGACGCTGAGTTATGTGAAACTCTTATGATGCCTGAGATGCATAAAATGCTTGTGACACTTGAGATACTTGAATCGTTTGAAGAGCTTATGGATTTTTGGACAATAGAATAAACTTGAGGCCTGCACCTTAAGACTCTAAAGACGCTTGGAAAACTTTGACCTTTTTTGTGCCACTGAATGACAATCCTAACTCTAGAGAGCAACATGTCCCTCCAAAGACATAAACACATTCTCCACCGGATTAACGCCCCGGATTACAGTGTTTCCCCCGAAAATCGAGCCATCATAAGTCTCAATTTCCCCCCTCTTCTTAAGGGCTGCCAAAAGGTTGTACTCGACGCGTTAGTTAATGTTGTGGAAATCCTTTGTTCTCCCCAGCAGCAGTGGCCATTACCGAAACTTTTCCGGATCCTTTCAAGGGGTGGAGCAAAACAGGAATTCATTATTCAACCCCGGAACGTGAAACCAAACTGGACCAGGACTCCGTCCGTAATCCCCAGGAAAATTTGTTGCCTGGAAATACGGGGAGACGGGATTCAATATGAAACTCTACGGTGAAAACTGTTGAACTTGCCGCTCGGAAAAGGGCTGATCGTAAACTAGAGTGGTAATTTTCAATTAAAGAATTTGTGGTGGTATTAAATTTTCAGGAGCTTTGCCAATGAGTTATTGAAATGAGGGAACAAAGCCTGGCAAATGCTTGGAGTTTACTGAATATTCTTTACGAAGTTGATTTCGAGTGATACGTATCCTGAAATAAAAATGAATCAATTATCTAGTTTCTTGAATATCTGAACTCAGTTTCTTTAAAAAAAAAATCAATATTATAAAACATTAGTTCCGTTGTATTCATTATTTTTGCTTGAACAAAACAAATCACTAGCTGCATTTTAAACAATTAAAATTTGATTTTGTTCATGTTGTTCAATGTTTCGAAAAATTCCAGGACCGATTTATTTAATTCAAAATTTGAAGTTCATTTCATTTTCATTCAAACAAGCCAAACAAATAATTTCGGAAAAATCGTTTCAATTGTATAAAGAACAAACAATGCTTAAAAACCTTTTTCAATTGCTCGGAAATGCCAATCCAGCAACATCAAATTGTCAATTAATGAACCAATTTATTTCGGACTTAATAAGGATCCTTTTATTGCATGGGAATGTTTACTCGAATACACACAAAGAAAAACACGACATTTTCCCCGTTTTTCTGCAAACTCACCTCTCTGCTGCCACACAACCGAGGTATTGTCATGGACTTTTTAAAAACATCCCCTCCCCCCTCCACTCCCACAGCCGGTGTGACAGCGTGTGTCCCAAACCCATCGAAGCCATTACCATCAAGTGAAAGGAGGAGAGTCCTCTCAAAGGCTCCACCGCCCACTCGACCAACCTTGGAAAGCCTTGAAAACGGGGGCGGCTTTGGGAGGTCGACAACAACAAGCAGGAAGTACTTTATTTCGTCGTGTTTTTTTTTCTTTCGATTATATTTTTAGCCTTTGCCGAGCAACAAATGAAAAGTATCAAAACGAGACTCGAACGCAAACAGAGGGAAAACACCCATACAAACAAAACGAACCTTATCATTCCGCCAAAATCGAACACGGTTGTCGGTGAGTAAAGTTGAGGCTAACAATCTATAAAGTTCTAATCGTGAAATTTTTATTTTTTTTTATAAAATTTCATAAAAAAGCATTAAAATTTTGAATCTTTTGGTTTGATTTCTTTTCTCAAAGTCAATATCAACCTTTTTAAATTGTTACTACCGAAATGTTATGAGAAAGGACACCCTTGCCAGTGGTGTCACACCAGTGAGAGACGCAAATGTCCTTTCACACTCTTGCCCTTTGGAAAGCTTGGGGCCCTTAGTGGTGTCACTGGGATTGTTGTTGTTGTTACCTGAATGTGGACAACTTCGCATCGCTTCACAGCTTTTCCACTCCCACGCCCACGCACACACACACCGATGACGCTTCTCTTTCCTAACCCATCCAACTTGGGCCGAAATTACTTTCTCCGGATTGTTGATACAAAAGCGGAAGTATTTTCCGCCTCGCAAAGCACCCTTCAGTGGCGAGATTTGAGAAGAGTTAAAATTTTAAAAAAGATTAATTTTATTCAGTAAAAAAGTATTTTTTTAGTTTTATCTTTTCAAGTTCTTGAAAAAATTGTGGTTATCAAAAAAATGTGAAATTTGTTAAAAAGCCCTTAAAAATTTGGAATTTAAAAAAAGCTTAACTCCCAACGTTATTTTCGTCTGAAAAATGAAATGAATTAAAAAAAAACTATTAGGTATTTCAATTCTATTAATTTAACCTTTAAACTAAAATTGTGTAAAAACACTTTTCTACTGTGGAACTCAGATATCCTCTATTAAAGAACATATTTAAAAGAACGCTAAAGATAAACAGATTGTGAAAACTACACAACAGTCTCAGATTGAAATAATTTACAAACGCCAGTAGGGGTGACATTGGGCCAAAGGAATTTTTTAATGGTTTTTGCAATATCTCAGAATCAAATTAATGACATTTTTTCAAATTCTTTTACAAAGGTATTGTTGTGGACATATTCAACCAACTTTGTTGAAAAATCACGTTCTAAGAACAATTCTGTCAGTTGATCAAATTCAATCATATTTTGTAATTAGGGACCATCCATAAACCACGTGGACACTTTTTTTGGAATCTGTTACCCCCCCCCCCCCCCCTCATGGACAATTGTCCATACAAAAAAACTATTTTGTATGGATCGTGGACAACCGCCACCACCCCCCCCCCTGAAATGTCCACGTGGTTTATGGATGGTCCCTTACCAATCGTGGTGTTTCCAATTTGACGAAGTTTTGAATCATCACTAAAATTCACCTTTTTTTCTTTCTTTTTTACGATCCGGAATCGGACGAATCGTTACCATACAATTTTGAGTGGATTATGGGTGATTTAAGTGAACATTTTTTCAGTTATTTGTTCTTTTCAAGACTGTTTCTAAGCATGTTTTTCTTAATTTGTAAATAACCAACCAATTTCGCGGGCTTAAGATTTTTTCAAAAATAAACCTTAGTTTAAAATATGTTATTTTTTACCAAAATCAAATACTGTGTCATTTGAACATTCCAACTTTGTAATTATTAATAAGTATATTCAAAATATCGTCCATAAACTAAAACAAATGTATTGTGTAACGAAAGAAAACATGTTAATGAAAAAATCATTGATAACAATAATAAGGCTGATGCAAATATAAGTTTTTGTCCCTCGACTCGGCGAATTGAAAACGCATAGTCTCAACATTTAAATGAAAAAAGTGTTTTAAAATGTATTTAACACTAGTTCAGTTTTTTTTGCAATCATTAGTTTTCAAAAAGTGTAAGATTTGACGAAAACAAAAAAAATAACCGGAACAATTTTTTTTTGTGGTGTTGCACATCAAAATTTTTCAAAAATCAAATTTTTTTTTTTTTTTGTAAACCCAAACATGCTAAAAATGATTCTTACAGCAGGGGAATGCATTTTCAATTGATTTGATGAGTTTATTGTTCTTAAATTTTCATTGACATTTTGATGTTTTTTGAAAAAAAATTGCCCCCTGATTTTTCAGACCGACGTTGAAGGGGTGACAAAAACTTTAATGAAAATTTGTACCAGCCTAAACGCAGAAAACTTACAGTTATTAATAGTGTGGAAAGAAACCATTTAAACATTTTATTAGTTCATTGTTTGAAACATGCTGTTACTATACTGCCCATGTTCGAGTAAATGTCCCATTTGCAAAAACAGCAAGCTGAGAAAAACGCATTTGAAGTTTATCTCACACATAAGGCTACGTGTTAAGTTTTCGCGAAAATACTGGATTTCCTTCTGATTTCTAGAACAAAGTACTGGATGTTGTAGGCAGACATGCATCGGCACTAAGAGCTTTTCTTAACGGCACTCAGCTTGTTCTAGTTGGCATTTACGTTTAAAGTAATGTTATGCTTGTTGCCAGTTAATAACGTCTTGTTTTTGACATGAATAATGTGTAGAAAATATTGGTTCAGTGTAAACATTTTGTGAAATTTTATGATTTTCTGGAAAAAAATATTTTGAATATTGGAATCAAGACTAACATTTTAAAAGGGCCATACATTCAATATTATGCTCAACACTTTACCATATTTCCATTTACCTCCCTCAAAATTCACCCTCAACCGCGTGCAAAACCCCTTTTCGAAGGACAACAGTAATTCGCATGCTGTCGCGGTCCGTCGAAAAATTCAACCAAAACAAGAAGAAGAAGTGCAAACACCAACACAACCACACTATCTAGCGGCGGCGCCACACCAATGATTGCAAACAAACAACCCAGCAACAACTACGATTCGCGAGGAGGGTGATGAAATTTTCCTCAAACACTCAATTTCCCGCTGTGTTGTATATGTGTGTTTTGGGGTGGAAATGGCGTTCACAACGTACAAAACAGCAGACAATATTCAACACTACAACACTATATGGGTGAGTCGTGAGCAGGGTGAGTCACGAGCGAGCATCCTTTGGGTGAGGAAGTGAGTCGGTGAGAGAGGAGGTTCAGGAGGTCAGGTGTGTCAGATTTGGGCTCAGTTTCTCGAACCCGGAAGTGAGATAAAGAGAGATGGAGAGAAAGAATTGGAGCGAGATGAAGTACGCTATAATCGATTCCATTTCCTGAAGCAACATCTCACGAGGATGCCGAGAAAGAGGAAGAGGCAAACAAAGAACTTGGATGAGAGTCAAAGTTTTGTTGTTTTCAATTTCTCTCCTTTATCTTTGTGAGTGCGCTCGTTTAGGAGCAGACTTCCTTCTTGCGTTGTCGTGTCCACGGCCTACTTCCTGTTCGAGGTGGCCCCGCAGTAGCATGCCATGCCATGTCGTCGTACATTCTGCACTCACAGTAGGACAGGACTCCGTTGTTGTTCCGTCCAATGTCGTTCGGGCGATGCTTTATGGGCCTTGTTCACGCCACCATGCCTACTGTTCTGCGATATCTTTCATCCCGTTTTCGCACTCTTTCTCACGCGATCTTTTGTTTTTCTTTTCTTTTTGCTCTTTTGGAATATCTCCACGATGGTGTTGTACCAACAACAGGTCCGCCCGGAATCGACGACGACGATGCGTGTCCTGGCGAAATTTATCGGCTACATCATCTCAAGGCCATTCAACTACGACAGCTACCGGAACAGCACGGTCGACAATCGGCAGATCGAGCTGCGGAATGAGGTAAGTGGGGTGCTTGGGAATCTTTTTGTATCATGTTTACAGTATTTTGAAAAGTCCTAGTGTCCTAGTGAGTCCTACACTGAAATAAAAAAATAGTACCAAATTCCTTAATTCTAGGAATTTTGCCTCTTTTCCTTATTTAGTAATCGGGATTTTTGGATTACTTAATAAGAAAAGGAGCCAAAATTCCTAGAATTTAGGAATTTGGTACTTTATTTTTTTTTCAGTGTAGGATGACCCAGGACATTTCAAAACATTAACAAAGTAGTCTACCATACTCAGTGAAGCTATGCGTATATAATCAGTGGTAAAAAATCACTGACCTCTTGCTTGTTACGGCGGTAGACCCACCGGTCTTAACGCCAAGAAGTTCTTGGATGACCCAGAACATCTCAATAAGTTGTTATAACAATGCACTGTAACCTTCCATACTAACTGAAGCAGTCTGGGTAGGATCCGTTTTCAAAATCTTCAAGTTTCGACTTGTTTCTATGGTAAGCCTCTTGCACAAACGGTTCAAACGTATAAAGACAAGAGAAGTCATGTTTCAATCATGCTAAAACATATCAGGAACTAATAGTTTTTGCTGATACGCGTCGAATGAAGTCAAGATGATCGAAATCCATAATAAAATAAGGATTTTATGAGTGATTTTAGAAATAGCAATAATACGATTTTTTGTACATTTTAACCCTAAATACTCAAACTTCAACAACTTGTAACTTTTGGACCCCGGGGTTTAGAGAGTTCGTCCAGAAACTTTTTTTCATGAGCAGTTCTCTACGGAATCGGTCTTTTTTCTTTAATTTTAATTTTTGTATTTTTTAATCCGGCTGAAACTTTTTTGGTGCCTTCGGTATGCCCAAAGAAGCCAATTTGCATCATTAGTTTGTCCATATAATTTTCCATACAAATTTGGCAGCTGTCCATACAAAAATGATATGTGAAAATTCAAAAATCTGTATCTTTTGAAGGAATTTTTTGAACGAGTTGGTGTCTTCGACAAAGTTGTAGGTATGGATATGGACTACACTGAAAAAAAAATGATACACGGTAAAAAAAATTTTGCTGATTTTTTATTTAACTTTTTGTCACTAAAACTTTATTTGCAAAAAAACACTATTTTTAATTTTTTTTTATTTTTTGATATGTTTTAGAGGACATAAAATGCCAACTTTTCAGAAATTTCCAGAATGGGCAAAAAATCTTTGACCGAGTTATGATTTTTTGAATCAATACTGATTTTTTCAAAAAATCGACATATCAGTCGCAAAAATTTTTCAACTTCATTTTTCGATGTAAAATCGAATTTGCAATCAAAAAGTACTTTAGTGAATTTTTGATAAAGTGCACCGTTTTCAAGTTATAGCCATTTTTAGGTAACTTTTTTGAAAATAGTCACAGTTTTTCATTTTTTAAAATTAGTGCCCATGTTTGCCCACCTTTGAAAAAAATATTTTTGAAAAGCTGAGAAAATTCTCTATATTTTGCTTTATTGAACTTTGTTGATGCGACCCATAGTTGCTGAGATATTGCTATGCAAAGGCTAAAAAACAGGAAAATTGATGTTTTCTAAGTCTCACCCAAACAACCCACCATTTTCTAATGTCGATATCTCAGCAACTATAGGTCCGATTTACAATGTTAAAACATGAAACATTCGTGAAATTTTCCGATCTTCTCGAAAAAAATATTTTCAAAAATTTAAAATCAAGACTAACATTTTAAACGGGCCAAACATTCAATATTACGCCCAATGACAGAAACACATTTAAAATTGGAAATATGCTTGCTGAAATACATCCTCAAAAAGGAAAGCAAATAGGAAAAATGAAGGTTTTTGTACATCAAAATTATCAAATCAGCCCTAACATTTGAAAAGCCCTCAAAAACATTTCTTTTTGTCCACATCACTTTTTTTTTGTAGTCGAAGAATTAAAACAAAATAAAGTGTTATTATAAGTACTTTTCATTTTTTAAAGTGATTTTTATTGTGTTTATCAAATCTAGAGTTTTATTGAAAAGGTCCTATAAGATATTGTTTTTCATATATTAGTGGACCTTTTTTTAAAAAAAAATAACTCTAGAAATAATCAATCATGAATTAAGTACCCGGGCAGACGGTAATAACAAAATTCATGCCATTTTAATAACAAATGCTGTTAAAATAACAGAAAGTGTTATGAAATCTTCTTGAAAAATCCATTTTTGCATAAGAGTTAAATAACAGTTTATGTTATCATAACAAAATTTGTTATTGGTCTGATATTGCTTCAAAGCAAAACCAACTTGGGAATAACATTTTTTGTTTTGGAAGAATATCTCCTAATGTTATTGACATGATCGGATTAGTTGTTAAAATAACAAAAAATAATAACAAAGATTTCTTCGAAGAATAACTCAAAATGTTATTAGTCTGTTATTACAAAAACAATCCAATAACAAAAAAATCATAACAGCGAATAACAAAACGTGTTAAATAACATAAAATGTTATTGGCCTAGTATTTTCAAATTTCAAAAAATGTTATTCCAAAGTTATTACCGTCTGCTCGGGTATTTGGGGAAATTTAAATATAAAAATCTTTTGGAAAGTGATTATTCCGTGTTAAAAAAATTGACTGTATGTTAATTTTTTTTTTGAAAGGGTTGCTTTTTATGAACTCTGCCTACATTTTACAGGAAATTTACTTAAATTATAAATAAAATTTTCAAAAAAACCTGGGTTTCCTATGCAGATAGGACCTTTTGAAATTTCATTCTAGCTTAAAAAAAATACTTGTTCTTCCCGGGCAGACGTTTATAACAAAATTCATGCCTCTTCAATAAAAAAAGACTGTTAAAATAACAAAAAGTGTTATGGAATATTCTTGCAAAATCCATTTTTGCATAAGAGTTCAACAACAGTTTATGTTATCATATCAAAATTTGTTATTATTCTGATATTGATTTAAAGCCAAAACAACTAGGGAATAACATTTTTTGTTATAGAAAAATAACTATTATTGGGATGATCGGATTAGTTGTTATAATAACAAAAAAGAATAACATAGATTTGTTCGATGAATATTTAAAATGTTATTAGTCTGTTGTTACAATAACAATCCAATAACAGAAAAATCATAACGACGAATAACAAAACTTGTTATAAGTAACATAAAATGTTATTCCCACTTTATTTCCGTCTGCTCGGGTTATAAATTTCATACAAAAAATCGCAATAAAAAAACATTGCATCAACGCTATCCGAAGCAGGTATTTTTTTTTTTTCAAAGGCTGAACAAGTTTTCAATTAGCAAAAAGTGATCCAAAATTTCAAAATAATGCAATACAATTCAAATTGATAGGTTTTATTTGAAATTGCCAAATAATTTATGGTAGATTTATTCTAACTAGTTTTCTTTGAATTGAAAATGTATTGCAAATGTTTTCTTTTGCCGAGAAATTAAGAAAGAAAAAAATGTATGATCTCGAAATTATTTAAAAATTTAATGATTTGATTGAAAACATTTAATTTTCAATGTTTGTAATATAATTATTGAGATCCGCTATTTCAAATGATATTTTAATTATAAATAAGGACTCCCTCATGTACCGATTAAGCAGGTTTTAAAGAATTTGATCTTTTTTAGACCTCGAAATTGCGAACGATTTGAACGGTTAAGCATTTGGAGAAGAATTCAATTCTAATCCTGAAGATTTGAAGATTTTGGCAAACAACAATCGCCCGGTTTTCCCAAGTTTGCAAAATCCATCTGTCTGGTGCATCCTCGAGGTCCTGGGACAGACGGAAACAACCCTTCCCATCACATTTGCTGCTTGCGGCAACCCACCCCAACTCAATTCTCACACGCCTCCTCGATTTGAACCCGGTCGGCTAGACCAGATACCAACCCCCAGCCCAGTCAGTCGGTCCCAGCATCAACACAAAGAGATTACGGTGCAACAGAAACGTAAACGAAATTTACCTCCCAAATCCCCCTCCCCCACCTCAAAATCCTTGAACCAATACAGATTCAAGCTGACACTCACACAAGTCTTCCTTTAACTTCCTGGTTGAGGCTGAATCACCGCGTTTTTTTCTTTTTGCTTGTTTGTCGTCCCTCAACCGGGGGACCGAACCCTCGCGACGGCAGTCTCCCCCGAAACAAGGTGGCGTGGAAATGTCGAGGGCAAATAATAATAATGCAATTTCGCCGCACCTCCAAACCAGACCATGGTCCTTGGAAGGGAGTCCTGATAATGCTGCACACCGAGAATGAGAGAGTGAGAGGAGATTAGCAGATTTACTCTCCTTCTCTTTTGGAGCGAGTGGAAATCCTTGACTCAAAATTGTAAAAAAAGGACACTCACCAATACTAACGAACGCTGGCGTTGGAATCCTTGCCGACAATGATTCAGGAGACAATGACGATGACGATGACTTTGCTGATGCCGATTAAGTCCCAGACAGTAGTCGAAAAATACGGCGGAACGTGACTTTCGGCGAAACCGCGTGGTCTGTTCCGGATATTGCTTGGTTTTCTTTAATTATCTTGATGTTATCAGATTGAACAAATTCAATTTTTAGCCAATGCAAATTTCATTAATAGTTTATCTCTCTTAAAATATACATTTAATTTTTTTTTCAGTCAAATGTTGAAATTAGGGCTTAATTTTCTAATTTCAACTCTTTTTGTGTAGTTTAAATCTAATAAAGGCGTTTAAATCCACTTACAAAGTTTAAATTTCAGGACCATAGATCGATATAAAACTTTTAATTTCATTTAAAAATGTTTTCTTAATTTTAATGAAGTTTTATTGATGGTAGCAGAATTGATATGATTTTTAAAGCATTTTGTACATTGAAATTTTTAATTTAGTTATTAGTTTTTTTGGACTTCGGATAATTAGTTATATAATGTACAAATGATTACCAACACATTGTAATGTTGTCTTTACAAAAATGTTATGTAATACCAAAACTTTTGACCAGTTCAAATTTGGTTTTGCAGGACTGATGAGAATGAGAATCAAGTGTTTCGAATAAAGTTTCATTGAGTCATTTTAACAAATTTTCCAAATCATAAAAGAAGGAAGTTGACTTCCAAAAACAAGTAGCAAATTCAAGAAATTAAAAAAAAAAGTTTCCAAGTTTAAGTTAAGCATTTGTTTGAACATATTCAGGTTTTATGTTTAATGTGAATTGTATTTTTTTTTTCCATTTAGAATAATTTGAACTTTGATTTCTATAAGAAGATATTTTGGAATAGTTTGTTATATACTTGAATGTTCTTGACATGGTTTGAAAATGAATTAGTGTGACATTTACGTCATAGCGAGATATTTTATTTAAATATGGGTACAAAAATGAAGATTACATTTACAAACAAGATTAAACCACTACAATAGAGTTTTATTTAAGTTAAGCTAAAGTCACCTTCAAGTTGACATCTAGAGTTTGTTTTAAAGGTCCAATAAACAGGTGTTTCTGCAACCAGCTTCAGTCAGAGATATTCAAAAACACCAAAAAAGGAAAAAAATACTGTTTTTTTGGACCTTAAAAAAAAATTTGAAGTCTTATTGATAACATCATCGGCCCAATTATTCAGCTTGGGTTAATTTTTAATCTTTCATACTAATTAATTTTAAAATATTGATGGTTAAAAAAATTATAAGAGATATTGTGAGTCAAATTATTTTTTTTCTGGGCCTTTGTCTTCTGGGAATGACAATTTTTTTTTGAATATTAATTCTTCTGGTTCATTATAGTTGAAAATCTAAAAAAATAATATCCTGTTCAATTCTCGTGCAATTCGTAAAGCACCCTCAATGCTCCTTAACCCCATTAGCATCTCGAACCGGCAGCAGCAACAACTCCGGCTTCACCAATACAACCACTCAACCCACATTAAGCGAACCCCTTTTTCCGGCGACATTTTCCACGTTTTCCAACCACACGAACAAAGACTTGGATGGAAGGCCAGCCCTCTCTCGAGCGAGAGTTCTCTCGCATTTCCTCTTCATCTGCTCGCGCACTCACTTTTCCGTCATCCGCTCTCTCTCATCAACCTTGACGGAGCAGAGCTTTCCTGTCATTTTTGTCGTGGTCGGCTCGCCGCCGCTGCCGCCGCTGAGTGGCGCTTGTTGCGCATAATCGAAATTCAATATTTATGTGAAAAGCTTTCCCATTCCACTTCCTCATTACCCGGGTCGAGCCTCCCCGGAAAAGCTAACAAGGGTGTCCTCATCCCATTATTGAGAGTGGTGGGGCACTCATCTGCTCTCGAGCACTCAGCCACTCAGTGGGCGTTTGTTTGCAAATGTGTGTGTATTGTTGGAATAGTTTGAAATCACCGGGAAAATGCAATTGACAACAGAGCAAGAGCCTCGTAGTTGTTTGTGATTGTGAGTTGAATTTTCCGGCTTGAGTGGCGATTGTTTTTCAGAGGGTTTAATGTATGTGTGTGTCTGTTTATGTATCTTTGGTGATGTATTTATATATTGATAAATTACCCTCTCATGTCTGATCGGATGCTGCCAGAGCCAGACATCGTTCAGACGGAACTTGGCATTCTGTGAATAAAGCGATTTGAGTTTATTTGAGTTTCATAGTTTAATATTCAAAATATTCACATCGAATTTTAAAAGAGATGAATTGCGTTTTATCAATAGATTTTTTTTTTAACAATAAAACATTTTTTGTGAAGATTGGCTAAAAATTTATTTTTTAATAGTTTTATATGATTTTTTAAGTCTACCAAGAATAAGATAATATAATGGAGATTCCAACATGAAAAAAGGAAGCATTTATCCCAAGCTTGGTCTTATGTGCCTTGACTAAAAACTGTAGAATGTTCTAGACAAGTTGTGCTGTATGTTTTCGCAAAAGACTTTTTTGTGTTTTTGTGATTTGGATTAAACTTTATATATGTCAATGGAAGTTATTTTGCCTCATTAATTGTGGAACATGGTTGAGGCATTAATAAAGTGACGCGGAAAAAATACCATTTTTTTATTTCACATCGCGTTAGGCCATTGCAAATATCCTTCAAAATTTATTGCACCTCTCTCAATTTTTGATTCGAAAAATCAAAGGAGAATTTAAAAAAAAATCTGCTGAAAACAATTTAAAATTAATTTTCTTGCGTTGAAACTCATGTTAAAATTACCGAAAGTTTTCATACTTTTTCATATTATTTTCCAATCAACTATAAATTTTCTTCGTCAATTTTACCAACCCTTTCTGAATATCTCTGTTAATTCAAGTCACGTAAGATTTTTCTTAACATTACTTTATGTACGGAACAAAGCAAATTTTTAGAATGAAATTAATAAAACTGACTTAAAAAAGTCAAAGCAAAACCAGTTAGATCTTGTTTAATGATAAGTGAACAGTAACCGTAACATATATTTAAAAATAAATGAATGTACAAATGAATTCATGAGGGTGCGTCTTTTATTACGTAACGCAGTTGAGGGGAGGGGGTCGAAGGCCGTGTTACACTCCAATTTAATTTGTGTGGAAGTTTCTTACGAGGGGGAGGAGGTAATAATGACATTTGGGTTGAGGTAGTTAGTTAGGTAGGAGAGTGAAATTTTTATGTGGGTTATAAAATTTTTTAAATAATTTTTAAAGGATAAAAAGATGTAAAGATTAATGTTAATTATAGTGGTTAATAAGGTGTTAGGTTTAAAGTTTAGTAATATTAATATTTTATTAATTTTATGATTTTTTTTTTTTATGGGTTTTTTTGGTAAGATATTTTTGTTTATTGATTTGGTGATGAGTAATTTGAATTTTGTAAAATTTTTATTGAGTGTTTATTTATTTAATATTATATAAATATGGATGTTTTGTTTATGATTGTTGGGATGGTTTTTGTTGAATTAGAGCAGTGGAGCCGATTGGAGAGAGAGAATTATTCGGATATTTGTTATTGTTTTTGATTGGAAGATGGTTTTATTGTGTGGAAGTTTTTTGTTAAAAATATGGAGTTTTAAGGATTTTGTTTTATTGTTATTGTGTATATGTAAATTAAAATTTTTTTTGGGGGGTTTTTTAGGTTTGGGTTTTTGTTTGGAAGGAATGGATTATTTTGGTTGTTATAAGTAATATAAAAGTAGATAGGGTTTTGTGAGGTTTTGAGGTTTTAAAGAATTGTGTATAGTGTTGGGGGGTGGGTGGGGGGTTGTGATAAGGGATTGGTTTTAGTTTTGTGGGGTATGTTTTTTTAGGGGTGGTTTGAGGGTGGGGGGGGTGGTGATGGGGGGTGGTTGGGGGTTGGATAGTGGTTAGTTTTGTGAATTTGGAAATGGGGGAATATTGGGAGGATTTGGGTATGATAGTTTAAGTTTTTGTGGTTTTATTTTTTTTGTTGGGGGGGGGGTGTTGGGGTGGGGTTTGAAGGGGGGGGGGGGGGGGGGGGGTGGGTGTTATTTGTGGTGATTGGGGGAATATGATTGTGTAGTAATGAGTTTGTTGTTAATGTGGTAGGATTTGAATGGGTGGTAGGGTGGGAAATTTGGTAGGTGTGAATTTTAATTAGTTTTGGGATTTGGGTGTTTTTGTTAGTTGGTAGAGTAGGAATATGTGGTTTTTGAGGGTTGGTGGTAGTATAAGTGATTTAATAGAGATTGTGGAGAATAAAGTGGTGAAAAGTTTGAAATGGGGGGGGGGTTTTGAAGGGGGAATTTGTGAGATATTGGGGGTGTTATGTTGTTGTTTATTTGGTTTAGTGAGTTTTGGGGTAATGGGGTGGGGGGATGGGGGGGGGGTTATGAGTTTAATTGGGGGGTAGGGGGTGATGGATGTGTTTTGTTTGGTTTTTTTTGTGGTGTTTGTAGGTGGGTTGGGTGGTTTTGGGATGTTTTGGATTTATATTATTGTTATTATTTTGGGGATTGATGAGTTTTTAGAGTGAAGGGGTTTGTGTGGTTGTGTGGTATTGAGTTGTTAGGTTTGAGGTTTTTATGTTTTTGTTGTTTATGTGTGGGGGGTAGGGGATTTTAGTTTTTAAGGGAGTTGTTTTTTGGGAAAGGGAAGTATTTTAGATTTGAAGGTTGTGGTTAGTTTTGTTATATATGAAAAATGAAGAGGGGACAAAAAAGGGAGAGCGAATTTGGGGGGAGTTATTTGGGTTGAGCGCAAACGGGGGGAGCGTTATTTCGGGGTTTGAGCGCAAATCGGGGGAGCGTTATTGCGGGGTTTTGGCGTAAAATGGGGTTTTCTTTTTAAATGTACTTTATTTACATATAAATGAAACATTTGTATAAGGGGTCATCCACAAAACACGGATAAGGGGCCATCCACAAATCTGGGTATCCAAGAACTCCCGGAAGTCATGCCCTAGATATCTACTTGATCAACGGGGGTCTATATGGGTGAACTAACCATCGGTATAGCTTCAGGAAGCTCCAGTGAATCACGATGGATACCCTTCGCCATGTTGGATTGTTATGGGTCCTCCAGGAACTCCAGGGAGTTATGACCTGATGATCTACCTGATCAACGAGGGGCAATATGGGTGTATTAACTATCGGTATAGCTTCCGGTAGCTTTAGTGAACCACGATGGATATTCTGGGTACCGTTGAATTGTTATGAGTCCTCCAGGAACTCCCGGGAGTTATGACCTGATGATCTACCTGATCAACGGGGGTCTATACGGGTGTATTATCCATCGGTATAGCTTCCGGTAGCTTCAGTGAACCGCGATGGATACCCTTCGCCATGTTGGATTGTTATGGGTCCTCCAGGAACTCCAGGGAGTTATGACCTGATGATCTACCTGATCAACGGGGGTCTATATGGGTGTATTAACCATCGGTATAGCTTCCGGTAGCTTCAGTGAACCACGATGGATATTCTGGGTTACGTTGGATTGTTATGGGTCCTCCAGGAACTCCCGGGAGTTATGACCTAATGATCTAGCTGACCGACGGGGGTCTATATGGATACATTTACCATCAGTATAGCTTCAGGTAGCATCACTGAACCACGATGGAAACTCTGGGGTACGTTGGATTGTTATGAGTCATCCAAGAACTCCCGAAAGTGATGACCTGATGATCTACCTGATCAACGAAAGTCTATGTGAGTGTATTAACCATCGGTATAGTTTCAGGTATTTTCAGTGAACCACGAAGGATACTCTGAGGTACGTTGGATTGTTATAGGTCATCCAGGAACTATTGGAAGTCATCACCTGGAAATCTACCAGATGAATGGAGGATCATATGGATGAATTGATCATCGGTATAGCTTCAGGTAACTTCAGTCAAGAGTTCCTGGAGGACCCATAACAATCCAAAGTACCCCAGAATATCCATCGTGGTTCACTTAAGTAACCGGAAGCTATACCGATGAATAATACACCCATATAGACCCCCGTTGATCAGGTAGATCATCAGGTCATAACTCCCTGGAGTTCCTGGAGGACCCATAACAATCCAACATGGCGAAGGGTATCCATCGCGGTTCACTGAAGCTACCTGAAGCTATACCGATGGTTAATACACCCGTATAGACCCCCGTTGATCAGGTAGATCATCAGGTCATAACTCCCGGGAGTTCCTGGAGGACTCATAACAATCCAACGGTACCCAGAATATCCATCGTGGTTCACTGAAGCTACCGGAAGCTATACCGATGGATAATACACCCATATAGACCCCCGTTGATCAGGTAGATCATCAGGTCATAACTCCCTGGAGTTCCTGGAGGACCCATAACAATCCAGCATGGCGAAGGGTATCCAAAGTGATTAACTGAAGCTACCTGAAGCTATACCGATGGTTAGTTCACCATATAGACCCCCGTTGATCAAGTAGATATCTAGGGCATGACTTCCGGGAGTTCTTGGATACCCAGATTTGTGGATGGCCCCTTATCTGTGTTTTGTGGATGACCCCATATACAAATGTTTCATTTATATATAAATAAAGTACATTTAAAAAGAAAACCCCATTTTACGCCAAAACCCCGCAATAACGCTCCCCCGATTTGCGCCAATTAGAGCGATATTTGGGGGGAGCGTTATTTCGGGGTTTGAGCGCAATTCGGGGGGCGCAAAACGGGGGAGGCGCAATCAGGGGGAGCGTATTTAGGGGATTTAGTGTATCCAAATTAGCGGACATTCCGAATCCACTCTGTACTTCTTACAACCATAAAAGGCATCAAGCAAAAGCAAAATGCATTCTGCCGACTTCCCTTTAAAGAATTACTAGTAGTTACTAGAATTAATGGGAAATACACGAATTACTGAGTAACTATGGAATTACACGAATTACTACGGAATTACTAGGTAATTCGAGAATTACAGGAATTACTGCAGAATTGCGGAGTAATACTGGAATTACTGAATTACTTACTCAAAATCCGAATGATCCCGTACTAGCTATAACTTTGGTTTCTTACATGAAAACTAATAGGCAATAAATAGAATCATAAAAGGTTTATCGAAATTATCTATTTAACAGTTATTTTTTTATTATTTTATTATTTTCTGAAGTATGTTTTAACAAAAAAGAATAATGGAATTACCAGAATTACTGGGATTATTAGGAATTACCAGGATTACTCTGGAATTACTCAGTAAATCCGGAATTACAGAATTACTTGATCAAGTTCCAAGTAATTCCGGATTAGTGACCAGTCTGACACGATGCTGGAAACCCCTTGGGTTTAATCACCATACTATTTCTTTAAAACAAGGTGGAAACATACAACCTTTTGTACGATAGTTTACTAGTTTACTAACACAGAAAAAAAAATCATGGAAATAGTGACAGATTTTGTGTCTAAAAAATGTGTAATATTACATCAATAAATGATGAATTTTCATCAGTTTCTGGTGAATATTCATCAGGTTCACATTTTTACACATTTTTTAGGTAATATTACTCAAAAAAGAGGTAATATTCAACCTACCAAATTTTCAACATTCCAAAATTCAACTTTTTTTTTTGCTGTCAACTAAAAAAATTTAAACTGGTTTATCAAAAATGCGTTTTGGCTTCCTTTTTATGTTATGTTTGATAATATTGTCCCGCCCATGTGGATCAATCGGACCGCGCACTGGACTCACAATCCAGAGGTTGCTGGTTCGAATCCCGCGGCGGGCGCTCTAAAATTCTAAGTGTAAATATGGGTATCCGGCGCCGTCGCTCCGTGCCGTACACAGAAAAAAAAGTTGAATTTTGGAATGTTGAAAATTTGGTAGGTTGAATATTACCTCTTTTTTCAGTAATATTACATAAAAAATGTGTAAAAATGTGAACCTGATGAATATTCATCAAAAACTGATGAAAATTCATCATTTTCTGGGGTAAAATTCATCATTTTTTTAGCCACAAAATCTGTCACCATTTCCTGATGAATATTACCATCATTTTTTTTTCTGTGTACTCAAACACTTAGGAGCCCAGGGCGGCGAAGTCCTTGTAGTTAAAAGGAAGACACTAGTGGTTGGTACTAGCAATGGTGGCCGACAGCTATAAAAGTCAACTTCGTTTTTTTGATGATATTGATCCTTGCACTGTAATTCAAAAATCTAAGCAACCACTCGTTGTTTATTTACATTCCCAGTCGCAGTGTCCATCAAACTGGACTTTCGCACTTAAAATTTGCGAATGACAGCTGAGAAACAAGCGATATAGCTTGGCTCGCTTTGATCATTTTGAGGGAATTTTTAATTTTCCAGGCCAGTGTGACGAGTCGCAATAGTGCGATCGATAGCATTAATTTAGTGCGAAGTCCAAGTTAGTGGGAATTGCGCAATATGTTGATGTATTATAACGCATACTAACAACAGCCTGAGTGGCTTGACAGGCGGGATTTTTTTTAAATATCACCAATTAATTTCTTCAAAACACCATTATATTTAAATGATCGTTGCTCTTAACATTCTGACGGCCATTGTGGACTTTCACCACGCAAACAGACATAAACATAATTTATGTGATTTACGAAGCGAGTTAAAATGCGACCAGATGAACTCGTTAACGGGGGAGGGGCCCCTGGTAATGGTGGATTAACGCAAACAAATGTCCTCTAATAACCCGGTGAGGGTAAAAATCCTGCTCACTCACGGTGGTAACACTACTCCCCGAGTCACGGATGTTTCATTCGAATTACGTGCCATGTCCACGGGATGAAATGGAATTTTCCTTATTGTGTTTATTGTAATAAAGGGGGGGGAGGGGGGAGTAGACATTTTAGCCAAAGATTACAAGAAGCTTAATTGACCCAAATATACAATTATAACTAATATTTTTTCCAAACATTCATTATTCGTGATGAAAATTTTGACAGGCAATGTTCATAATCCGTGAAATGATTTCAAAACTTGCCAATAGATTCCACCTGACGACTGTTCATAATCATAATGAAATCACGTACCGTCTGTTGTTAAAAGACGGAGAAAAAAAAAGTTTACTGTTGCACCTTAAGAATCCTGCCATTTGCTCGTTAGGCACTGTCCTCGTCGTCGTCGCTCACCTGCTGCTGCTGCTAAATCATTCATTTTTCATTTTCTCTCATGGTTGATGCTCTGCTCGTGTGAAAAGTGATAGCGACATTCTTCGCATCTTCACGATAGTGCGCAGACTAGGGTGGTTCAAAACCCTAAAGCCTGATCTACATCGGGAAACTGCTGCGATCCTACGCTGCGCCGCGATGACAGATGTGAAATAAATTGTTTTCAAATACGCAGACTTTCCTGCGAGTATCTACAATGGGCTGCGTTGGTTGCTGTGATTTCCTATTTGGAACTGTCAACGCAGAAATCCTGCGAAAATGTTCATTTATTTCAAAACTTAGAACATGCGACCTGCGGTCTGCGATTTTAGTACAGAATCGCAGCACCGCAACAGTGTCATTGTAGAATTGATTTGCATGTGTTTAAAACTTGCGCTTGCATCTGCGATCCTGTGAGTTTCCCGATGTAGATCAGGCTTAACCTTCAACGAATCATATCTGTGGTCAACTAAACGTGGTAGGCCTGGCCCGAATTGTTTTTTGACGCTTTGAAAAGATTACAAACAAATGTGCAAACCACCCTAACCCAAGATCAAATCAACGCCTTGGAAGCACCAACACCGGTCGGCAGCAGGCCATGAAACGAGCCATCACTCTTCAGTTGGGCCGTTTGGCAAAGCTTTCCAAGATTGCCCAGACTGAGCCAAGCTGTGTGTTTACCTCGCGCGCCTCGGTGACGTTTAGTCGACGGGAACCGGGATCGTCACCAGGACAATCTTTCTCCGATTACTCTCTTCGTCTAAGATTTAGCAACCCACGCACAGCACAGGACGAGACACGGTTGATGTTGATGCACATCATCTCATCAGCAGCCAGCAGCAGCGCTTTGATGGCATCTCCACCTCTCCTGGTGGCAGCACTGGATTACCGGAATGGAAGAAACATTTTTCGCTGCATATTTTAGTTGACACTAAAGGACTTTTCCAACACCTTGGCCGCCATCCTCTTGGTGTGGCATGTTATCTATTGCTTCGTTACGTCCCCTTTGAGTATTAGACATTTGTTTACGTTTCCTTGCAAGAAATTTCAATAATTGAGTTCAGGGATTAACGAATTAAAACAATACTCTAAGTGTAATATTATAAAAGTGTTTAATTAATTCTTTTCTTTTGTTTATCAACTATATTGGAAAGAAAATTTAAAAAAAAAACTCTCCAAAATCTATTTTTCATGCAGACTGGCTTAAAAATGAGTACTTACACCGAAAATAAAAGAACACGGATTGCAAATCCGGTGACACTATGTTGTAGAATTTGTAAACATGGAAATATTTCCAAAATCGTCAATATTTTTTCAAATTTTGGAAACAATCTTGTCGATTCAAAAAAAATACAATGAAATCGAAAATTTTTGATGATACCACATTTTCTTGCTGGATTTCTATCCATAAAGAAAGGCTCATTAGTTTTGGTATATTTTATTTCAAAAAAATCCTTGTCAGTCGGATTTGATTGTAACCTTGTTATTTAAATGTAAGGCTGTTAACGATAAAATTATCCAGGCTCGTTAACGGTAACGATAATATATCGTTATCGTCATTTCGATAATTCTATTAGAAGCGATAATCTTATTGCTGATAATCGACGATAACTCATTTTTAAAATCTTTCTAAAATTGACGTAATTCAACCATGTCATGTAATGTTGTCAATACATTTACTATTTACATTATTTCAATGAAATAAGTATCATATTAGGAATACTCAAATTGTTCACAAAATACCTTATTTTTTCGAAAATACACAAATTTTCAAAATGTACAAAATGGGTGTCAAACGAAGTGATATTTTGTATGCGTTTTCACTTTATTTGAGTTTTTTTTAAACTGAAATTTTCACAAAATACTGTATTTTTTCGAAAATACTCAAATTTAAAAAAAAATGCAATATGAGTATCGAAGCGAATTTTGTTATTTATTTTCAAATTACTAGAGTCTTTTTTGGAAAATATTAAATTTTTCGCATAATACCCTTTTTTTTCGAAAGTACTACAATTTTCATAATTTGAAATATGGGTACTAAACGAAGCTTAATTGTGCATGCTTTTTCACTTTTTTATGATTTCCCGAGCAGACGGAAATAACTTGGGAATAACATTTTCAGATATTTGAAAATACTAGGCCAATAACACTTTATGTTATTTATAACAAGATTTGTTATTCTTCGTTATGAAATTTTTGTTATTGGATTGTAATTGTAATAACAGACTAATAACATTTTGAGTTATTCTTCGAACAAATCTTTGTTATTATTTTTTGTTATTTTAACAACTAATCCGATCATCCCAATAACAGTTGGAGGTATTCTTCCATAACAAAAAATGTTATTCCCAAGTTGTTTTGGCTTTCAACCAATATTAGACCAATAACAAATTTTGTTATGATAACATAAACTGTTATTAAACCCTTATGCAAACATGGATTTTTCATGAAGATTCCATATCACTTTTAGTTATTTTAACAGTATTTGTTATTGAAATGGCATGAATTTTGTTATAACCGTCTGCCCGGGTTCTTTGGAAAATACTGTAAGTTTTACAAAATACCATATTTTTACGGTTTTTTATTTATTGAAAATGATTTTTGCATCCATTAACCCCTTGGTCATTTGGTTTGTTCTGGTTTTTTTTGCCTGCTTTTTAATTGGGCTACGGCCCAGTTATCAAACGCGCAGTAAAAAGCAGCCCTGTTAAACAACGCCCAGTTACCGAACAAGTACTGTAATTCTAAAAATTAAAAAAAAAACAGGTGCCAATCTTTCAAATTTTCAGTTTGTTTAAAAATTGGAGGAGTACTTTATAATGGTCTCAGGAAAAAAAAAACAAAATAATTAGATCACAGAAAACTTAATTGCATTACGCATTTTGAATTGACAAGAGTGGTAATTTTGTACTTAATGAACATTAAAATTCAAAGAAGGGAAAAAATTGAAAAAAAATTAAAAAGACATTTATTCATTTAAAAATACATACTTAAGCATTATACAATGTACTCTAAATAGTTTTCAATAGATTTTTTGTGTTTTCAATAAAAATTTAACTTTAAATCAATATTTTTTTATTGCTTCTTATATCTTAGGGAAATTCAGAAGGAGGAAGGGACAAAAACTTGAAAGCAATATTGCAGCGGCCTTATGTGTTTTACTTTGTTTTTTTATCAATCAATTTCAAACTCTTTTTTTTTCGAGTAAAAGAAAATAGCATTTGAATATCAAACCAAAAAAATCTTCTTTATTACCTTTGAAGGACAAACATTGTATTTTTAATTAAACATTCAAGCATTTTACAAGGTTCAAGACATCTTTTAATACTTTTATTGTTTAACTTTCATCTTCAACATTCTAATGAATTCCTTCATCATCAAATTACTAACTATGCCAATAGTTTGATCAACCGGAAACGTACTTCAATTATAACTCGTGAGTCATGATAGGAAAAACAAACTTCTTATGTGTGCTTTGAATTAAGCACACATCCAATTTCCCTTGCCCTTTCTCCCTCTCGACTAAATCAACATTCAAGATGTGCGATAGTGAGTTAGTTTTTCCAATGACTTTCTTCCACTTTCGGTAGCTCCCATTACCATACACTTCCGGTCCGGATGTTCCGCCCTACACTCAAACTTCAACACCCACACACACACACACTCATCTGAAACGCATAAAAGTGGAAAAATCAACAGTTCGTTTCCTTCTAGTCGTGTGCACACACCTGCTCTCTTTTGTCTATTTTTTTATTCCTAGAACGAAGAGTTTTCCTTCTTTTTTTTTTTGCTGGCAGAGCAAGTTTTCTCCCCCAAACCGTTCTCATAGTTGGATTCACTTCACGCAGTTTGGTCCGAATAAAGGAATAGGGAAAAAAGCTTTCCACTCATTGGTTTTTCCATCCCCCACCCCATCCATAGTCTTAGTCTCCCGTGTCTGGGTGTGTATTTTCCATTGTGTGATTCATCGATGCGTTGGCGTCCGGCCTGGAGAGTGAGAGATTCGATTGGGGTGCGTTCAAGTGGAACGCAAATATACCACCGGAAACATCCCTCCCCACACTCTTCTTCCATAGCCCTCTACTTTCACACTCCGAATCACCCCTCGGGAATTGAGCAAGATGGTTGAGCGCACCTTTTGCACACCCAGGAAGGACAAATAGAGATTCAGTTGGTTTCGGTTTGTTCTTTGGTAAAATTATTTTAGGGTTGGACGACTTTTTTATGATAATGATTTGTGAATATAATGAAAGTTTAAAATAACATTGTAAAAAAATGGGTATATTTCAAAGAACCATCTTATGATTTTTTTAAGCAAGAGAAGGAACAGTTACCCTATAGTTACTCAGCTGCTTCCTGTTTCCTTACCATCAGGTACAACGGTTCCTTCTGTTTCAATGTTGATTTTAAGGGGGATTCTTGTAGATTTCAAGATTTGTCTACTTTTGAAGCTGTATTTATTTTTAAAAGATAATTTTACAATTAATGAACATTCTAGAAATCTGTTTGTTCGCTTGACTTTTTTTTTGGAATTTTTGATTATTTTTTGTTAAATTGTACTGCTTCTAAAGTGAATAAAACGTTTCTTGAACGTTCCTTCTCAAGATTAACACCCGACACTTTCCTTTGCTTTACAATTCCTAGACTGACGACAAACTGTCCAGCACACAGCAAATGTGATTAACAAACTGTCATCAAAATATGCAAATGTCCTGGGTCGAGTGACTCAGCGTTACACATTCTATAGTGCAAAGGACGAAAATAGACACACACACTGTATGCTGTGCATACGTGGAAAATTGCATTTTAATGCAAATTTTCCTTACTGCCTTGAAGTGACACGTCTTCACAAGATTTTGTCCAGTTCTTTGCTGTATTTAAAGTTTCACTCATACTGTACGCATATGAAGAAGAGGCTACCTCCTTGGAAAACGTTGTTGATTTGCTTAGGATTAACTTGTAGGCGATAATACCGATGACATAATCTCCAGAGAGTAATTTGAATATCATCATATTGAAAGACTGTAGCCAACCATTATATTATTAGCACTAGCGTGCACAGGGTGGGGCAACATGGGGCAACTGCCCCACCATCCTCAGAAATTTGTTCTAAATTTAGTCAGGGGGTGTCCACAAATGAAGTATTTTTCAAAACGTCCATATTATTGCCCCACTTTCCTCAAAGAGCTGGGCACGCTAGTGATTATTAGAATATTAGGATTGTTCACGTTTAATATATTTTAGAAATCAAACTTTTCAAGACTTTTTTGGATTTTGTTTCATTTCTAGACAACATTTTTCGAAGACTCATTAAATTTAATCTCGAAATCTATGCTTTCTACAATCAAATTCGTATCAAAAACATATAGCAGTTTAAGTTTTGGTCAAATTAGAGTAAAGTTAAGACACAGTAATTTTAAAGTAAAAAAAAAGTAGTTGTTCGGTAACTGGGCGTTGTTTAAATGGGCTGCTTTTTAACTGGGCGCTCGATAGTCGTAGCCCAGTTAAAAAGCAGACAAACGTCAAAAAATCAAAACAAACCGAAATGACCGAGGGGTTAATAAATGCCAAAAGCCTGTTCAATAAAGAAAAAAAACTTTTTTCAAACTTTTATTTAATTTCAGTCACAATTAAAGAAATATTAAAAGTAAGCATTGCAAATAAATTTAAGTATATTTTATTTTTATATTTCATCAGGAAAAATATTATGCATCAGTTGTCCCCTCGTTATTTTTCGTTCAGCCCAGTTAGCGAGCAGCATTCGGTGACTGGGCTACATTCTCAGCCCAGTTACCGAACAAGTACTGTATATGTTTGTTAGGGTGGTCCAAATCAAAGCAAATATTGAAGTATTACTAAGCTAAATTCCAAATATGAGCTCATTTTGACTACCTGAGCCCTTTTGTTAGCTTTAGAAAAATCGTTGTCAATATCTGAAAAGTGCCACAGTTGTCAAATCCTTTCAAATTCTCGCTTGGTGGACATATTTAGGTGTTCTTAAAAATAATATGACAGCTTTCCCATTTGTCCATCCATTCAAACACGGCTATTATCTTACAATTTAATTTGGCCCTTCTAAAAAATTAGTCTGAACTTTAAAATTTTCAAAATATTTGTTTCGGTGCGATTCTAAAAAATTAGCATTTTTCTTGCTTTTACTCGAAAACGGCGGAGTTTTTTGAAAAATTGCTTAGGTGCTTTTCAATTCCAGGGTTTTTTTAAGCACAATGAAGCACAATAGCTTGTAAAACTATTTAAAAAAAACTCTAGAATTGCAAATTCTACTTTATACATATAACAAAATATGTAAAAAGAAAATTTTCTTGAAGCTAGAAAAATCACATTTTTTCAAAGATTATGACTCGACGAAAATTGTTTTGTTCATACTGCACTATGTTTTAAATGATGCAAGTCCTGATTTATTATTGCAGAAATATGAGATGATTCTTAACGCAGGGAAATGCATTTCAAAATGTTTTCAGTGGATTAGACTTCTATTTCCATTGAAATTCTGAAGTTTTTTCAAGAAAATATTTTTCAGCCCGTTGATTTTTCGGGCTGATATTTTATGTGAACGGCAAAATGTCTTCTTTGATAATAGAAAAGGTAGTCATAATGTTTCATTCAAATAAAAAATTACCACAAAAAGAATTGCTCGAACAGATCTTTTGATCAATTTGGTAACGTCATGATTCGAATTCCCGGACGCTTCGAAGCTCGGACACCTTATCTTGTTTTATTAATTATTTGGATATAAGTACGCGTAACTACTGTCAAAACTGTGTTAGTTGATGAATTCTAACGTCAACATTTATTTCAAATATGTTTGGACGCTGTAGTCAATGCCAAAACAATTAAATAACATAAAAATATGAGATTACCAAAACTGTGAAACGTTTCACTGAAATATTTCTTAGGCGTCTGAAGCACCGGGAAGGCAAAGCAGAAATTTATGGTTCTAATTTCCTTAAATTCTAGCATTTTTATCGATTGTTTTGATGTTAACAGCATATTTGAGACCTAAAGAATGCTTTGGACTTAAATTTCATTCCAGATTTGTGCGATTCATAAGCAAAATCGAGTGTCCGGAATTCGAATCAAAAGTGTCCGGATTTCGAATCAGCTTTCATCAGTATCCGGGATTCGAAGAACAAGTCAATTTAATTTTAAGATTCTGATGAAAAATTGTTACAAAAGACTTTTTATACTTTTTATATTTATGAAATTTTTACATTTCCAACTTATTACATGACTTTTTTGCCAGCTATAACAAAAATTATATGCTACTACTATAAGTGTCCGAATTTCGAATCATGACGTTATCGATTGAGGAAATCTAAAAAAAAGGTACGTCCTGAAAAAATTACCCATTATAAATAAAAGTTTTCAGTTTTTTAATTGTCCTAATCATAACCTACAACTTTGCTCAAGGCACCAAATCAGTCAGAATATTCCTTCACAAGATACGGATTTTCAAATATTTAAATACCATTTTTGTATGGGCAGCTGCCAAAATTGCATGGAGACTTGTAAAGACAACCCAATGATGCACAATGCCTGCTTTGGGGATTGGAAGGTTTTCGTAAAGAATTGCTCTACTGCTCTTCACCACAAGCTCGTTTCACTTTGAATTATTCGACAAAGTTTTTTTGTTTTCATAACAATCCATTTAAGAGGGTAGTTTAGCAATTTGTAGTATTGGTCATTAATTTAAGTTTTTTCTGCTAATCTTGTTATGTTTGACTAAGACTCAAATAAACAAACTTAACGGAATCAATTCTTCCACCGACAAATCACTGATTCGTAAAAAAAAATCTCCGAAACGGATACTTCCGAGAAGTTGGTTCGTGTTCTGCATGACTGATTTCCAGGACGATTGTTCAGAGCGTCGACTAGATAAAGAAGAAAAAAAAAGTTTATTCTGTCCGTTTTTCTCAAAGTTGAACAAATAATTGCAATAACAACAGATGCTCGTCACGTCTCACGTTGGCTGGTTCGATATCATTTGCAGCACAAAGGTGGACACCAGCCCTGCCAGAAGACCTTGTGAGTCGTTTTTCCGCATAACAAAGAACTCCAGCCCACCCGCTCTTCACTCACGTGGACCATCTTCCGAGTGTTATAAAAGTTTTCTTTGTTGTCTGTCCTCCCATTTTGAATATAATCCTCTAGCCAAGGAGACTTCATCCCGTCAATGTTTTCCCGGGAAAACATGACAAAGGTGAAAATAATAATAAATAAAAATGTAAAATGCCACACCTTGGCCCATAAAATGGCCTTGGCAGGATATTTGCCTGCCGTTTTTTGAATGACACCGATATGGCGGCAGCTAAAGCTCATAGAGTAAACATAAGCTTAACGCGCGCGTTATGTGAGCTTTTCCTCCCCCCAAGGCAACACCTCAATCAGGCCTATCACCGCTGATTGGATTCACATAACCTCAGGTTCCCCCTCCCACGCCATAATCCCTCTTGTTTCACGACCCCATAAACTTTGTCCTGAAAGAAGGAGGCACACCCCTTTTGTGATGAAGTTTTATATCCTTCCTTAATGCCATTCTTGGGAAGCATTCAAAGTGACGACAACGCGCCGTGTGAGCAGATTTGAAATTCATACAGATTTCAAACCGTCCAACTTTGATAACTCCTTCAACCCCTGCCCTTTTATTGCAGAGAAGCTTTTTTTTTGCTCGAATTGCGTTGAAATTTGCCGTGTAGATCCGGCAGCACGTGCAGCACAGGATATTCGTCATATACGGGAGTTGTCTATTTATGACATGTGACATGTACAAAAGTTCATCCCCCCATTTGACTCAATTTGCGTCGAAAACAGATATGAGTTGTTGTTCTGCGAACGGCCCCCTACTCGGAATGGGTGAGAATGATGAGTTGATGTTCAAGTTTAATGACTGAGAGATGAGGAGTTTATCAGTTTTGAATAAAAAGAAGGAAATTCAAGTTTGATAAAAAGAGATTCAGAAAAAATATTGATTTGAGCAATTCTCTACCAAAACCGGAAATGGATTTTATTTGTATTTTTTGATTTGGCTCAAACTTTGTGGGGGTCTTCCCTATGACCAAATAAGCTATTTTGTGTCATTGGTTCACCCATACAAGTCTCCATACAATTTTGGCTGCTGTCCATACAAAAATGGTACGTAATGTTCAAACAGCTGTAACTTTTGAGTAAATTTTCTGATTAATTTGGTGTCTTCGGGAAAGTTGTTGGTATTGTTGAGGACTATTGAGAAAAAATAGGTACACGGAAAAATAATTGCAGATTTTTTAATTAACTTTTTTTTTACAAAAACTCAATTTCCCAGCCAAAATACGTATTTTTTTATTTTCGAGATTTTTTTATATGTTTTAGGGGACAAAAACCCGCAACTCTTGAGCCATAGAGAAACATGGTCAAAAAATCTGCCGCTAAGCTATGAATTTAAAAAAAAAATATTTTTGGAAAAAATCTAAATTTCATGCAAAAACCAAGCTTTTCCATTCGTGAAATTTTCCGATTTTTTCGAAAAAAATATTTTGAAAAAAATTAAATTATGACTAGCATTTTTAATGGGCGTAATATACAATGTTTGGCTTTTTTAAAATGTGACTCTAGATTTAAAAAAATTCAAAATATTTTTTTCGAAAAGATCGGAAAATTTCAAGAATATTTTACGTTTTAACATTGAAAATTGAACCATTAGTTGCTGAGATATCGACATTAGAAAATGGTGGGTTGTTTGGGTGAAATTTTCTTTTTCTTTGAGCCGCTGTATCTCAGCAAGCAGAGGTCCAATCTTCAATGTCTCTTAGACAATTTTATAGCAAATTTCCCGAAATTTAAAAAAAATTAAGAAATGGTCACTCATGGTCATTATTTTTAAAAATCGAAAAACTGCAAATATTTCGCCAAAATCAAACTTTCGGTAGCTATACCTTGAAAACGGAGCCCTTTATCAAAAAATCTGTAAAGTACTTTTCGATTGCAAATTCAATTTTATATTAAAAATAACGTCCAATTTTGTTTGCATGAAATTTCGATTTTTTCCAAAAATCACTATTTTTTCAAAAAATCATAACTCGGCGGCAGATTTTTTGACCATGTTTCTCTATGGCTCAAAAGTTGCGGGTTTTTGTCCAATAAAACATATCAAAAAGTCTCGAAAATCAAAAAATAGGTATTTTGGGAAATTGAGTTTATGTGAAAAAAAAATTTATGAAAAATTTGCAATTTTTTTTACCTTGTACCTATTTTTTTCTCAATAGTCCTCAACAATACCTACAACTTTGCTGAAGACACCAAATTGATCATGATATTCACTCAAAAGTTACAGCTGTTTGAATATTTACGTACCATTTGTGTATGGACAGCAGCCAAAATTGTATGGAGACTTGTATGAGTGAACCAATGACACAAAATAACTTATTTGGTCATAGGGAAGGCCCCCACAAAGTTTGAGCCAAATCAAAAAATACAAAAAATAAAATTGGTCGAAATCGGCCGATTTCGTAGAGAGTTGCTCATTTGAAAGAAAACTTATTGCGCGTTTTCCCGAGAAAGACACGCGGCAAACCAGCCTCGGAACGACGCGCCGCACTTCGGCAAATGCGCGCTGTCAAATCCCATACGGCACGTTTTGTTTTTGTTGATCTTCTTCTTCGAATCTCCTGACATTGTTGGCAGGTTTGTTTTTAATTGCACCAAAAATGCAGAAAATCGCTGGCAACAATGTCTGCGGCACATTCTGAAATGCCGCGCGGCGTTTATCTTTGAAAGAAACGGACAATAATGTCAGAATACCCAAAATATGCGTAGAATGAATTTAGTTTATTGAATCTTTTTAATTATTTTGAAATCCTTTGTTTTTACTTTCTTCTTTTCGAACAGTACTGACAATTTTTTACAAGACTCGTTCATTAAAAACGACCGCTGACTCTGATGCTGGTCTTACACGGAGAAAAAAGAGTTCCTAAAATCGTGAACACGCGTTCATGAAAATGAGACCCACGAACAAATTGTTCCATGAACATTTTGTTCGTGGTTCTCATTTTCATGAACGCTTGTTCACGATTTAAGGAACTCTTTTTTCTCCGTGTATGCGGGCTTTAAAATGTTTAATAAAATTAAATTGAACAGAATTTTGGATGGGTGCTACACTAGGGTGACAAGAAAAATTGAAAATGTCTGCAAATCGCAAGAGATACCCCCTGGATCGATTCTTTAGGCAAAAACAAGTAACTGTGCCAATTTTGAGCCAAATCGGTTAAGGCTAAGGGGTCGCTTTTCATCGTTGAAGTTTATATGGGGAAAATCGCAAAAATGTATGGGGAAAAACATCGCTTCAGGATTTTTGCAGCAGGTGGCGCAGGTCTCGCCCAAAATTGTCCAAGTGTGAGATTCTTGTAGGAAATTTAATTACCTACAACTTTGTAGAAGGGTGCAAGACGATCCGAGTTGATCCTGATGAGTTATTAACAATGCGATGAAAAGAAATCGGCTTATATACTTGAAAGTATACAAGGGGTATATAGGAAGTATATAAGAAAATATTTTTTTCTAGAAAAATCACCAAAAATCAGGATCAACTCGGATCGTTTTGCACCCTTCGACAAAGTTGTAGGGAATTAAATTTCCTACAAGAATCTCACACTTGGACAATTTTGGGCGAG
The DNA here is from genome assembly GCF_016801865.2 of Culex pipiens pallens. NCBI lineage: Eukaryota > Metazoa > Arthropoda > Insecta > Diptera > Culicidae > Culex > Culex pipiens. The sequence goes on along the minus strand of NC_068938.1, from coordinate 80,160,325 downwards.
ACCTGCGCCACCTAGCAGAAAATTACTGAAACGATGTTTTTCCCCATACATTTTCGTGATTTTCCCCATATAAACTTCAACGATAAAAAGCGATCCCTTAACCTTAACCGATTTGGCTCAAAATTGGCACAGATACATATTTTTGCATTAGGAATCGAGTCAGAGGGTATCTCTGATGTCGATTTTTTTTATTGTCACCCTAGTGCTACACTAATAATTGTCGAATCTAATTTAAATGCAAAAGGTTTTACAAACACTTCCGTATAGATGGATCAATTCAGGTTCTGATTGATTTGATCTCCATTTTCTCCGAACGCAACCTTCTACCAATCCGAATAAAAACTCATTAAAATTCCACCGAATTAAATCAGATGAAATGCCAACCCATCCCAACTGACACAGTTCGAATTGATCATCATCTAATTGCAAACACAGAATGGAAGTCCTTTCACTCGGATCTCAAAATACCCTTTCGAATGACGCGCGTCCTTCCAATTTTCTCGTCAAGCAATTTCTCTTTCTACTGCTAGCTCCCAATCCAAAAACCCTCAAATGAAATCCGAAAAGAAGAAAAATCATACCCTTTCGCATAGTAACCATTTTGCCCCCCAAATTCATCACCGAATCGTTTGGCGCAACAATTGTGTCTCAAATATCCCCTCCCGAAACCCATTATCAACCCCAATCGTCGTCGTCCTTGGAACCATCCTTTTTTTCGGAACGACGCTTTTCCTTCAACCCACGTTTGTTTGTTGATGTTTCATTTCGTCCCACTCGTTGGAGCCTGGTGTTGTTGCCGTTCCTGTGCAAATATCCCCCCAATACCGGTCTTCCGAGCTTTCTTGGCGCTGTGAATCCTTCCAAGACCTGTCTGCCAAAACCAGACATTGCCGATTTGAAATTGATTGATGTTCGCCACCCGTCAACAGTCAACCGATGAGCGTAGAGTTTCCTTCGACTATAGTAGTATACCTACTCTAGCAGGAATTTAATTTCTCAGCAGAACTGTCTATTTTGTCGCTTGATTTTTGGCTGTAACTCTTCTACCTTTTAGATTTTCTTTATTTGCTGGAAAAAGTGTTGAACCTGGATGAAAATTGTGTTTACATTGTTTTTGAGCACTGTTTATTATGTTTTCCACAAATTAAGCCGTAGTTCAAAAGGCAACTTACCATCCATAAAAAATAGAAATGCAAACAAGAGCAGTTATCATGTTTATTGTAAATATTATCTTCATTTTTTGTTGTTCTCTTTGCGATGATTTTTTGCGGATTGCAGACTGGATTTCGCCATGTGGATGTGTACCATCTCTCTGCTCACCGAGGATTCTGAAGACACTGCTGCTGCTTTACTTTTTTAAGTTGACAAGGAAAATTCTCCACCCCAATTAAGTTTCGTTTGAAGTTGGACAGTTTTTGGGAAGGGACAGGTATAGGATTCGCTCTAAGCAAGCGTTGCGACCATTGGAATGTTATTTTTAAGTGTTATTTTTGATGAATTTTGAAAACGGGAAAACAGAAAAAACAGTAATTAAAAATTCCTCCAGGAGCATCCAACGTCCAAAAATTACCGGGATTTGTGTAAAACAAATATTTCCCGTTCCCGGAAATTTGTAAATTTGCATGGTTTGCCGAGCTACCATGGTTACGGGTTTCGCTTTGTAAGTGGAAGGTGATGGGTTCGATTTTTGTCTGGCTCGGCAAAGTGATATCACTTAAAACAGTAAATCTGCTCATTGGGAATACTGACCAGTAGGGGATGGGTTTCGACTAGCGTCGTGCTGGGTATCCTTAGGTCGTGAGTTCGGTTCTCGTACCGGGATAATGAAGTTTTGAAATTTCCCGGGAATTGGGTACTAAAGCCCTATGTCCATTTTATGTACAACGGTAAAAAACACGATTAAAAACCATTTCTGATCACTTTTTTTTTATTTTAATACAAAAAAAAAATTGACAAGACAACATTTTTCGATGGATCAACTATGGTCCCCTTGGAGCGAACTGTCAAGTTGGACCTTTTCTGTCAAGAAGAGCCGTGAAGTTAATTTTTAAAAATTGAATTAAAGATCCATTTTAAATCCTTTGAGGTCGTTCAAAAGGTCATTGTACTCAGAAAAATAAGCTTTATCGTTGTGAACAATAAAATCTCAAATTTAAGCTTAAATTTAGGACCCAATTCACGAAATTCAAGCGAAAGTATACATTTTCACAATCTGTTGGTACAATTTCTTTGAAAATGCTCTGAAAAAAATAATAAATAATTTTATACTGTTCAATATATTGTTCAGTTTATTAAAGAATTAATCAGATGATCAGAAAATTTGATAACAAGATTTTTTTCTGACAATATTAATTTCTGAAGCAATTGGAAATAGATCTTGTTTAATGAAAATAAACTATTAAAATTTAGGTAAGCTTATCAAAGACCGAGCCACGTAGCCCAGTGGTAACGCTTCCGCCTCGTAAGCGGTAGATCGGGGTTCAAATCCCGGCTCGGACCAACACAACTGGTGATCTTTTCCCTTCTGGATTCGATTGCTTAGTAAAGGGAAGGTAGTGTATCGTCACAAACTGGACCTTATCAAGACACATTAAGAAGACAACCTATGGAATGTTAACATTAACCTTAACATGTTAACATTAAGTTGATTAATGAACTGTCACTGAATCCGCTTTGTAAATGCTGGCCCCGATACTCTTCACGGGTGTTCCCCTCAGGAACAGGGAAAGATTTACTTTTTTTTTACTAAGCTTTTCAAAGAATACAAAAAATCATTAAAAATCTATTTTGTATTGTTTGAGAGGTGACCAAAACTTACTAACAAATTTTAAAAACTTGCTTCAAATATTTCAAGTAAAACAAACACGAGAAGTTGGATTTTTAGAAAAACTAAAATGCTTTACTATTTTGTTCAAGAGCTGAAACTAGTATTACTTGTTTTAGGAAAGTTATTTGTTATGAACAACATATTTTCTGCTTTCTTTCATTTCAACTTTATGTGTAATCCACACTCTATTTAACTGGTCACAGAGGAAAGTTTAAAATACATTTTATGATTGTGGAGTGTGGATTCATTTAACTCACTGTCCAAACACCTCGATAAAAAAATACTTTTTAACCATAAATACCTGGGGTCATTTTTTATTTATTGTATGACTTGAGCTTATAAAATTAGAAAAAATATATATTTTCTTTTAGTTGCATGATTTTTTAAACGCAATCAAGCTATACATTCTCGCTTACTTTTTCAAAAGGTCCTATGTACAAAGGAAACTCATGGCGCACTGGTTGTTTTATAAGTAATCTATATCTTCCCACATATTTTAGCCACTAAAGTTGCTGTCTTATTCAATTTTGTTGCAAAATATTAATCAGAACCAAGTTCAGAACAATTTTCAATAAATTTAAATTTCCCGGGAGTTCCCGAGTAATTGGTTAAAAATTTCCCGTTTCCCGGGATTTGTGTAACCCCGGAAAATTTGATCGGTTACCTGGGACAAAACCGGGAAAAGCACGAAATTTCAAGGAAAATAAACACTAAAGATCCCGGTAAATTATGGAAAATTGAAGTAGAACTAAAACTTATGATAAAGCATCATAATAATTACTGGAGTTGCTTGTGAAATTATTTTAAGAATAAATATTTGCTGATTTTTTAAATGTGAATTGTGTGTTCAGTTTGAATTGGATTATTGAATATTTCTGTCGTTAGCAGAATCGAGTGATATTGTTTAGTTTTTTCTTAATCACTTATAACAAACTTGAGCAAATTGTATAAAATGGCTTTCGGACGTCATCTTATAAAATACCATGTAGAAACAATGGGAGAGAGAGTTCCGCGTTCTTTCCATAAGTAAAATTTAAGAATAGCGCTATTGCTTAAATTTGACAATTCTATTACAATGTTTTATTTCTAATAAACAAACTATGCCTTTCTTTTTAAAGAAAGGTAAAATAACGAAACAATATTTTTGTTTCTGATAAATCATCCAATTATTCAATTTTGAAACTTGGAAAAAATTTAAATTTTCCATAAGAAAATATCGAAAAAGGGTGATGTACTGTGTGAAGATTTCATTAAAAATTACCTTTTTAATATCTTGAAATGTTTTTTTTTTTCCTCCATTTATAAATGCAATCTGCAAAATTTGACAAACTACAAGTGAATGTTTTGCGTTTAAAACAATATAATAGAAATAAAATAATATTCTAAGAAATTAATATATTCAAAACAAAACCTTGTTTTATTTTGGCCTCCTTGATTGAAAGTTGAATTAATCCTCCTTCTTTTTCTATAACTTCAGCTCCTTCCCCTGTTCGACGTGAAATCGATTCTGGTGCGGGCCATCGCCGAGCGGAAGCTCATCATCACCGTGCCCTGGCTGGTCCAATATTTGGCCATGCTGGACGGGATCAGCCTCCGGTTGGCCTACTATCGGGGCCTGTTTGACGTGCTGTACGAGCTGTACCTGCGAACGTCGTCCGTTGAGCTGCTGCGACACGGCACGGCCGCCGACCGGAAGCTGCTGGTGACACCCACCTCAAAGTTTATCATCCGCGTCAGTTTGGGCTGGCTGTTTGAGCATCCGAACGTCCCGGAGGAGTACTACAACTACAGACAGGAACGGCGTGGGTCGGGGGTGATTGTGGACCAAGGGTTGTTGAGCTACAAGAAGATTGAGCTGTCGCTTGACAAGGTCAACGCTGAAGAGATTCAAACCAACCAGTCCCTCCAGGGAATTCTGAAAGGTGAAGAAGAGAACAAATCATCCCTGATCAAATACGATCCCAGCGCCGTTGAAGAGTCCGTCCCCCTCAACCCCCTTCTCGAAAGCATCCTGAACGCGGCCTGTCCCTTCCTGGCCGACTTCCGCGTGTCCATGATGCCGTCCAAGCTGGAAAAGACCGTGTCCCGATCCGGTCGCTACCGTCACATCACAACGAAATACTCCGGGGCAACGACGGTCCCGTCCGCGAAACAAAACCCCACCAACGATCAGCACAAACTGCTGGAAGCGTTTCTTCAGTCCCAATCACTCTCCGTCCGTCGAACCGTCGAGTTCGTCATCGAGCGGACCTCGTCGGCGGCCGTCAAGGACTTTCAAATTGCCGAGCTGCTGCCCAAGCGAAAGAAAATCACCGAACAAATCGCGACCCTCGAGGCGGACACGCTGTCCGCGGCCACCAAACGGATCTACGTCATCTGTACCGAGGCCCTGGCCGAAATCAATGCCAGCTGGGACGCCCTGCTGCCGGCGAGTTTGGCGCGACGGATTAAGGTATGTAAATACGTGATGCAATGGAGGTTCTCAACATTTGAAAAAAAAATCTTCATTTTTAGGAAGGATTCGATGCGCTGCTGCCGAATGAGACTCTGGAGGCGGTTAAGCGAACCTGTATAAATCTGGCCCTGGAACGGTGTCTGGCGAAAACGAACGAATGGCGTCAAACGCATATGCTGGAGATTGGTGAGTGTAATTTCTGGTTAAATGAGGATTCATCTTTGTTTTTTTTTACAATTTTGGAAAAAATATTGCAGGCCAAGGATTGATACCTAAGAGCATGCAATGGCACTGACCTTGTTGCGTGCTCTTCGGTTGACGTCCACGTAAGGAACATCCTGGAAGGAGCGTAACTAACTACATCCGTAGTTCTGTTAGATCATCCGAATTATCTTGATCAGAACAGTATAGCTCTGGTTCCTTGCGAGTGTCCTATTTTCTTACCTCCACGTTGGCTTGGTTTTCATGATGACCTAGCTGGTGGCCTGTGGAAACGGATCGTAAACCTTTGACCACCGCGGGTCAGAGTCGAGACGGCTAAAAGAAAGGGGCGACAATGTGGGAAAGGGAAGTAATTTGTGATTGTAGACGGTATTGTTTCGATTCGCAGTATGTTGAGTCAACTGCTGTGGATGTACCTGAAACATCGCACAACGGGGTTTCTCTCCTTTCCATTTCCAGCTACCACCTATCTCCTTTTTTATTTTGCTCTACTGATTCTCAATTCTTCACTGATTCTTCTATTTAATATCCATCATTTGATTTTGATATTACTAACTTTTGATTTTCTTATCTCTCAAAGCTTTTCCACTCTTTTTTACCAATTGATACTGGTGTAACAAACTTTGTTTTTTTTTCCTTAAAAATATACTTTTCCTTAATGTACTAGTAATATCAAGTCTATTTATCATTCGCCTAATCTTTTTTGATTTTATTGCGAATTTATTTATTTGAATAATTCTTTATCTGTCCTATAAATTATCATTACTATAATCTAAGCTTGTTTTGTATCTCTATTTATTAACTATTGTCTTATTTTACATCTAATACATCCAGCTTCTCATTTTTATTCTTTAAAATACGCTCATCATTCTCTTATTCTCTCATTATTTTCTTCAATCTTCACCCTTTGTTTGAAAAGTGAGGTTTGAGCCCTTACTCAATTTATGGAATGGTAAAAGGATTAACACAAATATTACTATTGTACTTTTGGTAAACTTTTATAACATGCTTAGGACCAAAAATTGTAACAAAACACCGCGACAAAAGAAATAGCAACAGATAAACACGACTCAACACTAGGAAAGATTTCAGGAGAAAACAATACACAGTAAAATAACAACTAATTTTTGAATTCAAACTAAAAATATAACAGTTTTTGCGTTGATGATAGTTGATAGGCACACTATAAATGGTTAGGCGCTTATACTTACATCAAACCCTACGTAATGTACCACCCCCGGCCGAGTTAAAATGCGTAACCGGAAAAGAAGGTGTGCATGCCTGGCACGAACACTCAAAGCGTGTTCTAGCGTGCTGCTCGTACTGACTCAGAGCAAGGGTGAGATGTAGGTGTAAGGGCAGTGCGTGTTCGTCGGGAACCTGGTGCATAAGATCGGTCAAGGCCCGTTCTTACACTGAAAATTGCGAATTGCGAATTGCGAATTGCGAATTGCGAATTGCGAATTGCGAATTTTGGAAAAAATATTATTATTGTTACCAAATAACCTAAAGTTTTTTCCAGCATTTTAAAAATCTCGCGTTTGTTTCAATAAATATTTATGATACGATTCGATAATTCAAAGTGTTTTTTTTTTGCGATAACTTTGTAAAATCTCTATGAAAAATAACATGATTTACACATTAAGCTTCATTACTATTTTTTAATGAGGAAAATAATAAACAATTGGTAGGGTTGCCAGATCTTCATCTTTCTAGCTTATCGGAAAAATCTATATAACTTCTTTTTTTCATATATGATATTGTAAACTTTACATCAAATTCTCCGCCTGTGCAAATAATAACTGCACACAAAATAATTTTGGTTTCTAAGTCAATCTATTTATAACAAAAAATGACTTTGCTTTTCAAATGCCTCCTTTCACGTTATATGGTCTTTAATATATTTTTTCTATATCCTGTTAAATTATACCATTTTTGAACTGTTGAACATAAAGTCCAAGCACGGGATTGAAACTCGTCTGTAAAACCGGTAAAACCTGTATCATTTTCTCCTTCAAAACGGTGACGCTGCGTGGTGGTAGCAGCCCTGTTTATTACACTGTGAAAATCATATCAAATCAAATGATTCGCTCTACAGCATTGCCTTGGCGTTCTCGATTGCGAGATTCGTACTCGAAACTAGGTGTCCGAAGATTTGATTGTTGAGGCAATTGCAAACCTCTTTTTATACCTTAGCTTTGCAGAAGAAGAATATTTTCAGTGTGCACATATTTTGTGTGCAGTTATTACAATGAACTCTCTGGCTGTCGATCTTCTCGATATCAATATTGCTCCAGCTGTCAATAAATTTTTCAGTCCCATCAAATAGATTGCTTTGATTTTTCATGCTATAACTTGATAACTCCCGCTCTCGACGGTCCCTTCAATATCGACAACGAGAGAGTTTACTGTATTTGCACAGGTGAAGAATTTGGTGTAAAGTTTGCAATCATTGTTTTTTTTTTAACCGCATCTTTTTTTACGAGTGCCAAAAATATTCATAATTACCTTTTGCCTCTTGGTGACGCTTTATGTTAGTATGTGTGTGGTCGATGTTTGCGGCCATGCACGCAGAACACAGAACAGTGAGAACTAGCGAAAATGCCTCACTTTCTTCAGATACATATTGAAATTGCTTGAAAATTCATACCCGTTAAAACAGTTCCGTGCGCACGACGAAAGCCGATTTACAAAAAAAAAAATAAATAAAAAAATGATAAAATTTATTTTTATGTTTTTTTATACAGAAAAACAACATATTTTGATTTTTGTATTTTATTTTAAAACGAAACTTCAAAATCGGCCTTCGGCATGCACACGGGACATGTCTTGAGAGTATCCAACTCAAATTTCAGCCAATTCGGTCCTTCCAATCTTGAGATATCGTGGCACCCGTAAATCAAATCAGTCAACTCGAGAAAAACGCTCAGAAAGTTTGACAGTTCGTTCTGCGCATGGCAATTTTTTTAGCTTATATCGTCTGTAAAACGGAATCGACGTAACACCTTATAATATGGCCCTCTTAAACCTTGCGGTTTCGTCAACGGATCCACAGGCGTGTATCGTTCTTTTTGCGACAAGACTCCGCCTCCCGGGTCTCCTAAGTGTGAAGGTATGGCACGGGGAGAGGGCACCGAATACCAATTTAACACTTAGAATTTTTTTTTTATATCGTCTGTAACTTACTTTAATCATACAATATCTACATGAAACATTTAGGAGTGATGGGAAACCATCTTTTGAGTTAATTTAATGAATTTTCAGTAGTATGAAATTTTGAGATTTTCTACATGTATGTAACCCCTTAAGGATTATTTTTTCTTCGATTCCGTCGCTAAACCTTTTACTTTTCCGGTCATTCTCGAACGATGAATCGGCCTACTTTTCTCTACTAAAAATAACAGAATACAAGGGCTAAAATGTTCTACTTTTCAGCAATCACGCAGAAAAATATTTTGTGCGATCAGCCTGTATGAGGTTTGATTCAACATTTTTTTTTGTTGAACCTTGATTTTCTCAATTCCACAAAAATCATTAGTTGTTTTGAAAAAAATGCTTTGTCGTTTAGCGTTGATTCAACAAAAATCTTTATTTTCAAATCAACAAAATATTTCGTTGATTCAAATATGCCGTATTTTTCTGCGTGTTGAAATGGATGCTGAAAAATTAAACTTTTTGATAATATTTTAAATTATTTCAAACTTAATTCTAAGTCAACAATGCTTGCTCCCTGATTCTTTGCCCACAAATAAAAAAAATCTTTTCTTTGACCAGTGTTTTTTTTTTTTTTGGGCTGTCTTTTGATCATGACTAACAATTTATTTTTTGTTTGCTTTTTATTTAGGCTAGGCTGGTACAAATTATATTAAAATTTGTTGTCCCTTTGTGGTCATGGTCGAGAGGGTGATAAAAAATCATATTTCATGCACAGTCTTCAACATTTTAAACAAAAAGTAACACAAAATGCATTATACATTATAACAGTTAAGCTATTACAAAACTTGGTGTTGTTTTTTAAGGAGTTTCCGAACAAAGTACTAGATTTCATGTGTTTTTCTAAAAGTATACGTCAAACTTAACTTAAAAATACTGAAATGTCAAAATCGTCAGAAAATGGCATGGGACAATTATGCGTAGAACGGCAGTACAAATGGCTGATAAAAATAGACCGTTTCATCAAATCTTTGGAGAGCATTAGGAAAGCAATCCTATAAAATTTGCAAGTCGATTTTTCATTGTATCTTTTATTTGTATGAAACTTTGCCCATCGATTCCTTATGTCCAAATAAGCCATTTTGCAACTAAAGTATCTTCATACAAATCTCCATACAAATTTGAAGGCTGAGGCTGTCCATAGAAAGGTGCTATGAAAACATTTGAAAATCTGTTTAATATCTGATTTTGTGATCAATCTGACGGCAAATCTGTAGGTAATGATTTGGGCAATTGAGTCCTAAAATGAAGCTTAGATTGGTTATATTATTGTTTACATCGATAAAGCTTATTTTTTTGAGTACAATGACCCTTTGTACGACTACAAAGAGTTTAAAATGGATTTTTAAATCAATTTTGAAAAATTAACCTCGCGGTCCTTTTTAAAAAAAGGTTCTACTTGACAGCTCTTTCCAAGGGGACCATAATTGATCCATCGAAAAAATGTTGTCTTGTCAACATTTTTTTTTGCATTAAAATAACAAAAAGGGATCAGAAATGGGTTTTAAGCGTGTTTTTAATCGTTGTACATACAAATTTACTTAGGGCTTTAGGACCCTATTCAGACAAAAATAGTTACATTCTAAAAAAATGTCGCATTTTAAAAAAATACTTCGTATCACAAAAATCCAATTTTGATATGGTTTAGTAGACTAAAAGTGCCAACTTTAGAGCCATAAGTATTGACGGACATTTTGTTTTTGGCCAAGTTATGGTTATGGTTTTTTTGGAATGTATCGAAAAGCACACAATTTTTTTAATAGGGTCAAACCGCCAAATACTATGATTAAAGCCTTTTTGTATGTAAATTTGGAGAACTGCCCTAGATAATGTTTTTGTTTTGAATTCCAGTGTACAACGTAATGTAACAATGTATCTTTATCTAACAATTACGCTAGTATACATGCATCCATGTGCAATAATTTTATCAAAATGATACAACCATTTTAAATCAGAAACCCGCATCAGCAAAGTTTATCAAGACTAAAATGTGTGTAATTTGTATTCAAATATGTTTATCTCTCCAAATCCCTACTGTCTGATGTAAACTTAATCTTATTTAACTTCTCTCTGTTTATTTCTCCTTCCCCAGACCTCTTCTGCAAGGACATCCAAGGTGAGGCGGCCAAGGCAGTTCGTCCCTCGTCCCTCGATGCTGACCCGTCGTCATCATCGCTGGCCAAACCCCCCCAGCCCAATTCCTCTCAAGCCCCCCTGACGGTAGTTTTGGGCCGGGTGCAGCACACCGCCGTCTACGAACGGCTCCAGGCGCTCGTCCACGTGGCTGCCTCATATCCGGACGAGCTCGGCCCGGAAGAATTAGTGCAGTTTTTGGCCCTGGTCGGGCGCTACCTGGACGAGCAGGACGGAACGCCGACGATGAACAAAACACTCGCCTACATGCTGCTCCAGCTGGCCCTGCTGTTGGGTGAGTTTGTGTTTAGGGATGCCTTGAAAAGTTTATTTGTTTTAATGTAAAATGAAACGAAAAGTAAAAAATTCATTTTGTAAAAATGGTTCGTCTTTTAAGCTTGGTAATTCAAGGAGTTGATTTCTAGACACCCCTACAAACAACCTCTCCCACGTGGATGACACACAGTGTACGTGACCGGTTCACCGGAAGCGAGCTTTTGCCCGGAATTCTAATCTCGTTTAATGCTTTATTTACGCTGTTCCTTTCCCAAGCCACGTGTGTGTCCCTTTTCACCCCAACTGTCTCTCTTTCCCTCTCTCGCTGCAGTGATCAATCGGTGTGATCTAATTGTGCCTGACATTGTGCAAAGTTTGCTGGCCGTGTGGAAACACCGGAAGTTGGTCGAGTTTTGCCAAATCCCCGAGACCGGAGGGGATGGCAACGGTGGCAGTGGCGGCGAGGAGGAGGAAATCGAACGGCTCATTATGGCCGAACAGAACGAGGACGGCGAGCGGTCTCTGGTGGATGAGGCGGACATTCAGCGCATCCGGGACCGGAAGCAACAGGAAGGTGAGTGTGAAGGTTTTTCTCTGCAGGAAGATTCATAAAACAAAATGTTAAAATTTAATTTCATAACGTTCAATCTCAAAGTTTAAAATGACTTTTTTATAAAATTAATTCTATTGAAAATGCCTACAACTTCTATGCTTCCTAGAGATTTGCCCAGATCGGTCATCGTTTTTACTAAGCTTTCGATGTGGGGGTCAAAAACTAAACCAAACAACTTCAGGGCAAAAGGACGGCACCCTCCCAACCAATAGAGTTAACTTTAATTTGATCTATTTTGTTGAGCAGCAACAGTAACGAACTTTGAGCAGCTCCCTCCCCCACTAATTGATTTTCTACCGCTTTTTCGGACAGAGGCCAACTACATCTTCTCGACGCTGGTGAGCAACCGGTACATTCGGATGATGGAGTTCTCTCAGCAACTGCAGCAGAATCAGAATCAGCAGCAACAGCAACGAACGGTGGACGAAGTGTTTGCATGCTTTGCTAATTTCATCAGCAGTCTCGTGGACAGTAATTTCATTACGATCCGCCGGCTGAACGAGCAGTTTGTACGGATCTTCAACGAGGACTGGCAACAGGTGAGCCGAGCGGAGCGTTTGTTGGTTTAGGTTTCGGTCGCCGCAGAAAAGGGATTTTGAATGGGGGTTTGAAACAGATTTGAATCGAAGTGGTTTGATGGAGACGCTTGGTAGGGCACTCAGGGATGATCCATCGTGGAACTCCATTGATGAGTTGGATCATCGAAATATATGCTTACTTTTACATGTATATATCACGACCTTACTGAGATATTTAGGTTTGACCTTCAACAATAATATTTTTATTGCTCAAGTATCAAACAAGTTATCAAAGAAAAAAAGATTTGTTAAATATTTAAAGCTGTTAAATACATCAATCCTATTGTTCTGGCCATCCAACCAAATAACCAAATGAGTTATTTTTGCGATATTTTTTTGAAATTTTATATACCTTCAGCAGAAGTGACCTTGATTTTTACAAATTTACCCAGAGATATTTGTTGGATGTTTTAATAATGCAAAGGACACCTGTTCAAATTTATGTTCGATAACTTATTCAAAATGAAAAAGAGTGTTATTGACATCTAATCTAAATTTACTTATTAGATAAGAATCATTAGAAGAATTAAAAGCTTGATATTTTTTCTTTTAAATTTTAAAGTTACGAAAAAAAAAGATAAACCGTAAATGTTCGTGATTGTTCTTGAAATACGATAATTTTATCGGCGATAACCGATGACAACTAATTTTTTTTCCTAAAATGACCATATTGAAACAAATTCTACCCAGGCTATAAAAGCAACTTTTTATAGTTTAGTAATTTTTTTTATTGAAAAAAATTACATTATCTGGGTATAAAGACGCGTAATTTTAAATGCATTTTCATTGTTTTATAATTTTAGAGCCAAAGTCTCTAATAAAATATCGTAGTTTTTTAAATACTAACATTTTTTTATTTAAAATATTGGTATCGATTAACGCAATATTTGTAAAGATTTTCACTGATATTAAAAAAAAAACTATTATTTGTACTATCGTTAATTTGAAATAAATCCGACAAAAAATATTTAAACACATTTTTCTCAAAAAAAAAACTTTTTTTAAACAATCAAATTTTAATGGGTCAAAAAAAAGCATAAAGTCTTGGATAAAGTGTAGATTCTAACTGTATAACAAATGTTAAAAAGTGTTAAACACTTTAATTTTAACAATTTTATTTAATGACTTCTTCATTCATAATTTGCAGTAGAGCAATTTTCTTCTTTTTTGTTTTTTTTATCAAACTTTGTGGAGGTGGAGATCTTCCCTATGACCAAGGTTTGTAGGTTGACGGTATTATTGAGGACTATTGAGGAAAAATAGGTACACGGAAAAAAATGATAATTTTTAAAAATAGGTGTTTTAGAGGACATAAACCCACAACTTTTGAGCCATAGAGAAATATGGTCAACAAATCTGCCGCCGAGTTATGCTTTTTTATGCATCTTTTCGAAAACAATATTTTTATTTTTTTTATCAAGGCCAAGTCTTCATTTTAAAAAAAAAACAAAATATTGTTTTCGAAAAATCGGAAAATTTCACGAATGTTTCATGTTTTAACATTGAAAATCGGACCATTAGTTGCTGAGATATCGACATTTAAGCACAAGATTTATTTTTTTACTAAAATCATTATATTAACAAAAACATAACTCGTCGGTAAAATGTTGGTCCATACTCCTGAATATCTTAAGAGATGGGGGGTTTTGTCCCCTAAAACAAATTTTAAAAAATAAAAGTTAATTTTTTTGGGAATAATTATTTGTGAAAAAAGTTAATTAAAAAATCACCAAATTGGATTGGTATGAAGATTTGTATGGGTGAACCAATGACACAAAATGGCTTCTTTGGTGATAGGAAAGGCCCTTACAAGGTATTGCAAAAATAAAAAAATAAAAACAAAAAATAAAAATGGTCGAAATCGACCGATTTCATAGAGAATTGCTCACTTTGACTCAAAATTTCCAAATCAAATACAAATGGCTGCAAATTATTGAAAAACATTTGTTATCGAACAACAATTAAACAATCTTTTATGGACTATTCAGAAAGAAAACATAGAAAGGATTCCCCATAAAAAAATTATTTGCTAATACAAATTTCATATTTTGGTCCAGTGAATTTCATATTATTGTGACCACATTTTATGAAAAACTGTGAATTTTTACTACAAAACAAACACAATTTGATGCAAAATAATTAGTTTGTGTATTTTGATTAGAATAAGTAAATCAAAATTATGTAAACAATATTGAATTGACGATTTTATGAAAAGTTTGATAGGATTTCATACTATTCAATGAGTCTTGCTATATCAAATAAAATTTACCAATTACGGGTGGCCGTCTTGCCCCCAAATAAATTATTTTTTAAAACATTTTTTTGCAAATAGCTCATCGCATTTTTTAAACTTTTCCGAGGGACATAATCTAGGGCAAACTTCAATTTAACATGAAAAAATATTTGAAGACAGGAAAACATATTGTTTTCTAACAAAAATGCCTAAGTTCATGAATTACTCATGAAAATTACATCCAGTTTCAAGTTCAAAAATTATTTGTTTATTTTGAGCTATTTTAATACTATTTCAAACAATATGTTTGGCAAAGGTGACTCCATATGCATTATTTAGCATGAGGAACAGTATTGCTAAACGTTTTAGTAATATTCATTAGTATACTTATTAAAACAGTGGGGTGGCCGTCTTACCCCGCCTGGCCGTCTTACCCCCAGCTCCCCTAGTGATGTACGATTTTTCTTTGCTAATTTTTTTTTGTCATTTTTCGAAAGTTTTGAAAAAAAAAACACTTTAATATAAAGATCATCTTTGGAAGCTCAATTAAATTTGTAGTTGAAAAGTACTCCAATAAAATTTTGATTTACATACATGTAGAAAATCATAATATTTCATATTACAGGAAATTCATTAAATTCATTTAAGAGATGATTTTCAATCACTCCTGAAAGTTTCATGAAGGTATTTCAGGATTAAACTGAGTAAAAGATGAATTAAACTCAAAATTTTGCCATGCGTAAAGCGAACTGTCAAACTTTGTGAGCGTTATTATCAAAACATCGAGTTGATTTACGGGTGCCACGATATCTCGGGATAGGAAGGACCAAATTGGCTGAAATTTGAAATTTGTGCATGACGAAGCTCGATTTTAAAATTTTGCTTTTTTAAAAAAATCAAAAATTTACCATTTTTTTATGAAAATTAAAAAAAATATCTTTATCTTTTTTTATATAATTTTTTTGAAAACCGGCCTTCGTCATTCACACAGAACCAGTTTGACGAGTCTTCACCAACATTCTGAGCCGATTTGGTCTAGGCAGTGTTGAGATATCGTGGCACTCGTTTTTAGATACTTCTAACTTCAAATATCTATATCTCCGCACGTACAACCAATATCTTCAAATTTGTTTTGTTAATAGATTTTTCATCTTTATTTTAGTATATTGTATTTTAGTATATTGTACAACATCTCTATCCCAACACTATTCTGTACGCGCCGCTTCAAAATCCCTCCCCAAAAATGTGTCCACCTTAATTTATGCTAATTATGATCCCGTTTTAATTAAACTCACTTTCCATCATTATCATCCCGCCCACAGCACACACTGGAGCGCGTCTCGCGGCTGATGGAAGCCGTCCTGCGGAGTGGCCGCGGGGATTCGTGCTCGGCCCAGGACGGTGGTGGCGGTTGTGGCCCAGGTGGACGCCCAGCGGGAACGGCGGACGATTCCCACTCGCAACTGTTTCTGGAAATGCTGTCGGATCTGGCGCGCGAAATTGAGGACTTTTGAGGAGTGGGGCGCGCGCCCTAATTGGGAAAGAAGGACACCACGATGATGACGACGACGTAAATCACTGCCAGGTGAGAAAATTACGTTTTTGGATTTTGCATTTAGTAACACAATTTTGTGTTGTGGTTTCTGGTTTCGTTTATTTACTTTGATATTATTAATTTTCATTTGACTACAATTTGCATTTCTTACTAGTTTATATTTTCAACTATTGATTGAAACTATTTTTTCTATGACTTCAATAAAATAAAGTCAATTCGTTTTTTCAAGCAAGTTTCAACTGAATATTATCACAATCCAGTAAATTTGAAACAGATTTGGCAAACGCCACTACAAGCAACTTCTAATCCCGGTAAAATCCAAATTTCTGTTATGAAGAGATCCATGCGGCAAGTTCATTCTGAGTTAGAAGTGGCACTTCAAAGCGAAACTCAACCGGGTAAAGACCCTTCGCGAAGCGGGTTCCTTCTCGAGAGTCTTAACACTAATATATTCCGGACGACCAAAACCCTGCTGACGACGGTTCTTTAGATCAGATTTTGTAAATCACCCTCATCAGTCGAAGAACTTTACCGTTTGGCACGCGAGATAACAAAGTGTGAGGAACCTAAAATGTATCGTTGGCGGAGGGCACTTTGAACTAAATTCAATTTTGAGACGTTCAAAATACTTCATCTCAGGATTACACCCCGATACGGTTGCCACCCGCTACTACAGTAACATTGAAAGTGAAAACTTTCGAACCAAAAACGTGCTGTAGACGCGCTGGTTTCAACAAGTTTTAACGGTCGGTCGATCTAACACCACCCCGCCCCCGCAGTGCATCACTGATAGATTATACCGGCTGAACGTGCTAAAAAGTTAGTCTTTGGGCTATATGGCGGGTTCGGGAGCGATGAAGTGCTTTTATTAGAAACAACCGGTAAACGTTACTTTCAGTGAAGGTAAGTGAGGTAAGGTAAGAAGAAGTTTTTAAGAGAATTTTTTGTTTAAAAGCAACGATATTAAAGTATTACAACAACTGCTAATAATGTTTCAGAGATGGCGAAAAAGATTCCACTTGGTGCAGGTGGGATTTGAACCCACAACTGATCAACGGTACTGATCCGCGTTACCAATTATGCTACTGCGACCGGTGACAAATTTGTTGTCTATTGGTGTACAGCACAATCGAATGTCGCGTATTGGATTTCAAAGCTTTCCCATACCAATTGTTTCTCTTTCTATCCTTCTCTTCCACACTACCGTCGTTGCTATTGTATCTCAAATTCTCGCTGAGAAGAGTCTATTTATAGAACTAACTTTGTATTCTACCCCTTCGACAGGAGGACATATAGCTTCTCAGCCGGTGGTTAGAATGTGTTAGCAATCGCCGGCTCTCCCGGTGGCCGATTTGTTAGGGTTACCCTAAATTTTCTTTTCTTAATGTACCGTTTTTATTTGGCTGTGTAAGCGCCAATGTATATTATTTGTTTAAAAGCAACGATATTAAAGTATTACAACAACTGCTAATAATGTTTCAGAGATGGCGAAAAAGATTCCACTTGGTGCAGGTGGGATTTGAACCCACAACTGATCAACGGTACTGATCCGCGTTACCAATTATGCTACTGCGACCGGTGACAAATTTGTTGTCTATTGGTGTACAGCACAATCGAATGTCGCGTATTGGAAATCCAATACGCGACATTCGATTGTGCTGTACACCAATAGACAACAAATTTGTCACCGGTCGCAGTAGCATAATTGGTAACGCGGATCAGTACCGTTGATCAGTTGTGGGTTCAAATCCCACCTGCACCAAGTGGAATCTTTTTTTCGCCATCTCTGAAACATTATTAGCAGTTGTTGTAATACTTTAATATCGTTGCTTTTAAACAAATAATATACATTGGCGCTTACACAGCCAAATAAAAACGGTACATTGAGAATTTTTTGTTATCATTACTTTAATTTCAGTTGACTATATTCTAGAATAGTTGATCCATTCAGACGTTGAAAGGCAATTCACAACTTCGATAAAAAAAAAATCAGTGTCTTGCGAACCTTCGAGGTGAACGGACACTAGAGCTGCGGTATTTTTTACTACCTAAGCTCAGAGTTATTTCAAAAAAAATTCACAGTCTTTTTAAAGACTACCTGAGTTATTTTCCCAAATTCTAAACAGTCTTTTCAAGACTAACCCCACCTGAAATTTTGTTGTATTTTACAAACGAAGCCATCTTTTTAAGAGAACTTTGCTTGCAAAATGCGTCAAAACAAAGGTAAACGCAAATCTTCTGAAGATTTGGTCGTTACGTCGGTGAAGCGTTTGAACGCTAAACCGGCTAACGGAAACAGAAAAAGAAAACAGCCTCATCCGAGGTCTGATTCTGATTCTGAAAGTGAGGTCAATCCTCCAATCCCATTGGCAAATAGTTTCGGTGTTTTATCCGAAACTGTTGACAAGGATCCTTCTCCTCGTACTGAGCCTCCTGCCGTCGAGAAACGAGTAAAGGCTCCGCCAATTGTAGTGACTTCCGTCTCCGATTTGGCCAGCTTTCGAACGCAACTGAAGAATTGCAAGGAAACTTGCAATTTGAAGGTTTCGTTCCAGCTTGGTCGAAGAGGAGAATGTCGCTTGTTGACGGAATCTTTACAAGATCACCAAACTTTTGTTGGTTATTTGAAAAACCACAAACACAATTTCTACACGTATGAGACCAAGAATGCGCGTCCATTCAAGGCGGTCCTGAAAGGTCTCTCCAACGACTTGTCGGTGGATGAGATCAAAAACGAACTTAAGGTGTTGCTTGGCTTTGCCCCATCCCAAGTAATACCAATGAAGAAAAAATCAAACGGGAATATTTCTCGCTTTGGTTTGACTTCACAATTTTATCTGATTCATTTCAACAGAAATGAAATCAACAATTTGAAACTTTTGGACAAAGTTCAGTTTTTGTTCCATGTACGGGTAAAGTGGGAGCATTTTAAGAAACATGGCGGTAATGGCCAGAATCTGACCCAGTGCCGGCGTTGCCAGGCATTCGGTCACGGTACTGATCATTGCGCCATGGTTCCAAAATGCATGGTTTGCGGGGATTCTTCTCACGACAAGGACAATTGTCCCGTGAAAGAAGTCACCCAATTTAAATGTGCAAATTGTGGTGGAAATCACAAATCAAATTTCTGGGATTGCCCCATCAGAAAAAAGGTTTTGGATTCTCGTGCTAAGCATCAGCCGAAATCCAAACCGAAATTTTCTCAAAGTCAGGTTGTACCTGCATCTTTAAATCAAACGTTCGTGCTGTCTCACTCGAACAATGCTAGAAATACCCCTACCGTGGAAAAGTTAGGTAACAGCAATGGCATTTCTTATGCCAACGTCGTTTCGGGTTCGGGTTCATCCACGAATTTTAAATCCTCTACCAATCTTCCTGCAATTGGGCAGGTACCTCAAATTTCATTTGAAAATTTTTCTGCTGGCAACGCTTTGGGATCTTCTAATCTCGGCGATGTTACGTTTGAAAAAATGACTTTTTTGCAAAACTCACTGTTTGGTTTGATTCAAACAATGAGTAATGCTACATCCATGATGGAAGCTATCCAGATTGGATTAAAATTTGCGAATGATGTTGTTCTTACCCTGAAGTTTAATCATGGATCTAAGTAATTCCATCAATATTATGAATTTTAATGCTCGCTCTTTGAAAGCGAAAGAAAATGAATTTTTCAACTTTTTACGAGTTCATAACGTGCATGTTGCTGTTATAACCGAAACATTTTTAAAAACTGGCACTTATTTGAAAAGCGATCCAGATTATAAAGTTATAACCAATAACAGAATGAATCGAAATGGCGGTGGAGTTGCAATAGTTATCCACCGTAGTATGACTTATAGCACGTTACGTGACTTTAAGTTAAAAGTTATTGAAAGTTTGGGCATTGAACTTGAAACTTCTTTTGGGAAAATTATGATTGCAGCTGCATATTTGCCTTTCCAATGCACTGGGGAAAATAAAAATTATTTCAAAGGGGATTTGAATAAACTTACTCGGCATAGATCTCGATTTTTGATCATCGGTGATTTTAATGCCAAACACCAATCTTGGAATAATTCAAAAGTAAATTCCAATGGTAAAATTCTATTTAGAGATTGCACTTCTGGTCTTTATTCGGTTTTATACCCGAATGGGCCAACTTGCTTTTCTTCTGTTAGAAATCCATCAACAATTGATTTGGTTTTGACAAATCAAAGTCTGTATTGTGGTCCTTTAGTGACTCATGCTGATTTTGATTCTGATCACCTTCCAGTAACTTTTTCACTTTCTCATGAAGCAGTTACCAGACCCAATAGTTCTGTGTTTAATTACCACAAAGCTAATTGGGACAGGTATCAGCATCATATTGAGAACAATTTAAATCATGATTTTGTTTTAGAAACCAAAGCTGATATTGATTCAGCCTTGGAATCTTTAACTAATGCAATTTTGGATGCTAGGAATATTGCTATTCCTAAAGTCCAAGTCAAATTTGATTCTCCCATTATTGATGACGATCTTCAGCTTTTGATTCGTCTGAAAAATGTTCGCCGAAGACAGTATCAACGTTCTCGTGATCCTGCACTGAAGCGAATTTAAAAAGATTTGCAAAAGGTTATTGACCACAGATTCACTCTCCTGCGAAATGAAAAGTTCGCAAGAGATGTCGAACAAATTAAACCTTATTCCAAACCTTTTTGGAAACTTTCAAAGGTTCTTAAGAAACCTCAAAAACCAATCCCTTCTTTAAAAGATGGTGATAATATTTTATTAACTAATGGGGAGAAAGCTCAAAAACTTGCTCAGCAGTTTGAGAGTGCTCATAATTTCAACTTAAATGTTTTGAGTCCTATTGAAGATCAAATTTCAATAGAATTTCAGAATATTGTTGAACAAGAGTTTTCATCAGATGATGTTTTTAATACGGATCTGAATGAAATAAAATCTATTATCAAAAAATTTAAAAATATGAAAGCCCCTGGTGAGGATGGCATTTTTTACATTTTAATTAAAAAATTACCTGAAGCAACTTTAAGTAGCTTGGTCAAAATTTGCAACAAATGTTTCGATTTGGCATATTTTCCCAGTAGTTGGAAAAATGCCAAAGTAGTTCCGATTTTAAAACCGGATAAAAATCCTGCTGAAGCCTCAAGCTATCGGCCCATTAGTTTGCTTTCATCTATTAGTAAATTATTCGAAAGAATAATTCTTAATAGAATGATGACGCACATCAATGAAAATTCAATTTTCGCTGATGAGCAGTTTGGATTTCGCCTTGGGCATTCAACTACTCATCAGTTGTTGAGAGTTTCAAATTTAATTCGAAGCAACAAATCTGAGGGCTATTCTACTGGCGCTGCTCTTCTAGACATAGAAAAAGCATTTGACAGTGTTTGGCATAAAGGTTTGATTGCGAAATTAAAAAGGTTTAATTTTCCGATTTATATCGTGAAAATTATTCAAAATTATTTGACGGATCGTACTCT
The DNA here is from genome assembly GCF_016801865.2 of Culex pipiens pallens. Taxonomy (NCBI): domain Eukaryota; kingdom Metazoa; phylum Arthropoda; class Insecta; order Diptera; family Culicidae; genus Culex; species Culex pipiens. The sequence goes on along the minus strand of NC_068938.1, from coordinate 80,138,755 downwards.
GCAGGTATGTTATCAGAACAGCAAATCTGATCAACTACCTGTACGTGCTGGCGTCCCTCAAGGAAGCATTTTGGGTCCAATTTTATACAATATTTTTACTTCTGATTTGCCTGATTTGCCCCCAGGATGTCAGAAATCACTTTTTGCTGATGATACAAGCATCTCCGCCAAAGGTAGAAGCCTTCGTGTCATCACAAGAAGATTACAAAAAAGCTTGGATATTTTCAATTCTTATTTGAAAGAATGGAAAATTACTCCAAATGCTGCAAAAACTCAACTTATTATTTTCCCTCACAAACCAAGGGCTGATTTTCTTAAACCAAAAAGTCATCACATTATAAAGATGAATGAGGTAAATTTAAAGTGGGAGGATAAAGTGAAATATCTTGGACTTGCTTTTGACAAAAACCTTACTTACAAGGATCACATTGAAAGTATCCAGGTTAAATGTAACAAATATATTAAATGTTTGTATCCACTTATAAACAGGAATTCTAGACTTTGTCTCAAGAATAAACTGTTAATTTATAAACAAATTTTCAGACCTGCCATGCTTTATGCTGTGCCGATCTGGACAAGCTGTTGCTTAACCAGGAAGAAAAAACTTCAGAGGATTCAGAACAAAATTCTGAAAATGATTCTGAAACTTCCTCCCTGGTTCAGCACCAGTGAACTTCATCAATTAGCCGAAGTTGACACTTTGGATGTTATGTCCAATAAGATAATTGATGCATTTCGACAAAAATCATTGCAGTCTTCAGCTGCATTGATCCGCTCTTTATATAGTTTATAAGTTAGTTTTAAGGTATACCTTTTCCCTTTTATACATGTAGGACCTCCTACATTTGAAATCACTGAATAGCGAAAGCTACAATATTTCATGAATAAATGAAAGTTGCTAGTATTTAAAATTGAGGTGAAAAGTCATCGATTGTGATTGGACACACAATAATATTTTAACTGAATGAATGTACATGGAAGAGAAAATCAAAATAAATATAAATTTAAAAAAAAAAAAAAAAACTTCGATAAAAAAAAATTATTCCAAAAGAATCACCAGATTTGTAAAATTTTATTCAAAGTTTAGTTTTTTTACACAATGAAGAACGAAGGAATTAATAGAAAAAAATATGTATTATCCGATTTAATCCGTTTTTTTGCAATTTTTTTTGTAAATGTATGTAACATAATGATTGTTTGTGAATTTCCCTTAAAATGCACAGTTTTCAAGCAAATCAAATTTAAAAATTAAATTGAACTTTCGTAATTTTTTTTAATAAAGTGCACCGTTTTAAAGTTGATGCCATTTTCCACATTTAATTTTTTTCCCGAATTCTTTAAAATTTTACCGATTTTTCAGCTGCTTAACGATCGGTGATTTTTCCTGTTTTTTTGTTTCTGTTTATTAAAATTCAAGATGAAATGTCAAATAAATCGAATTATTCGGTAGAGTTTTGAACCTCATTCATTACCGCATGATTCGTAAACTAAATTTAATTTTGATATTCAAAACAATAAAATCTTCGGTTAATTTTTAACTGATTTTCGATACAGTTAATTAAATTTATAGAATACTGAATAAATGTTGTTTAAGCTTTACATATTTTCTTACAGAACTATTAGAATTATCGACTCGACAAATAGCGGGATCTGGTCTTAGGCAATACCACAATCTGCTAGGTCATCCTTTTCCTGTACTCGCAAAAAAAATGAAGAGAAAAGTCATCAATATCCTGTGAACACAAGTGTTGAATTTGATACCATATTAACAAAACGTTGCAGCGATTCGCCTTACATTGATCATTTGAATGTTCCCCTCCAGCGGAATCCTCAGATATATTGTTTTGAACGATGAACGATGACGCAGTTTCAAAAAATAAATACTTCATTTCTGAAAATTTTAACCTAAAATTTGCTTTTACTCGAAAATGGTGCATTTTAAGGAAATTAACAAACGATCCAAAAAATGATTTTTGGCCGATTTTTTCAGGCGACTTTTCCAAAATCACAAAAAAAAAGTCTGTTATGACCTATACTGTAAGTGATAGAAAAAACTATCTTTGATGATTCCTGCGCCAAAAAATCAGAAGGTATAGCGACCGTCACTAAAACTTGTGAGTTCTCTTCTTTTATCTCGAGCAAGAGCATTATTTTTCTATCGAGAGTTGCGATCGTGAAGTTGAACGGTGCGGGTCGCGGTCATCACGCAAGATTTTCGTTGCCGTTTCCGTCTTTGTTGTCCCCCCGATTGCGTTTGTTTTTCTATCCGGGCGGTTTCGCGGAGTTTGACAGTTGCGTTCGTGAAGTTGAACGGTGTGCGTCTAAGTCATCACGCAAGATTTTCGTTGCCGTTTCCGTCTTTGTTGTCCCCCCCGATTGCGTTTGTTTTTCTATCCGGGCGGTTTCGCGGAGTTTGACAGTTGCGTTCGTGAAGTTGAACGGTGCGCGTCTAAGTCATCACGCAAGATTTTCGTTGCCGTTTCCGTCTTTGTTGTCCCCCCCGATTGCGTTTGTTTTTCTATCCGGGCGGTTTCGCGGAGTTTGACAGTTGCGTTCGTGAAGTTGAACGGTGTGCGTCTAAGTCATCACGCAAGATTTTCGTTGCCGTTTCCGTCTTTGTTGTCCCCCCCGATTGCGTTTGTTTTTCTATCCGGGCGGTTTCGCGGAGTTTGACAGTTGCGTTCGTGAAGTTGAACGGTGCGCGTCTAAGTCATCACGCAAGATTTTCGTTGCCGTTTCCGTCTTTGTTGTCCCCCCCGATTGCGTTTGTTTTTCTATCCGGGCGGTTTCGCGGAGTTTGACAGTTGCGTTCGTGAAGTTGAACGGTGTGCGTCTAAGTCATCACGCAAGATTTTCGTTGCCGTTTCCGTCTTTGTTGTCCCCCCCGATTGCCTTTGTTTTTCTATCCGGGCGGTTTCGCGGAGTTTGACAGTTGCGTTCATGAAGTTGAACGGTGTGCGTCTAAGTCATCACGCAAGATTTTCGTTGCCGTTTCCGTCTTTGTTGTCCCCCCGATTGCGTTTGTTTTTCTATCCGGGCGGTTTCGCGGAGTTTGACAGTTGCGTTCGTGATGTTGAACGGTGTGCGTCTAAGTCATCACGCAAGATTTTCGTTGCCGTTTCCGTCTTTGTTGTCCCCCCCGATTGCGTTTGTTTTTCTATCCGGGCGGTTTCGCGTTTTCGTTTTTTCGAATATTATTTGGTTTTATCTTTTCACAGCCGGCTGTCTAAGATTGAATCATTTATTCTAAATCAACACCAAATAACCGGGAATAGTCTCATCCGCATCATCCGACTGTTTGCCTTGAGAATTCATAATCCATCACACTATTAAACAAAATTTATTGATTATTGGGTCGCATCATCATCCTCTATGATGAATCCTGGCCATTACCTTTACCCACTAACAAAATCCCAAGTAGAAGTAGTTTTTCCGGCACACGTGGGGGTGTGGATATCGTATAGAACCCACCCTTGGTAGCAACCTGTGCTAACTAACATTCCCGTCCCAATCCCCCGAGATCTACAAACTGACATGGCGGGCGCCGTTGGTGGCCAACGACTGTTACCTATTTGCTCCAGATCTAGTTTTGATGATCTTGGTGTTTTATCTTTTCAGCGCATTCATACATGCTGTTGATAAGGGAAACACCATTAGATCGTTGAAACGTATGACCGGTTGTATTGATAGGATATTACGGTCCTGTTCAGCAACGGAGAAGGACAACCATGGGTGGTCTCTCATGCTCATGCTCATGCTCATGCTCAGCAAGAGCATTATTTTTCTATCACTCCGTCTCTTTTCCTCGTTCATGAACATTCGTCGAATATTCTTTTTTTTTGCTCAGAAAACCTTAATAATGACCTATAGCTCAAAAATTTACACCTTTTGGCCTCCAAAACCAATAATTGATAAAAAGATGGAGATAAAGTTTGTCAAAAGCGAGTTTTATCAATGAAAAGTTAATTAAAATAATGGATTTTTTTTTCAAAATGTCCTAAACATAGCCTACAATTTTGCCGAAGACACCAAATCGATCGGAAAATCCCTCCACGAAATATAGATTTTCGAATATTAGCATAGTACTTTTCTATGGACAGTCCCCAAATGATGCAAAACGGCTTATTTGGACCTAAAAAATCGAGAAAAAGCTTTATCCAAATCAAAAATTCAAAAAATAGAAACAGAAATTCTAGGAAATTGCTCATCAGACTTGCTTCAAATTACTCATTTCAGAATGGCAGACTCCTGTCGACCAAATCAGGATAGTGTTTGGGCAGCAGTATCACGATAGGTCCTAGATTTTTCAATTTTTCAATCGCATTCATTTTCATTCAAAGTTGGAACAATTTGGCCCGAATAACTTGAAAATGTCCTTGAACTTGAATTGCCGGGACCGTGGTGTAGGGGTAAGCGTGATTGCCTCTCACCCAGTCGGCCTGGGTTCGATCCCAGACGGTCCCGGTGGCATTTTTCGAGACGAGATTTGTCTGATCACGCCTTCCGTCGGAAGGGAAGTAAATGTTGGTCCCGGACTAACCCTAAAAAAGGATAGGTCGTTAGCTCAGTCCAGGTGTAGGAGTCGTCTCCCTGGGTCCTGCCTCGGTGGAGTCGCTGGTAGGCAGTTGGACTAACAATCCAAAGGTCGTCAGTTCGAATCCCGGGGTGGATGGAAGCTAAGGTGTAAAAAGAGGTTTGCAATTGCCTTAACAATCAAGCCTTCGAACACCTAGTTTCGAGTAGGAATCTCGCAATCGAGAACGCCAAGGCAAAGCTGTAGAGCGAATAATTTGATTTGATTTTGAACTTGAAAATGTAAAAACATTTAAGCAAATTGCAGTTTTTAAAATGTCTTAGTATTTTTCTTCGGAAGCCCAATCGTGCTGGTTTGACGTGGAATCCCTTCAATTTTTGTTTTGAAAAAATCGTTGTTTAAAAGCTGAATATCTATTAAACCTAACAACATTAATTATTTTGGCAAGGTAAGAAAATTTTCAATAAGAATTTGATAACATTGAAAAAATCTGTAATTTGATGTGAAATGATCAGCATGAGCACCATACTGTCTTCGAGGGAGTTGTTAAAGACATCCAGGGCTATAGGTTCTAAGGTGTTAGTTTCATAAATGAATAAAACATGAATCTTGTGAATTAAAAAAATGTGAAAATGCAAGTTTTCCCATCGTAATTTTCATACAAATTTTATTCGCTTTGAGCCAATCATGGGTTAAACCAATCGCTCCCAAATTTTGGGAGGTTGTGTTGGACCCTAAAAAGAACCCAAAAATGTGTTGCTGAAAAAAAAAAACAATTTTCGATTCCACCCTAATGCACATTCGAAGCCAGTGGTAAATACTCACTGGAAACATACAGAAACATGCATAGTCAATGTAGAATATTGAACATATTTTTTCATAAGACAAATTTTACAAAATCGTTTTTTCTAAAACAATATCTTAGCAAAAATAGACATATTTACCATTTTCAAGAAATTTAATGATTTTTTCAAGATTTGCTACGCGTTGCGAGGTTTTTAGCAGTTGTAAAATGAATACAAAAGTACCGTAAACTGGGGTGACTTTGATAGCCCGGGGTGACTTTGATAGGTTTTTCAAATGCCCGTCAAATTAGTATCTATACATTTTTGAGAATTTTGAGTATGTAAGCATTAAGGGATAGCTTATTATCGAACATATATGCAAAAATGTGACTGGTACATTGGATGTATCAAAATTAGTGACAAAATCAAATTTCTATCAATGTCACCCCGGGCTATCAAAGTCACCCCAGTTTACGGTACCAGGTTTTAAATACTCTGGTGATGTTTGTGCTTATACCCCGAGCAGGGGTCAATAACACGGGAATACCAAATTTTGGTATTACTTGGGCAAATAACAGGGACCAAAATGTGCCCTTGGTTGCCCAGTAATAGATGGTAAATTACCATAAAATAATACCAAAGTCTTGTATGTGGAAGGGCAAAACAATACCAAACCATGTTATTCCAAGGGTAAAATAATACCTCAAAATAAAACCATTTCGATACCAAGTTGAGGTCTTCTGGATTTTTGAACATTGCTTGAAAACCAAAACTTGGTATTGCCAAGGTTATATTTTTAGGTATTCCCGCGCCCTTGGAAAATCAGATTTTGGTATTCCTGTGGTCTTCCAAATACATGATTTTGGTATGATTTCATGGTATTTTACCATCTATTACTGGGCATTCGAGGGTACATTTTGTTTGCTGGTATTTGCACAAGAAATACCAAAATTTGGTATTTTCATACCATTTTTAGTGCAGCAGTTGCAGTTAGTGAAAAAACGGAAATGATCCATATGCAACAGCCAAATCTACTCACCTGATGATTCCATGTTGTTCTTAGTGATATTCTTCACCACATCGAATGCATTTGTCATTGATGAACGGCCGGTGCTTGAAGTTCTTGAAGATTCAGAAAAAACAAGATTGAAAAATAAGTGTTATCAAAATGAAACTGGATTTAAATTCACCAAAATTCAATAATCTGTCGATTGACTCGTTTTTCAAAGTATTTGGTTATCCCGACTTAGAGAAATTTCAACGATTTAAAAAAAATCTTAGTGGGTATATAAAAAAATGAAAATCAGCTTTAACATTTTTGGGTTTCAAGTCATTTTAGCGCAAAATTAATTATCTCGTCAAAATTTATAAAAAAAAATCCCATAGTTTCAGAGGAATTTGATGAAACACTTCAATACCAAAATAATACCAAAATGTGGCATCCTGACTTAGAAAATTTTCCACAATTTCAAGTCATTTCTTTAGGGGGTGTATCAAAAATGTTTGAAATCATGTTTGAAATTTCCGGTTTTCAATGAAAGCATTCGCTTTGAGACATAATTAAAGCGCAAAATTAATTATTTTGTTAAAATTGGTCAAAATTTTCCTATAGTTTCAGAGGAATTTAATAAAATACTGTAATACCAAAAGAATACCAAAATGTGGTATTCGACTATTGACAAATTCTGCAATTTTGCAATATCAAAACAATACCTTAAATTGGTATGATACCAAATTTTGCTCTTGCATTATCCTTAAGACAAATTTTAAAAGGTCCAGGAATATCAAAATTTGGCATTGATACCAGAGAAAGGTATTATTACGCATTTCCCTTGTTATTTACCCATGCTCGGGACATTTCGCATGTAACACTTTTGTTGGACAGTTGTTTATAAAAAGCTAAAATCATAAAGCGTTTTTCAGTACTCTTGTTGCATGGTTCATGGCGAAAATAAGATTTTAACGTGCAATTTTTACAAGTATTAAGCCAATCTCAATTGTTCTAACATTTAGATAAATCTTCAAGCACTCTTGAAACTTAATTGGAGATAACAACAACTAGTAGATAAACAACGAAAAGCCACTCAGTTTAAGAGATAGGTTAACATCACTTGGAAATAAACTACTCGGTTTATGAATGAATCCCTTCTGAATGCACTTAGCACCTGATTGACAACTAATTCGGTATAAAGGTAAGATAAGCTTCGCCAAACAGTGGCAGTCCGTCGCAGCTGATCGGGTTGCAAAGTGTATTATATTTCAAATGATGAAGGTTGATACAAGTTTGGTGATATTTTGGTTAGTTTTAAATGGCGTCTCCTGTTCATTTGTGGTTGATCCAGGTCCAGTAGTGAAAGCCACACGAGGTATAATGCTGAGAAGCTTTAATTTGTGGAATTTCAGTGATTATTGTTTTGTTTTAAGGTGAAATTTGGCCGAAACCAAAAGTGCAATCTTCGACCGAAAACTACTTTGCCATAGATCCAGTTACGTTTCAGTTTAAGGTCACCGGTCATTCGTGTGATATTCTGGACAAGGCAATCGAAAGATATTACGGAATTGTGTTCAGTGTGGCGAGCGATATTGGCAGTACGGAAACTAATGCGATCACTTCGAGAAATTTGCTTGCCAAGCAAGCGATGTTGGATGATTCAAATTTCTTTGTAGGCATGCAAAATGTTTAGAGATTGGACAAACTGACCATTTCTTACTTACAGGGCTTTCTGGATGAAGTAGAAATTCACCTAAAAGAACCCTGTGAAGAGTGGCCCTATTTTGAAATGGATGAGTCGTGTAAAAGCTACCTTATTTTTGCGAAAAATAAGTTTATTTATTGTATTGTTGATTGCAGATCGAATATCCTTAAACAAATTTGAGTACAAACTACAATCAAGTTCAATTTGGGGAATCCTTCGTGCATTGGAATCGTTCTCGCAAATGGTTGTATCTTGGAGTGGAATGGTAAATATTTCAACTATACTGCCTAGACACTTTTGCTTAAATATTTTCAATGAACTATTTTGATTTTAGTTGCGGATCAACTCGACCCTTATCATGGATCGACCAAGGTTCCCTCACCGAGGTCTTCTGGTGGACACTTCTCGGCACTTCATTTCGCTCCCAGTTCTCCTTCAAATCTTGGACGGCATGGCGTACAACAAGCTGAACGTGTTCCACTGGCACATTGTGGACGACCAAAGTTTTCCTTATCATAGTATAAAATTTCCAGAGTTGAGCGAAAAGGGTGCTTACCATCGGTCAATGATCTACAGCCCCGAAGACGTCCAAACTGTACTGGAAGAATCTCGTCTGCGAGGAATTCGGGTTATGCCGGAATTCGACACTCCCGGTCACACCCGCTCCTGGGGAGAATCTCATCCGGAGCTGCTGACTCCTTGCTTTGGGAAACTCGGCCCCATAGATCCTACCAAAGAGTCCACCTACGCGTTCCTGTCCGAGCTGTTCCAAGAAGTGGCCGGAGTGTTCCCCGATCGCTACTTCCACCTTGGTGGTGACGAAGTGGCCTTCGACTGCTGGCAAAGCAATTCCGACATCACGGAGTTCATGGACAACAACCAGATCGTCGATTACGGAATCCTCCAGGCACGCTTCACCCGACGGGTCGTCGATCTTGTTGACAACCTGAACAAAAGCTCACTAGTCTGGCAGGAAGTGTACGAAAACGCCGACAACCTTCCCGACGGCACCGTCGTCCAAGTTTGGACCGGCGATCAGAAGCAACTGCTCAAGCAAATCACCGGTGATGGACTTCCTGCCCTGCTTTCCGCCTGTTGGTATCTGGACCACCTCAGCTGGGGTGGAGACTGGCAAAAGTTTTACAACTGTGAACCGCGGGCCTTCCCCGGAACGCAGGACCAGAAGAAACTCGTGATGGGTGGAGAAGCGTGCATGTGGGGTGAAGTGGTTAACGATCGGAACATTCTACAGCGGATCTTTCCGCGGGTGTCGGCAGTTGCGGAAAAACTCTGGTCTCAGCGGAATGTCAACGATACCGTGGAGGCGGCAGCGCGACTTGAGGAGCATGCTTGCAGGATGAATCGACGGGGTATTCCGGCGCAGCCACCGAATGGACCGGGATATTGTTTGTGAAGCTATTTCTTTGAAAAATTGTTTGTTGCAATTAGAAAAAAATAAAACTTTTTAAAATGTATTTTAGTTAAATAAGTCACTTCACTTGTGCAAAAATCAATACATATATTTAAATTTATTAAGTGATCCCCAACACACACTTAAAACTTTGCCACCTCTCAAAAAAAAACTTCACCAAGCAGCGAGTTTGATAAGCATTCTGAGAACTTACGCTGCTTACGTTGGTGAACCCCCTTTCTGTCCATAATAACAATTATAAACCACCCGGAGATTATGGCAAACACAACACATCAATTAAAGTGATAGTATGGGCGGTTTGTGTTGAGTAATTAGTTAACTTTTGGCTGTAAGTGGAACCATCAAATACAAACACTGTACATTTAACCGTAATTTGGAGCAAAAAGTTATTTCAAAAATTTAAGTAGAAGTTAACAATACTTTTAAAACCTCTGTCATTTCTGCTATTCTGCTGCCATTGTGCTATCTTGTAACACGTGAATTTGGAACAAAATTGAGTTAACAATGGCATATTGTGCAGCTTTCATTACCTTTTGACCTTTACAGATCTAAAAGAAAACGATTTAATTCCTGAGATATTCAACAAAAATCGTAAAATCCGTGCTATCTTGACACACCCGGCAGAGGGATTTTATGACAGATACCGTTTGGTCACACCTGCATGCATGTCTACTGTTTACATTTTTGATTATAAATTGGGACTCCGGTAGCTAAATTAAACCAAATTCTGGGACAATTGACAGAACGAGCAGCCAAACATAACCGATTTGTTATTCCCAGAAAAATTATGGTCATTTTCATCAAGGAATGATGACAGTTTTTATGTCAAAAAATGTGTAATATTGTATCAGAAACTGGTGAATTTTCATCAGGTTCACATTTTTACACATTTATTATATAATATTACTCAAAAAAGTGGTAATTTTCAACCAACCAAATTTTCAACCTTCCAAAACTATTTTTTCTGTGTTGTTTACATTGATACGCGTTTTTCTTGGAACGTTAAAAAGCGACTTATGACAAGATGGAATGATACCGTCGATTTCTTGATAATTGACTGTTAAAAAATCATGTGATTTATCATTTGATTGACTTTTTGAATATGCAATAAGACAGATTTATACAAAATAATTTATTGAAATTTCATATTCTTTGAAAATTGTTGTTCGCCCAGTTGTAAAACAGACATTTACGAAAATATCTTGCAATAAATAGTCATTATAAACCTTAGAAAAATTGGAAAACGAGCAAATAAACAAGAATAATTGAAAGTATTTCTTTTTTCATGAATCATAATACAGTCCAGACTCGATTATCGCAAGTTTCGATTATCCGAAAGTTTTTATAAGACTTCTGATAATCGAAGCATGAATATTTTTTTTTCCTTATTTGTTTTATTTTCTTTGTTTCAACATCAAATTAGAGTTCTACGACCTAATTTTAGACAAATTTGAGTTGTTGATTGCCGTATGCTAAAATACGAAATACATTTTCTCAGTATTTGAACGCCGCCATTTTGGCCGCCGTATTGGAATTAAAAATTCGAAATCATCTTAAAGCATGTTTGAGGTCAAGATAGCGAAAAAAAATTTTTTCGTGATTCGACTATCCGAAATGAAATTTTTGCGAGGCCTTCGGATAATCGAGTATGGACTGTACCTAGAAAGGTGTTCGAGCCAAACTTTCATCAATCTTTTTTTGTTTGTACAAAATGTTCATGCAAAAAAACATAAAAGATTCAATGAAAAAAGTTCTAAATGAAAAAAAATAACCAAGTCAGGTTATTGTAGTTTCAAAAGTCAAATTGAATTATAATAGGCATAAATGATTTATTTTTTATTTTTCTAATCTAATCTAATCTAACACAAACGCAGCCAGTCCGATGGAAGCATGCTAGAACCCGACAACACCCGAAAATGTAATACAAAAATTAAAGCGGCCAGCCCTACTGCGTTGTGTTTACCGCAGAGAGGATTTTGTGAACGGATCACATCCCACAGAATCTACAGGGGAGGAAGGATGCGTGGACATAACGTACCAAACGCTCCGGATCAGTTAAGTGTGGTGTGTTTGTTTAAATTTGGCAGATAATTATATTTTTAGGGGGAAGTGGAATTGGGCAAAAAGGGATTAAGGAATGGGCAAGTGAGGAAGGGGTAGGAGGGCTATTGAATTTATAGTATAATAATATAAGGGAATATAATCATTTCGCGAATAATGATGGAAAACTCTCATCAAGAATCAGCAAATCTTAAAATCTTCGAAAGACACAGCCAGATTGTGTCCTAACCGGCAGCTCCTAAGTTCTTAGGAGACGCCAATCCAGCCGCATCAAATCAGCCGAGATTACCTCGTCATCTGCGCGATTGAGGCTCTATCCCAGGTCAGCGACGTCTTCCCGGACATGCAGCAACGCAACGCGAATCCCGGATATCTCCACCATCTCCACCTTGTGCACTGCCACTCACAAGTTCGTCTAGAACTAGCCGATAAGAATTTGACGGAAATCCTCAGAAGACGAAAAAACGCGCAGCGAAAAATCAAACAAACCGGACGCGATCATAGCTTACTGCGATCCTCCGCATAAATGATTTTTTTGATTTTTCAAAAGTAAAGTACCGTCAACAGGGGTGACATTGGGTCTGGGGGTGAGATTGAGTCATACAAATTTCAGCATTTTTGTATGACCCAATCTCACCCCTGATGACGGTACTGGGCATCCTTTTATACTGTGAATAAATCTGTTAAATTTCGCAATTGAGATTAACTTTTTATATATTTGGATGGAGCTTTGTCCATGAGAAAAACTATTTTTTATGAAAAAAAAAATCTTCAAGATGAAAAGGGAAGGCAGCACAACGAGTTTTTGGAAGCACCTTTAACGGTGCATATCAACCTGAGCTTTTTTCACCATGATTTTTAAATCTTCAAAACTACTGGAACTATCGTTTTTATTTTTCATTCATCCCCTAAAGTGCAGTCTGACTATTTTTGCAATAAATTGTTGCAGGATTGGGTCCGTAAGTTTGACAACATTGGAATAAGAAGACGACTACTTCCTTGGCTGCTGTGCACCGTAACTTACGATGTTCTGGTTTTGCAGACGATAAATAGGTAAATAGCAAGCAATCTGTCGAGTTAAAAAAATGATTTAAGTTGAACAGTAATTGTCCAAGAACGTTTTTTGGTTCATGGCACATTTTTCGTTTTAGTGCTTTTCAGTTAAGGAATTTGACAAAATGATGTTCGAAGCACTTGTAGAACACACCAACAGCTTCATTACTTCAGAATATAGTTTAGCTGTAAAATTCATAAGCAAAAAGTTACAAGATGATTTCAGATCAAAAGTTCGCGATGGTGCCGTACCATCACTGGCATCCAACTGTTTGAACAACAAAGTTCAGAAGAGAAAATTGCTTTTGATAAAAAAAATAGAATTAAAATAATTTGAATTTGCAAAATAAAAATATAGTTTGCATTTTATCGTAAAATTCGAGCACCTAAATTGTGTTATCTTTTTATTATTATTTTGCATCTTAAATATGAAGATAAAAGATGCTGACTGTTTTTTTCAGTAAATTCAAAATCATAATTTAAAAACTAAATTATAAAATGACGAGATGCATCTTTTAATCAGTGTTTTATGTCTTTTCGTTACTGAAAAATGTTAGCAAAAAAATGTTTACCGTGTATCTATTTTTTCACAAAGTCCTAACTAATACTTACAACTTTACTGGAGAGACCAAATCAATCAGCGAATAATTTGATTTAATTTTTTGTCCTTTCTTTAATTATTGCTAAATTATCCCTAACAACGACAAAGCTTACAAAGTAGGTATCTGAAATTTTTAAATATATTAGGTACTACTCATTTTTTAATGATGTTTCATTTATGGATGTTTTGGATACTAAACTCATAATTTATAAGTTTATGTTATTAAATTAAAAAGATTAAAAGCTGTTTGAATCATGACGATTTGTATTAGTTTTTGTAAAATCTCAACCACATGTTGCACGAACGATATTACTCGATTCTGTCCACTCGACGGTTCATCCAGACCAGCTTTAATTGGCGCGCACACACATACTATACAGCCGGGCGGCAAGCAACAAGCCGATGCCCCGAAGGAAGTTCGGCCCACAGTACAATAGCGATAATTGGACTCTGTAGTTGACTTTAATGCTGACCAGCAGCGCGGACCAGTTTCAGTTTCCAGAATCAGAAGAAGCAAACACGATCACGATCATCAGTCACTCTCCATCGCCAAGAGAAAGAAGAGAGCTTAACGAGCCAAGGCCAAGAGAGCATCGATCGGGGAAGATCATCACTCTTTTTTCAATTTTTTGTTGGAAGTTGGCAAGTTGGTTTAGTTGAACTCGGCACTTGTACGGGTGTGCACACGATCGTATAGCGTTGAGAGTAGTTTTTTGTTGTTGTTGTTTTATAACAATTTGTTGTACTTTCGAAACAAATCAGACTGTCGTCATCGTATAATACAGGGCAAAGGCGATAAGAAAACGGTGACGAGGCGGCTGCTCGGTTTGGTTTCGGTGAACATGAAGTACGTTTTATTACTGCTGAACACATGGTTCCTGTACACCAATGGAGCTTACTCGTACATCGTGGATCCCGGACCGGTGGTGAAGGCGACGAAAGGTGAGAGAAGGATCAGAAATTTGTTTAAACTTGTGTCTTATGAAGCTAATATGTAATATTTCGGGAGCAATGACCTTGTTCGTACTTGAAACCACCTCAAGAAGCATCAACGAATCCGAATCAGTTTTTTTTTGTAATTTCGTACTGGTACAACAGGTAAAAAGACATTTGTTCAGTTTTCGATTCTATGTCGATATGTGTACATAAAAGTGGGTCAACGAATCTAAAAATACATGTTGGGATTAGAAATTGATAGCCAGATTTGAAATTTTTGCAAACCTTATCAAATCAAACAGAATAAAGTAGTTTTACTGAACTCAAAAACGGATAAACCTAAGAATACTGTTCTGTCATCTTTTCAAACTTTATATCTATTTAAATTCCTTGAATCTAAAGATCTACTGCATTTGCGAATAAAATTGATTATTTTTCTTCGAACGTCTATCATTCTAAGCTTTCGTATCTATTTCTTGACAGGTGATCACGATGCAATTGTTATTCCAAACACTGAGATTATGTTGCTTTTTATTTGCCTGTCTTCACTTCTAAGATCAGGTTAATTTCTACCTAGCTTTAGAACAGTTTAGAATTTATGGCAGTGATTATAAAAATCAAGGAATCAAACAATCCGATATCGCAAACAAATCGTTGCACTGTCTAACACTTTGTTCCACGATTTCATTCAGGTGAAATATGGCCCAAGCCAAAATCTCAAACAACCAATGCAAAATTCGCCATGATCAACCGATCTGCGTTTCAGTTTCAGGTAAGTTCATCGTGACAAAGCATCTCATTAGAAAATCAATGTATTAATTTCGGTATATTTTTTCAGATCTCCAACCATACGTGCGACATTCTCGAGAAAGCCATCGAACGGTACCAGAAGCTAACGCTCGATGTTGGAAACAGTGCCCGACGTTCGCTCTTTAGGTCGTCCCGAGGTCGAAACGATCAGACAAGGAAATCTCCCCGATCTGACGGAAATTTCAAAGTATGAAGTTCAACTCTTTTCTGCGGAGGAAAATTTAAAATTAATCAAATGATCATTTTTTCACAGAAAACCCTGGAAATGATGCAACTCAATTTGAAAACTCCTTGTGAAAGTTTGCCGTATTTGGCAATGGATGAGTCGTGTGAGTTGTAGTAATTTAATGTTATTTCACTTTTAATACGTTAATTTCTTTCTTTAAGATGATCTTGTGATTGACGACACCCAAGCCAGCATTGAGTCGTTCTTCGTTTGGGGTATGCTGAGAGGGCTGGAATCCTTCTCGCAGATGGTTGTACTGTCCGATGATGGCAGCATGGTAAGTTAAACATAGGTTAGAGTGTAACAAAAACGACTTTTGAGTTGAAATATTGATTGAACATAACAGGAGTTGGTTGGCGCTCAGCTTTTTAATTTCAAATGGGATTTAACCCGTGAAAAGATTTTTTTCCAGAAAATAAAGATTTTTGATTTTTCTGTTAATCGTGTGGAAGTTAATTATATCAAGAAATTTTGGAGGAAGTCACTATTTATTTTAGGAAATTGGGCATATCTTTCCTTATATTGACCTAAAACTGATACTTTTTAATGGAACTTGTTCAGAAAAACAGTTCTCTACAATGTAATTGATTTTAAAATGTTTTAAATAAAATGTCATGGTTTAATATTACAGAGAATCGAATAATAATTTTGTAAACCTATTTGGTAATTGCCAGCTTACTAATTAAATAATCAATGTTTTGCATTGTTTAATGCTATAATTTGTATCCGGGATATGTGTTGCTGTATTTTCATTGGTGTTTGGGTTTCCAGCTTGATTTTGGGGTAATTTTAATGAAAGCTAGAAATCTGGTAAATTTTGTTCGAAAACTTTTTATTGGATGGCAAATATTGGTCAAATATATTTAGTTGTCTCCCAAAGATAGTTCGTAAGAAATTTTATGTATATCAACATGAATGCACCGATTTTCAGCGACTTTTCGGAAGAAATGTCCCAAACAAACGAAAACAAATCTTCAAAAAAAAAGTTGCTTTAGACCCCCGACGAAATATTTCGGTATGCCCCGCAAAATGTCGGGAAAGAGCCCTTCTTTCACGGTGCTAAATATCAAACAATTTGTATCTTTAGTTTGTTCCAAAAACATACCGTTGATAATTTAAAAAGAATGTATGAAAGGGGTATTTGTGACAAGTAGTTTAAAGATTCTATAATTTTAAATTACAAAAACAGTCATATTTAAGAATATTCGTTGAAAACTTTGATATTTTTTACAAGGATGCAATTTTTTTCTTCATTTTTACATGTTTTCTTATGAAACAATTCAATTGAGCAATTTATATTTTTTCTCCATATTAAATTGTATGAGAAATTTAAGTGCGCACACTTGGCCCGTACACCTTTTTATTTTTGAAAAGTTCGTAGTACAACTAATAGTCTAAGTTACCGTGCTGCATAATTGTTTTGTTGATTTTTGTATCTTTCAATCATGAAATTGGGCAATTCTTTGTGAAGTAGGCCGATTTTGTTCATTTATTTTTTTTACTTGGCTCAAACTTTATGGGAGCTTTCCCTATGACCAAAAAACCATTTTGTGTCGTCATTGGTTCATCCATACAAATCTCCATAAAAAAAAATTCGCGTGCATATAAGAATGGTACGTAAGTATTCGAAAATCAGTTTCTTTTGGAGGAATTTTCTGATCGATTTGACGTCTTCGGAATTGATGAAGACTATTCAGAAAAATAGGTATACTGATTTTCTTTCCGCTTTTAAAATTAACCTCTTTTTACAAATCCCAAATCCGTTTTGACCTATATAGAGGTAAGTAAAAGTAAATCTTTCCCAGTTCCTGAGGGGAACACCCGTGAAGAGTATCGGGGCCGGAATTTACAAAGCGGATTCAGTGGCAGTTTTTCACTCAACTAATGTTATTATGTTTAGGTTAATGTTAACATTCCATAGGTCGCCTCCCTAAGGTGTCGTGATAAGGTCCAGTTTGTGACGATACACTACCTTCCCTTTACTAAGCAATCGAATCCAGAAGGGACCATCACCAGTTGTGTTGGTCCGAGCCGGGATTTGAACTCCGATCTACCGCTTACGAGGCGGAAGCGGTACCACTAGGCTACGTGGCTCGGTCGAACTATATAGAAGCATGGCCAAAATATCTGCCACCCAGCCATGATTTTCTAAAAAAAAAAAAGATAAAAAACCGAAATCCCACCCAATTTTTTTTTTTGACTTCATTTTAAATGTAAAATTGACTTGCAATCGAAAAGTACCCTACAAAATTTTTGATAATGTGCACAATTTTCGAGAAATTGCCGATTAAAGTTTGATTTTAACGTAAAACTTTCAGTTTTTAGTTTTTTTATTTAGTGACTATCGCTGCAAATATTTTTTCGAAGGGTTCAGAAAATGTCCCAAAATTTTGTCTTGAGATTTCAAAAAGGGGCCTACGTGGTTTATGGATGGTCGGTAACTAATGGTCCAATTTCCACTTGTTAAATTTTCTGATCCTTTCGAGAAAAAATATATATAAAATAATTTTTTTGCCCGTACTTTTCGATTTTTTATGTACAGGCATCCCAAATATTTGGAACACCCACAAATTCGGAACACTTTTTTGCTAATTTGGCAACAGAATGCAAAATGTTATTTTTTGCAATTCCGTCGTGAAATTACTTACTTTTCCTGTCATTCTTGAACGACGAAATAGCCTACTTTTCTGTACCAACAATAATAGAATCGAATAGCAACACTTTTCAAAATAAATTCTGAAAAGTTCTACTTTTCAGCACTGAAATGGGTGCTGAAAATTTGAACTTTTCAGCACTTTTTTCGAAAAGTAATATTTTTAATTTTTTTTTGATTTAAACGATTTTTTGACAAAATACATCAAAATTTGACTTAAAATTTCACTCAATGTGTGTTTTTTCGGAATTGCAAAAAATGTTGTATGGAACTCGTTGCAAAAGTTGATTTTTTCAGCACTTGTCATATTTATCCAACTCGGTGAACCTCGTTGGATAAATGTATGACTCGTGCTGAAAAAATCTTCTTTTTGCAACTTGTTGCATAAACTACTATTTCGTTCAACCCTACTATTTTTAGGACCTTTTTTGGTCATGGAACGCTCAACGCATGTCCATTGTCCAACTTACACGGACGCCCAAGCCTCTCAAAAAAGTTGGAACGGTAGCTTCAATTCGCTGGTCCTCGGGCATAACACAACGAATCGGGACGATTCTTGTTTCCAGTGATTTGTAAGAATGTCCAGATGACCCTAAAATTTTGCAGAACTTGTTTTGAACAAATCTGTAACTTCTGTGACCGAAAACATCGTTCCAACTTTATTAAAACAACGGCCTCCTCGGAACTTTTGGCACATTTTTTTTACTCATGAAAAAAATTGGAACGATGTTTTTGATCGCAAAAAATACAGATTTGATCAAATTGGGGTCTGTTAATGTTAATTTGCTATTTTACCATATATAAATCCTATTCCAAAATCAAGGGTCAGCTCCTGTTTTATCCAAACAAGCTCTTTTTTTTGTATTTGGTCTTAGCTTATCTATTGAAACTAGTCTCTGAATGCCCGCAAAAAAAAAAATGTTGTGGGATTGTTGAACTTGATTTTTTAAAGGACCACGCATGTGATCATTTTTCCTGTTATTGTAGATTGACTGCGTTTAAACCATAAATCTGCCAACTTTTCCCACAGCTCCGCGTCAACTTCACGCGCATCAGCGACGAGCCCCGTTTCTCCCACCGCGGCCTCTTGGTGGACACCTCGCGCCACTTTGTCTCCGTTTCGACGCTCATCCGCATCCTGGACGGCATGGCGTACAACAAGCTGAACGTGTTCCACTGGCACATTGTCGACGACCACAGCTTCCCCTACCAGAGCGAACGCTTTCCGGAGTTGAGCGAAAAGGGTGCCTACCATCCGTCGATGGTTTACAGCCAGGATGACGTGCAGCGGGTCATCGAGGAGGCTCGACTGCGTGGGATTCGGGTCATGTCGGAGTTTGATACGCCCGGACACACGAGATCGTGGGGCGTTTCTCATCCGGAACTGCTGACGGAGTGCTTCGATCAGTATCGGGGGAAGCTGGGGCCGATGGATCCGACCAAGGAGATGACGTACGTGTTTTTGGAGGAGTTGTTCCGCGAGATTGTGCACGTGTTTCCAGACCAGTATGTGCATTTGGGTGGGGATGAGGTGGGCTTTGAGTGTTGGGCGAGTAATGCCGAGGTCATGGAGTACATGAAGGTCAATCGGCTGTACTCGTTCGAAATGCTCGAGGAGAAATTTATCCAGAGGATCGTGGACCAGATTGATGCGCTGAATCGGAGTTCGCTGGTTTGGCAGGAGGTTTACGTCAACGGAGTTCGACTGCCCAAGGGAACCGTTGTGCACATCTGGACGGGCAATCGGCAGGACTTGCTCAACAGGGTATGTTAAAGCTACTAGTGCCTCAATAACCCTTCTACAACCCCCCAACTCATTCTTTCCAGATCACTCGGGACGGCCTTCCCGCCCTGCTCTCCTCCTGCTGGTATCTGGACCACCTGAGCACCGGCGGAGACTGGCGCAAGTTCTACAACTGCGACCCGCACGACTTTGTGGGCACTCAGGCGCAGAAGAAACTGGTGCTCGGCGGCGAAGCGTGCATGTGGGGCGAAGTGGTCAACGATCAGAACATTCTGCAGCGGATCTTTCCGCGGGTGTCGGCCACCGCCGAAAAGTTGTGGTCCCAGGAAGCGGTCAAGAACGCCGACCAGGCAGCGGCTCGGCTCGAGGAGCACACCTGCCGGATGAACCTGCGAAACGTTCCGGCCCAGCCGCCCAACGGGCCCGGGTTCTGTGTGTAAATGTTGCTGTGTAGACACATTCGTAATAAAATCAAATTGTTTCGTGTAACTCTTGGTTGAATGCTTTATTTTTGGTTCGAAATAGATTATTCCATAAACTTCGTAACGGGTGGTACGAGCTTATCGGGGTGACTGTTGCCGGAAGGCAGCAGTACAAGCAACATAATGGCGTACGCCACAGTCAAAGTGACAAAACAGATCCGTTCCAGAATCAAGCAAACCCTTCTCCAGTGGTAATTGTACGTTACCGCTAGTGGATCTGGCCCGACTTCGTTCACCAAGCTGGTGCCGTCTTCCGAGATATCATGTGACTAGAAAATTACAAAATCATAAAATTTAAAACTTCATTCCAGAAGAAAGTTTTTAACTAACCTTCATAGATGCGTCTGCAGTGGTGGGAAAGAGCATCGCAACCAGAGGTTGGGAATCGATCAGGTTCATGGCGATGTCGAGCCATCGTGGTACCGGGTACTGTCTTGCGGCCAGATTCCGGCTTATGGTTACAAATACCAGCATGGAGGCCGTAACGAAGAGGGAGTTGCGGAAGAAGATCACTGGAATAAAAATGTAGAAATATAAATGAATAATTACTTATTATAAATCCGTGAAATTTTAGTCTCTCCACGTTCTTCCAGTGAAATTTAATGTATTCTCTATCCAATACACTAAAATACGTCAAATAACATAAATAATTATCCGTGAAGTTCTAGTAATGCAAATAAAAAAACAATTAAAGCTTGTTGGATATAGCTTGTTCTCCCAGAAATAGTGACAGGTTTTTTTTTTTTTTGAGTTTCCTGTTTTCTGTTTCATTTTACAACCAACTTTATTTTCATTTATTGATATTGCCTGCACTTACAAAACTACTGTTTGTCGATAATTATTAGTTTAAATTAGTTTAAACTAAAGAACTTAACTGAATTGAACTGAAAAAAAATAGCTTTTTCCTCGATTAAATTCAGTTTTGGGCAAATTTTACTATGTTTCTTGTTTCTTGTTTCTTGTTTCTTGTTTCTTGTTTCTTGTTTCTTGTTTCTTGTTTCTTGTTTCTTGTTTCTTGTTTCTTGTTTCTTGTTTCTTGTTTCTTGTTTCTTGTTTCTTGTTTCTTGTTTCTTGTTTCTTGTTTCTTGTTTCTTGTTTCTTGTTTCTTGTTTCTTGTTTCTTGTTTCTTGTTTCTTGTTTCTTGTTTCTTGTTTCTTGTTTCTTGTTTCTTGTTTCTTGTTTCTTGTTTCTTGTTTCTTGTTTCTTGTTTCTTGTTTCTTGTTTCTTGTTTCTTGTTTCTTGTTTCTTGTTTCTTGTTTCTTGTTTCTTGTTTCTTGTTTCTTGTTTCTTGTTTCTTGTTTCTTGTTTCTTGTTTCTTGTTTCTTGTTTCTTGTTTCTTGTTTCTTGTTTCTTGTTTCTTGTTTCTTGTTTCTTGTCCAGGACCTCCAAAAACTCCTCAATGGACCACGGATGAAAAGTAGGAACCAATCTTCACCATTTCGCAACTCTCAAAAATCCCTGTCATGCTGATCAATCACGGCGCCGGCCACGACCAGGGGTAAGATCACGGGGAAGTGGATGGGAATGTTAGCCCGATACTTGCATGGTGGAGATCGCTAAATCGGCTGCGTCTCCGCCATGGTAAAAGAAATTTAAAAATTGAAATTTTCAAAATCTTAGGCCGGCTGCAGAAAGACACAATGTAGATTATTTAAAATGTTTTTCAATCGAACGCGTCCCAACCGAGTAGTAAAGGTATGGGAAGGACTCATCAAAGCAATTCTCTACGAAATCGGCCGATTTCGACCATTTTTATTTTTTTGTATTTTTTATTTGGCTCAAACTTTTTGGGGCCCTTCCCTACGACCGAAGAAGCTATTTTGTGTCATTGGTTCACCCATACAAGTGGCAACTGTCCATACAAAAATGGTACGTAAATATTTAAACAGCTGTAACTTTTGAGTGAATTTTCTGATCAATTTTATGACTTCGGCAAAGTTGTAGGTATTGTTGAGGACTGTTGAGAAAAAAATAGGTATACGGAAAAAAAATTGCCGATTCTTTAAAAAACTTTTATTTTTCACAAAAACTCAATTTCCAAAAATCCGTATTTTTTGATTTTCGAGATTTTTTGATATGTTAAAGGGGACAAAAACCCGCAACTTTTGAGCCATAGAGACCAAGTTATGATTTTTAGAAAAAATAGTGATTTTTGGAAAAAATCAAAATTTCATGCAAAAAAAATCGACCTAATTTTTTTATGTAAAATCGCAATCGTAAAATGTGCAATCGAAAGGTACTCAACAGATTTTTTTTATAAAGGGCTCCGTTTTCAAGATAATAAGGCGTACAATCGACTCCACGAACAGCTACACAAAAAATTGAAATAAACATGAAAAATCAAGACTTTACGTTTCCACTGCCAGCGCACTCGCATGCAAAACCGGATCACAAATAAAATAAAAAACAAAAACAAAAGTTCAGCCCCGCGTCCACACAGAACTTAAAATCAGATTTTCATACAAACTTTGGAAAAGACGGGTACCGTAAAACGGGGTGACTTTGATAGCCGGGGTGACTTTGATAGGTTTGCGATTTTTCCGCAAAATGAAGAGTACAATTAAAATACGTAAGGAATGGTTCAGAAACATACTGACCGTGGTAGAGAAGTGTTCAAAGTACCTCAAGAAGAACTCTTCATAAATTTTTGAAAGGTTTATAAAGTTAGTTAACTATAGTTAAGAAAATGTTGATGGAAGTCATTATTTTAAACTTCTCAAAGTGTCATGATTTTCTCAATGATCATGATTTTTAATCGGAAAACGAAATGCATTTTCGGATTCTTTGGACAATTTTCCACTAGGAGAAGGTTTAATAAGTTTGTAAATAATAAATATTATCTGTTTTTGAAACACAGTTTAAAAAAAAACTTCAAATTTATAGGCATTTTTAGTTGAACAAATTTCATGTAAAATGTGAAAACTTGTGATTCGTGCTTCGAATTCAGTATAAAATGCAATATAAATCGATAATTTTATAAACAAAACTAGTTTTTACAAATTTCAGGCAAAATTCCGAC
Source organism: Culex pipiens pallens (assembly GCF_016801865.2). NCBI lineage: Eukaryota > Metazoa > Arthropoda > Insecta > Diptera > Culicidae > Culex > Culex pipiens. Next base: position 80,115,723 of record NC_068938.1, on the reverse strand, counting down.
TTTTTAACAATTTTACCTAAAATTTATTTGTATTTAGTTAAAAAGCTTATAAACATAGTTAACTTAACATAAACATTGATTTTTTTTCTTGCAAACTATATCAGCTACTTTAGTGATGGTACATTTAACGTACAAATAAAGTTTGAACATCTTAAATATGATTTTAACAAGAAAAACTATGACTATCAAAGTCACCCCGGAATTAAAACTAAGAATTTTTAACGTGACTATTTTTCTAAACACAATTGAAATTTTTTTTTTCCAAAATTGTACATGGACTTTGTGTGGCCTACCCCAGTACATGTTTTAAAAATAATAATCTTGAGAAAAACCTTACCTGTTGAAAAATATTCTAAAAACAAATTGAAATCCTATCAAAGTCACCCCGGTTTACGGTACTAATACTCGAGAATAAAAAAACTAGTTGTTTAAATAAATTAAAAGTTCAAATCTTCACCCAACCAGTAATAAATTGTCTTTGATCAGTACTTACACACAAATGGAGTGTCATCTCCACTAGACGGTGCCAGCCAGGACAACTGCTGAAGGAATATGTAGTGGGCATGGAGAATCACCATCAGCACCACGTATCGCATGTTACTTTTCAACGGAAGCCAAAGCACTACCAAATTCACACTCGCCATCACTGAAAAATAAAGAAAAAGTTTTCCAAAATGTTTATAAAAATTTAAAATACACACCAAAAGCCGGCATCGTGATGCAGATATCATACAACGTCGAGATCCTTTCCACGATAAATTTCACCACAATCACCGTGAACGTCTTGTTGTGCAACGCAGAAGTTTTGCTCGTTTTAGAACTGGCAATCGACAGCATCTTCCAGTGCGGGTTCTGGAGACCCCGTTCCGCAATCACGTAGGTATCAAAATTCTCCATCACGGTATTTCCGTCAATACGATCCCAGGAGCCCAACTTCAAGGCACAGCTCACGATGCCGTACGGCCACTGACGAACGTCGTAGCTGCACATCGCCGGAAATGTGCACCGTGAAACGCAAGTGACCTTGCCCGAGATGTGAACGAAACACTTTCCCGTGCCGCAGTGGATTCCATTTTCGTCAAATCTGGAAAATATCGTGAATTTTAATTAAGGTTGCGACATTTAATGGATATCAAAGTTACGTAATGTCAAGCCCAAAGTTGGGACTCCAAACTTCGCTCTCTTTGACGAAAACTGTTTCACTTTGTGGAAAGTCAGAGGAGTTCCACTTGAGTCGTTCATCGATCCATGTCTACAGAATGAAGATAACGGTTTTTTAGGGTGATCAATTTTGAACAGTTGGCTTGAACTCACCATTGGAACGGAAGCCGTCAACGTTAATTTGACGGCATCTGAACTGCCAAAATATGTGTTCTGCTGAAAATTTCGTAAAGATTACAATTTTTGTATGACATAAACATTTAAAAATGCGTTTAAAAAAGTAAAATTGTCTTACCAGTGAAAAACCCTTAACTTGAATTTCCATGCTCAGTTTAATTGGTCCATTCTGAGCCGACTGAGGTGGATCCGTTACATTGTATTTGTACAGAATCCTCTCTTTTATTTTCCGTTCCGATAGTTGAGCTAAAGATGCAAACATAAAACAAGACACTTTTTTACTTCGTATATACTAGAGTGTCCTTAACGTACCACAAGCACCCCAAATATCACTTAACATGAAACTGACTAGCACAACCGCTAATTGCCTCACTCGAACCATCCTTCCCGCAAGCGATCCCGACTTAAACTGCGCCTAGAGAAGACGATCTGCTGACACGTCCAGGAACATCCAGAAAAAAGACATAGAATTCCAGAAACCTTTGTAGTGCAATTTAAATGCACACTCTTTTTTCATTCACAAGTCTTATCAACGACACTATTCCTCTCCGTATGGTCCAGAACTGATGTCGGCGAAATATTATAATTGGATTGTTTGCAAACACCAGAAGCCCTTCTGGACATGGAGTGGAGTGATGCACTCTCGAGGTTCAAGTGTGTGGCCACTTGGGAATATAGTCCAGGAGAATAGTCCAGAGTCATCATAACAAGATCGGTTCAACTACTTACTTCCTAGCGTTGAGCGTTATGGATCATCTGCGTAACGAGCAGCAGTGATAATTACTCGCTTTTATTACGTGCCAACTTTCAGCTTGAGTGCACTATCACGAAACCCTTTGGGATTGGTTCCTCCGGTCGGTGTTATCATTTCTGCGTAGTAGCATGTAAATCAGTTGCAGATGCCTTCTGAGAAATGTTTTGAGCTTAAATTTCGACTGAATTGTTGTTTGTGCAACACTTTCTCGAAAACATAGCGCTCATCATTTCTCTTCTAAACAGAATGGAATGAACAGAAACATAGATTAGGCCTCTCAATGAATGTAAATCATTCCTTCGAACACTCATCGATTTTAATAAAACTCTGTTGGAGTGGAAAATGTTGGTCCATGGTCACAAAGACAGAGTTTATTCTACTTTTTATTATAAATAAAACAATACTTATTGGTCTTTAAAAATCTGGATCTTTTCGGAAAAAATAGGTACCGTCATCAGGGGTGACATTGGTTCTGGGGGTGAGATAAGGTCATACAAAAATGCTGAAATTTGTATGACCCAATCTCACCCACAGAACCAATGTAACCCCTGATGGCGCTACACTGAAAAAAAATCTAATGTTTTCATTGAACTTTTGATCAATAAACGTTAAATTCCCCAAATATAGTCTTTTTAATCTTCGAATTTTTTTAATGTGTATTAGCAGATTAAAACAGACATCTTCTGAGCCATAGTGCGTGATGTTTTTTTTGTAAACAAACACTTGAACAAAAAAATATAAAAAAATATTTTTTTTTAAGAAAGTCGAATTTGAAATCTAAAAGTACTTTAATTTATTTTATTTTTTGATAATTTCTTTTTCAAGTTATAGCTACTTTTAGGTATAAATTTTCAATTTGTTTTTTTTTTTGAATTTAAAAATACTCCTTGAAAGAAAAGCATCCGAAAAAAATATTTTTTAAGAGCTGAGAAAATTTCCAACTATTTACTTTCTAAATTTTGATAAACGGGCAATGAGTTTCTGAGGTACAGTTTTACAAAGTACATATTTGAATCGATGAATGGAAACTATTGGTCCAATTTTCAATGTTAAGTAGCTGTAACTGTAAGTAGCCTGTAAGTAGCTTTAACTTGAAATCGGCACATATTATCAAAAAAAATAATAAAGAACTGTCGATTTCAGATTAAATTTTCTTCAAAAAAAATTTCCCGAAGACACCAGGGAATCAGAAAATTGCTTCTCAAGAAACAGAATTTCATACATTACATACCAAATTTGTATGACCAAAAATTGTATGGCGATTTGAATGGAAAAATTAATGATGTAAAAGACTTCTTTTACACAGGGAATGGACAAAGTTTCATCCAAATAAAAAAAATACAAAGAAAAGTAGATTTGCGAAATCGTCGAGAACCACTCAGTAGGCTTTTTTTTTGGAGTCAAAATATGGCCTTGGTAATTTTATCAGTGAAATCGTTGCAGATTTGGCAATTTACGGCATTTAATAACAAAAACAACATGTAGTCTGTTTGTCAACTTTTTACACTACTACACGGATGTAAATCTTGTGAGCAAATCCGCTAACTCTAGGGGAGAGTGGGGAGACTTGATCCCCTTTTTTTGTATCGCACATAACTCTGTCAATTTCTTACAAAACTATAAACTTTTTGCATGAATTGAAAGCTTAAACATTCATCTATGTTTGGCTAATAAGGGTATTTCATCAGATGAACTCTTCGAATCATGCCAAGCGTTTTAAAAAAATATTATAAACCGGCATTTTAAAAATGTTAGGGAAAACTTGATCCCCTTTTCAACACGTTTGTGTTCAAAATATAACAAGTTTAGTATGTAAAATATTTAAAAACCTAAAATATTATTTTTAAGACCAAAATTAAGCATGTTTACAAAAGCTGGAAATTTTTGTTTACAAAACTTTTGAAAAAAGGTTCAAACTGCAGTAAGTTATGTACAACTATACTAAAGGAAACTATGTATGAAAACCCAGCCCAATTAATTAATCTTGAGGCTGATTCCAGTGACTGTAAAAATGCAGGGATCAAGTCTCCCTAAACGCACTTTTTTAAACAATTGATTGTAAAAATAGTCTGACGATAAATTTAACATCAAATGCGTAAGGGCTTTGGAGTTGACAAGTTTATCAAACAATTCATGTATAAAAAATATTTTTGTGAATAATTTTTGAGTGTTTTCTATACATATCAAAACAAAGAAAAAAAGATCTCTTGGAAGTTTTTTGCAGCTCGTTTTAGAAAAATGTGTGTAACTCAATCTGAACATTTTTTAATTTTTTTCTTTGTTTTCTACAATGAGTTTTAATCAATTTCGCACAACTTTCTAGAACAAAGCTAATTGTTTTACCCACATGCTGACGATATACAGGCTTGGGATCAAGTGTGTCCCCGGGGATCAAGTCACCCCACTCTCCCCTATGTTGTCGAATTTGTAAGTATAGAAATGTTTCCAAAATCGTCAACGCTTCTTTTCGATTTCGCTGTATTTTTTTGTTTCAACATTGACAACATTGTTTCCAAAATTCAGATTTTTTTTTGACGTTTTTGGAAAAATGTTGGCTTGCTTGCATATTGTCTTGATTCCCAGTTGTACAGCAATAGCGCAAAAGGATTATATATAAAAAATAATAAACTACTAACTGGGACAAAAAGGAACAGACAGGGCAACTCCAGACAGCTGGGACATTTATGCGTAAAAACACAGAAATAACGTGCAAAATAATTTCAACTTAAAACAAAAATAGGCTGAACGATGAAAACCCGTATCTGACCATTTTTAAATCAAAATACAACCAATATTCTGTTTCGGAGTGTAACACTTTATTTTATCAAATAAATCTTTAATTTATTTATAATATTTCGGAATCAAAGCCAAAACCATCAAAGTGTAAATAACCACAATTCCAATGTACAAACACTTGTCCACCACAAGGGCAACCATTTTGTATGCACCACTGTTGCCGACAGATTTCTTCGATCCACCAGCATCAGATTCAAGCCTATCTTCTCCAACCAAAACGACAGTATCGCCAGAATTATCTTCAGCGGGTGCGTTATTTAGGTGACCATTTTCCGGCGTCGGTTCACTACCATTAGAACCATCTTGACCAAAGATCATTTGTCCCAACTGATTGCTCGTAAGTATGACCACAAAGCCGCTAACGACTGCAGGGGGTTCCACGGTTTTAAGGGACAAGTGCTTGATCATTACCGTTGATGCCATTAGGAGAACCGTTAAGACTAGTGAATCCCGGAAGAAGATCACTGAAAGAAGAGAATAGTTTGATTAGGAACAATTTATAGTATGATTCGGAAAACTTACGAAACGACGGCACCGTTGCTCCGTTGTAGGGTATCTGCCAGTACAGGTTCTCGATGAAGGTAAAGTGAATGAAAATGCTGCCAGCCAGCATGAAAAGCCGCTCGCGTCGTTCACAGTTGAGCCACATCGCAATAAAGTTGATGGAAATTATCACTGCAAAAGAAACATGTTTGAAATAAAAAAAAGTACCACGTGGAGACTTTTTTCGGAAATCTCCCGATTCTTCCCAATTGACATGATACTCACCAAACGCCGGTGCCAGTAACGACGCACAGTGCGATCCCGAGTGCCGTTCCAGCACGTAGTTGTAAACGATCGTCGGGTAGGTCGTGTTTTCGTTGGTCGGTGAGGGCATCTTGGTATCGTGGGTCTTCACCCCGGACGACACGATCTTCCACTGGTTGTGCGTATTGACATCGTTCGCACCGGCATTCGTACTGTTGACCACAAAGTTCACCTGATTCGAGTCCTCAACCCACATGCCAAACCGAAGCGTACAGTTTGCCCGGTCAAACGGCCAGTTGGTGAAATCGGACTCACAAATCGAGTGGTACTCGCAGGCCGGAACGCACTTGACCGTCCCATCCGACTCGAGCTGGCACTTGGGGGTGGTACAGGAGGTGTCCAAATTGTTGCTAAAGTAACTGTTATTGTGAAAAGTGTTAGAAAAGATACTGACAAACTCGAAAACTACTCAAACTTACGACGAGTAAGGCATCAAATCGGGCAGCCAAATGTCCTCAGAATCGATTACAATCTGTTCAATTTTATCAAATTCCATCGCATTCCACGTCAAGTACTCATCTTTCCATCTGAGGGCGAACCAAACGTTGAGGAACAGCTTTTGAAGACTTTCGTTCTAAAAAAAAATAGAGCATGTCAAACTTGATTAAATCCGCTTCGCACAAAACCACTTACGAAATCAAAGTTCTGCAGATCCATGTGGGCGTACACAGTAATGGGGGAGTTGTGATTCTTCACGGGGCGTTCCGATTTATCATACTTTCCACAGAACAACTTTTTTCGAAGTCTGGCATCCGTCGTTCCCGGATCGACTTCACATTTGTAGGAAGCTGCGAAGAATCTTTCTAAAAATTGTACACATTGAGGATATTTGAGTTACAAACCATTTCCTTCGAAAAGGCTTGCTGCTGCCAAAAAGAATAAAAGGTACTTCATCTCCACAGCAATCAATAATAAACATATACGCACTTCAACGATTTCTACACAACTGAATGAAATTCGAATGGTTGTAACTGTTTCCATATTCCAGATTGGCCCACTTTCGGCTATACTCCTCTGTAATTCGATACTGTGTAATGGTCTGTTTGTAGTTCTACGGCTCCAGACAAGATAAAATAATCGTGAGCATGCTCTAAAAAATGGATGCCTCCATAGGGACGTGGCGTTACATCGTGCTGCCATCTGGTTTTTTTAAGTGCAAGAGTGGAAAAGTGATGAGTCATCGTCTAAAAATAGACGGCGTCCTATCTCGCCCAGCAAAATGAAGTCGATAAAGTGGTCGGTTTCGAGCATGAGCATGAGCATGGTTGACTGCCAATGAGCTGCTACTCCGTTATTGACAGATCAGCTGAAGTTACACAATGAACCAACAGATGAGTAGTGGGAGCTAATCATCCTCACTGTATAACCCCTGAAGATCTCTGCATTAAGTCAATACCGGCGCCCCCCCAAGGAGATGCAGTTCAACAAAGGTAGGAATGTTAGTCCGATAGTTGAAGTTGCAGACTCATCAGACACAGAGTTTGTCGCTCCAAACCTGTTGACACCGCATGAGACCGTTGAATCCACAGCATCTCCTTCAAGCATCACGGGAAGTGGGGGAATTGTGTTAGTAGGGGAAGGAAAGGGAAGGTCAGGATTCATCTTGGTAGATGATATGACCAGAATATGAACCATAATCGTTGCCTTCTGAGCTACGACGCTATGAGAAGGACCTATCATTCGCGTATTTTTTTACTTCTTACCGCCGGCGTGCCATCCGAGCAACGATGCTTTGGGATGGGCTTTCAAAACGAAATTAAATTTGAATTAACGCATTATTCGGTGACGTACAATTTAAAATAGATCCGGATTCATTATTGGTAGATGATATGACCAGAAAGTGAAACATAATAGTTGCCTTCCGAGCTTCGACGCTATGAGAAGGACTTTCAAAACAAAATGAAATTTTTAGCAACGTATTATTCGTTATCATGTAAACCTCAAATAGTGCTGCTACACCGAACAGTTTTAACCGATTTAATGAAATTGTTCGCGCATGACTTCTTTGCAACAAACTTCACCACGAATTCTTGATCGGACTGCGAACAACCGGCTCAACAACAGAAAGTCAATATAAACACGACGACGCGACGCCATCTATCAATAGATTCCAGAATTTTCTAGCACTTTCTCGCGGATTCTCGCGCGTCGACTCTCCGACCGATCTCCCCCGCGAACACCACACGACTGAGGGCCAAACACCCAAGGCCACGACGCGACACAATTTTCAATGAATTCCAGAAACTTCTTCTAGCACTTTCTCGCGGATTCTCGCGCGTCGACTCTCCGGCCGATCTCCCCCACGAACACCACACGACTCTCGATAAAGTGGTCGGTTTCGATGAGAAAAAGTGGAAAACGTGGTCTAAAAATAGCGACGCCATCCCCCTATGATTACTTGTGCTAAGCTGTATCCATACATGTCTGGGATATCGGAATGTAACAAAATAATCTTGTTTATCATGACTCTGAAATGTTATTACATCCTTATTCTGTAGAGCAGTTCTCTGCGAAATCGATCTTTTTTTATAAATTTTAATTTTTGTATTTTCTAATCCGGCTGAAACTTTTTTGGTGCCTTCGATATGCCCAAACAATCAATTTTTCATCATTAGTTTGTCCATATAATTTTCCATAAAAATTTGGCAGCTGTCCATTAGGGTGGTCCAAATCCGGACTTTTTTGGGGCTACCCCCTGAAATCAAAGATTGACCCATCTCTAGGCTAAATTCCAAATTTGAGCTCATTCTAACCCCGGGAACCCCTCCCTCCAATCGCTTAAAGTTTGTATGGGAAAAATCGTCAAAATGTATGGAGAAAAGCAACTGTTTTACTTTTTAACCTGTGGAAGGCGCCATAGTTATCCGATTCTTACCATTTCTCAAATGTAGAACCTTCATTAAATTTAGAACAACTTTCCCGAAGACACCATATTTTTAGGATTTTTTCCCGCGAAGTTATTAGCTCCCAAAACTGACCCTTTTTGCGCGGCCAGCTGTAAGGGGCTACCTAACAACGATGTTTATTTCCAATTCGTACACGCACGTGCTCTCTCTCAGGTTCAAACTCTCTCACGAGCTTGCTCGCCTGCCTGCCTGCCTGTTTACCTACAAGCGCGCGCTGATTCTCTGCTTGGACTTTTGTCGTCGTTGTCGTTTTCGTTTGTTATCCGCTGCGCTGCGTTCTTGACATGTTTATTATAATTTTCAACTAAAATACTAGGTTTGTTTTGTTGAGATTTAAAATGTAATGTAATATGTGATCAACAGTAGATATCATATTATAAGACCGTGTGAGAGAGAATACCAATTTGATGAATTAGTTCATCCATGAATCGTCATCTGTTCTGATCCAAACCTAATTGCAAACGTTTTGGATTTTAATTTATCTGCTTTTGTTACAAGAAATACCATGCAGTTTTCTTAGATAAAAAAGGAAGACATTTTCTTTGGATTTTTTTTTAAACTGAATCCAAATGAGTATCTCAAAGGAAGGCCGCAACTGCAAAATCTGAAGGTAGTTAACGATTGTGCAGAAAGAGATGTTTCCTGAATCGAAAAATTTACAGGTAAACTGACAAAAAATGATAAACAGTTGCAATATTTGTTGCAGGTGGTCTAGGAACACAGAAACAAATTTCCATAAAGAACAAAAAAATAATTTTAGAGAGTATGAATGAAAATTTGCAGCAATAATTGTAAAATTGCCTTGATTTGTTCTGATTTGTACTAAAGTATATTTTGTTAAAACAAACTACCTAAAGGAACAACATTTGTTTTACCTGAAGTTTTTTTTTTAAATAATTGAATCATTATCATGTTTCTTTAGCATATACGAAAAACTGCGTATAATGCTTGGAAAAACAAACAAACCCTGTTCTCATGACATTTGCTGTAACTTTTTAAGTGAGCCTAAGCTGTCTTTTATTCAAACTATTTTTTTCAGCGCAGTTTTTTTTTATTTTTGACATAATTTAAGAATTTATATGCTAAGTATATCTCAAAACAATTCTGCTATTTTAGTTGAAAATTATAATAAACATGCCAGAAACGCAGCGCAGCGGATAGCAAACGAAAACGACGACGACGACAAATGTCCAAGCAGAGAAACAGCGCGCGCTCTTGTAGGTAAACAGGCAGTAGCCTGTCCCATTTTGAGGTCATGTCGAGGAATTTCAGGTGCTCACTTCTTAAAAGATAGATTATGATGTTAGGAACAATGTTTTCTTAGACAAGAAAAAATAATAAAATACTTTCTCGCACCCCCTAGTCGATTTACTGAAAAAAGTCACTTTTTTGAACAAATTTTCTAAAATCGCTTGGAATCAATACAAAAACTGATTCGATCTGGTGAGTATTATCTTCAAACGATAGGTTTTTGTCCATAGATTAAGATGCACTATCAATATTGGACCAAAACCTAAGTTTTTGGACTCTTCCAGGCGGATTTATGTCGAAAAAATCGCATTTTTTCGAAACTTTTTTCAGAAATGCTCATTTAATTTAGGGTAGCCTATTTTTCCCAGTAAAACCAATACATGCAGCTTGTAGGAAATTTCATGGCGAACATTTTTCCCTCTGAGAAAATGCAATTTCGACATTCCAGAGCCGAGATATTTGAGTTTTAGTGAGAAAAAAAGTGCCAATTTTCAAAATTTCTCAGAATTCAGAAGCAAGGCCTACTAATTACACGATGTTGCAAGCATGTGTCGCAAAGGTCATGTATGCTTTCTTATAGTAATTTTGGCCGCTGAATCCGAATCTGAAATCAAATTTCGTGTAAACAGTGATGTTTTTTAGCTACACCCTTTTGGAATGTTATTTGCGTAATTGAATCGCTGCAATTCAAATAGCTTGCAAGTTCGGTCTTACTTTTCTCGGTTTTCGTTAAACTTTGATTGATATTTTACTCACAGATCTGTTTAATGTTTTTTACGTTTGGATTATCTCAAGCAATTCGAAAAATCGCATATTGTTATTTGGTGGGGGTTTAGGGATTTTCCAAAAAACCACATGGACACTTTTTTTTAAATCGCAGACCCCCTCCCCCCCAATTTTCATACAAAACAAATCATTTTGATATGGAGCGTGGATAATCGCTGAACTCCTCCCCCCCCCCTATCAAAGTGTCCACATGGTTTATGAGTGGTCCCTTTCTAGAAATAAGGATTGATTAATAAATAGAGAAAACTAAAAATTCTGAACCATTTTGGATGGTTGTTACATATATTTTTTTTTATGAAAAATGTGAAATGTTCGAAAATGTCTTCTAGAACTTATTTTAATGCAATTTTCCAAACAAATTTATCCAAATTATTTTTTTTATTTTTTTATAAATCCATATTAGCTTAAGCCCCCGCCAAATAAAAATATGCGATTTCCGAATTGCTAAACACATTGTTAAAACATAATCAGAACGTAAAAAACATTACACATAAAGAGTTCTGTGAGTAAAATAACAATCAAAGTGGAACGAAAACCGAAAAAAGTATGACCGAACTTGCAAGCTATTTGAATTGCAGCGATTTAATCACGCAAATAACATTCCAAAAGGGTGTAGCTAAAAACATCACTATTTACACGAAATTTTATTTCAGATTCGGATTCAGCGGCCAAAATTACTATAAGAAAGCATACCCTGACCATTGAGACATATGCTTGCTATATCGTGTAATTAGTAGGCCTTGCTTCTGAATTCTGAGAAATTTTGAAAATTGGCACTTTTTTTCTCACTAAAACTCAAATATCTCGGCTCTGGAGTGTCGAAATTGCATTTTCTCAGAGGGAAAAATGTTCGCCATGAAATTTCCTACAAGCTGCATGTATTGGTTTTACTGGGAAAAATAGGCTACCCTAAATTAAATGAGCATTTCTGAAAAAAGTTTCGAAAAAATGCGATTTTTTCGACATAAATCCGCCTGGGAGAGTCCAAAAACTTAGGTTTTGGTCCAATATTGATAGTGCATCTTAATCTATGGACAAAAACCTATCGTTTGAAGATAATACTCACCAGATCGAATCAGTTTTTGTATTGATTCCAAGCGATTTTAGAAAATTTGTTCAAAAAAGTGACTTTTTTCAGTAAATCGACTAGGGGGTGCGAGAAAGTATTTTATTATTTTTTCTTGTCTAAGAAAACATTGTTCCTAACATCATAATCTATCATTTAAGAAGTGAGCACCTGAAATTCCTCGACATGACCTCAAAATGGGACAGGCTAACAGGCAGGCAGGCAGGCGAGCAAGCTCGTGAGAGAGTTTGAACCTGAGAGAAAGCACGTGGCTGTACGAATTGGAAATAAACATCGTTGTTAGGTTGCCCCTTACAGCTGGCCGCGCAAAAAAGGTCAGTTTTGGGCGCTAATAACTTCGCGGGAAAAAATCCTAAAAATATGGTGTCTTCGGGAAAGTTGTTCTAAATTTAATGAAGGTTCTGGTAACAATCGGATAATTATGGCGCCTTCCACAGGTAAAAAAGTAAAACAGTTGCTTTTCTCCATACATTTTGACGATTTTTCCCATACAAACTTTAAGCGATTGGAGGGAGGGGTTCCCGTGGTCAGAATGAGCTCAAATTTGGAATTTAGCCTAGTGATGGGTCAATCTTTGATTTCTGGGGGTAGCCCCAAAAAAGTCCGGATTTGGACCACCCTACTGTCCATACAAAAATGATAAATGGGAATTCAAAAATCTGTATCTTTTGAAGGAATTTTTTGATCGATTTGGTGTCTTCGGTAAAGTTGTAGGTATGAATAAGGACTACACAGAAGAAAAAAAATGATACACGGTAAAAAAAATGGTGAATTTTAATTTAACTTTTTATCACTAAAACTTGATTTGCAAAAAAAACACTGTTTTTTTTATATGTTTTGAGGATATCAAATGCCAACTTTTCAGGAATTTGCAGGGTGTGCAAAATTTTTTTGACCGAGATATGAATTTTTGAATCAGTATTAATTTTTCCAAAACGTCGAAATATTGGTCGCAAAAAATTTCAACTTCATTTTTCGATGTAAAATTGAATTAGCAAACAAAAAGTACTTTAGTAAAAATTTGGTAAAGTGCACCGTTTTCAACTTATTGCCACTTTTAGGTAACTTTTTTGAAAATAGTTGCAGTTACTCATTTTTTTTAAATTAGTGCCCACGCTTGCCCACTTTAGAAACAATATTTTGGAAAATACGACCCTTCGTTGCTGAGATATTGCCATGCAAAGGTTTAAAAACAGGAAAATTGATATTTTCCAAGTAGACCGTCCAATTTCCCGTCCCGGAAAAAAAAATTCCGGGAATTCCCGGGATTTCCCGAAAAAATAAATTTCCGGTACAAATTTCCCATGAATTCCCGAAATTTAAGCCAATGTATACATTTTCTTAACTTTTTGGTATTGTTTTTTAATTTACAAAAAAAAATGAAAGAACTCAATTTTACTTTACTAAATTCAATTTACTGTTCTTATTAAACTTATCAGTTCGTCATAAAACTACATGTCAAGGTTTATTTCAGATGATATTAATTTCTAAAGCATTCACTGGGAATAGATCGTATTTATTTGCGGTGCAACACAAATTTATCTTTTTAAACGAAAAATGTTGTTATATCTATCATTTGAAAAAAGGTACCTCTTTCCGCCAAGATCAAAATTAAGTTCAAAAAACATGTTTTTTTTTCTCTCCAACTGACAAATTTATAAGCAATTTTATGGTATTAATATATCACTTCTTATACAATTTTTTATATTTTGAACGAATTGAAAGACAGTATTTTAAATTTAGAAAATTATATATTTTCCTGAAGCTGTATGTTTTTTTACAAGCAGTCAAGGCACTCATTGATCCTCACACTTCTTTGACCTATTAAGTTGCTATTCTATAAAATTTTGTTGCCAAATATCAATCAGAACCAGGATTTTCTTTCTTTTGAAATTTTTTATTTTTCCCGTGTTCAGGAGGTCATTTTTAACAACTTTTGTTCTACGAAAAACTTTACTTCTCTTGTTTTATGTTCTTGTTCCATTTTTAGTATTTTAATTTGCATTTATCTTGTTTAATTTATGTTTGTTTTTGGTTGTATTTGGCCTATTCTACCACCTCTGGTCATTACATTTTGCCTATATAATTTTTTCATGTTTTTACAGTCACTTTTTTTTGCTTGTTTTTCACATTTTCTGCTATAAAATGGCACCATTATCATTTAAATTGTTTAAAAATTCGTAGAGGCATAGTCTGGAACACTAGTAAGAAGTAAGAAACACAGCCAAAGTTGACAAAAAAAATCAAAAACATTGGCAAAGTCACATAAAATAAGTCACACTTCCAACCATATATATTTTTTAAATTTTAAGAGTTCTTCTTTCCATTGCTTTTTAAAGATCAAACATTGGTTGAAAAATTGTTTTTTGGTGAATTTTTAGATCGAAGCCTGTCTAGAGGCGGGGTTGGGTTGTAGAGGGTTAATTGTTCAAATTTTTTTTTTTCCAGATATTGACGAATATTGATGAAACTTGCCTTAAATGTGTTGCATAAAACATACGCAAAATTCTGAAATATATCGAAGCCATTATCGATTTCTTTGAATGGCATTTGAAGCTTGAATAAAATTTAGATCAAACTTGGAATATCATAAATATCTAAGGATGATCGTTAGTTGCAAGTTTCGTGAACCGGTGAAGGTCAAGATCAGATGTGTACACAGTTGACGTGGACAACCTGGATGGACTTAGGGGTACACAACAACCAAGGAAGTTTTTGCCTTCTTATTCCAGAATTGTTGAACTTACGGACTCAATCCTGAAATAATTTGATTATAAAAAATTGAACATTTTTGTTGTTTATCTTTATGGAAATAGTAGCTTAGGGGATGAATAAAAAAATATAACGATAGTTCCCGTTGTTTTGTATTTAACAAAAAACTGGGTGCAAAAGCTCTGGTTGATGTGCACCGTTAAGAGATATCACACATCATATTGAAAGGGATTTTCTTCAAAGCAAATTAAAAGACAAAGATCTTTTCGATATATCAACCACTCTACTCGAAACGGTATCGACCTACACACTAATTAGCACCGAACACATTGAATTATTGGCATGGGAAACGATCTTCGCTTGATTACGGGGTAGACGAGGGGGGCACACTTGCTCCAATTGCTTATATAGACTGATGGTGACAACATACTGCATCTTCCGCTTTTTTTTGCCTTCTCTAAACTCGCCTCCTCGACTGGAAATGAGGGAATTTCTTACTTTATTGGCTTTATTATCTCATTCAATTGAGCTGAGCGTTTCTATTCCGAGCTAGGCCTTTTCTACGCCAGGAACAACACCAGCAACATGACCACGTAGACAATTGCGATGCCGCAGAACGCGATCCGGTCAAACGGTTGCATAAAAACGGCCCACTGAAGTTTGGCCGGATCCGTTTCTTCCCCCACGTCGTCTTCTTCGTCGTCGTCGGAGATTTCGTTGTTTTCGATGGTATCTTGCGGGTCAGACTGGGTTACGCTGGCTGCTACGTGGTTCGTCATTCCGGTTTCAACCGGTTCCGTGGTGGGCTTAACCAGTGGGTTGTCCCAGCTGATGTAACTTAGTTTGACGAATGGTTTGACGGCGGCGTTCTTGGTAATTGTCCGGTGGATCAGCTGCAGAATACGTGGAGCACTGATACTTTCCTTTTTAGCCATCTTGGAAGAGTAGGCAAGCTGACCGGCCAGGCCCGCCGTGATCAACAGTGATCCCAGCATTAGGTTGGCCATACCCAGCGCAGGTTCCATTTTGGTGTTGGTGTACCAAAACAAGATGGCCGTGTAGACTACGTGTAGTGCCAACGAAGTGACGGTCATCACACCCCGAACAGAAGTATCGACTCGAAACCAGGTGATCAACAGGTTGAGCGCGATCAGTACTACAAAAAAAAACAAACAAAATTAACCTTACAACCTACCCCCAAATCCAAAACCCTACCAATGATAAACACCAAAAACACCACCAAATGTGGCCCAATCATGCGCTCCACCACAATGTCCATCCGAAACTCCGGATTCACCGTATTGTTCACAATCGCCATCTGGAACGAGATGATCTTGTACGGCATCACGCCGGCCACCGAGTACGACAGTCGCCGCTGGAAGTGAAACAGCGACAGCTGGTTGATGTCGTACTCGGGCGTAAAGATCCGCAACGGACAGCCCTTGGTTTCGAACGCCCAGTGGCCGGAATCGTCCAAACAGTCGATCTCGAACGTGCACACCATCGAGTAGATCACCTCGCCGTCCGAGCTCAGGTGGCACTTGGTTTGATAGCAGCTGCCCAGGCCCTGGACGCGGGATCTGAAAGGGTGGTCGGTAAATTTAAAAGCGGCAAATTTAAAACTAATTTTGAGATGCAAACTTGAACAATGATTTGGCAGATAACTTTGGAGTCCAAATGTCCTCATCGGAAACGGTCAGCGTGTGGATCTTGTCGTGCTCTTTCTTGTTCCAGTGAAGGTAGGCATCGTACCATTGCTAAAAGATAATATAAATAATAGTTTTTACCTTATACTTGAAAACAAGAAAATTTAATAAATGATTATCGAAATTGAAGTTAAAATAAAATAAAACATTCTACTCAAATTTTTAAACAGCTTAACAAAGTTTAAGGGGTTACATACATGTAAATCGGCAAAAATGTCAGAGGTAGATATGAGCAGACATTCAAACTTTTATTAAATCTGTTTTCAGGGTATTAAAATATACATTTTCATCTATTAATAAAACAAATTGAGAACATTTGGTTGTATCATTGCCGAGATATAGCTATTGAGCAATTCTAGCTCAAATCAGGAATTTTTCTGGTACTTTTGTACCCGACCCTCTCCGATTTCAATCAAACTTTTTAGACATGTTTGCCTAGGATTTTATAAGCCATTTTTGTGTATATGGAGCCAGTTGCACTCGAGAAGGGCGTAAGGGTTTTAAATATTTTTTTATTTTGTAATTTAAATATTGCTGTATCTCTAAGCCGTTACATCGTTAGACGGGGTTTTTGAAAAAAATACACTGAAAGAAAAATACACGCCAATTCTATGAGATTTTTCAATTTTTAAGTTTAAAAGTTAAATTTTAAGGTGATGTCACGATTTTTTTTCGTGTCTTTGTCTTTGACAGCTTTTTAATTTGACTCGTTCAAATATTTACGTAAGCTTATTTATTATCCAGATTTCTACCACACTGAAAAAAATATTCTATTTTCAGTTATGAGCAATGTAATTATGCTAATATCTGTAAACTTATGGGAAATTGGACGAGCTTTCCGGTAAAAATATTTACAAGACTGAAAAATCAAGTCTGTCATATAGAAATTGCCAAAAACTACTAAAAAACCTATTTTATCAACATTTTTATTTTTAAAACCGCTGTATCTTCACAAGGATTGGACATAAGACAATGGTCAATATGAAGACTTTTATGTAAAATTGTCTGAGGAATCGATTCCTGCCATCGGTTTTTGAAAATGTTGACGTTTAGACCACTTTTCAAAATAACGGTTTTAGTAAATTATTTTTGTATTTTTTTTAAGAAAGACATACCATCCTGCATTTTTCGTGAGTCTTTTTGTCACATTTTAGGCTATTTTCACAAAAATTTTGAGCGAAAAAAAATCGTGACATCACCTTAAAATTTAAATTTTGAACTGAAAAATTGAAAAATCTCGTAGAATTGGTGTGTATTTTTCCTCCAGTGTATTTTTTTCGAAAAGCTCGTCAAATTTCCTACAAGTTTGTCTTTGACCACTTTTTGATACGATGTAACGGCTTAGAGATACAGCAATATTTAAATTACAAAATACAAAAATATTTAAAACCCTTACGCCCTTCTCAAATGTCATTATCGAGTGCAACTGGCTCCATATACACAAAAATGGCTTATATAGGCCTAGGATAACATGTCTAAAAAATTTTAATTGAAATCGGAGAGGGTCGGGTACAAAAGTACCAGAAAAATTCCTGATTTGAGCTGGAATTGCTCGGTTCTGTTTAATGTTCGGAGTCTCAAAATAAGTCGCGGCTCATTTATTTACCCATGGTTTGTTTGCTCTTTTTTTTATGAACCATCTCTTCTGAGAGGCTCGCTCTTATTTGCCCTCCTCTACAGTCTAATAATATATTTTGTCAATATGGAAAAGATAGTTCAACGCCGGGAGCAGCTGTGGCTGAATGGTTACAGTGTTTGCTTTGTAAGCGAATGGTTCTGGGTTCGATTCCCATCTACTCCCATCGAGAAAGTTAAGGACATAGACATACTTGAAATGCTGAATATAAACGAAAAATCAAAGTCGCCGAAGGCGGGGTTCGAACCCCCGTCCTTTGGATTGGTAAGCAAAAATGCTAACCACTAGGCCATGGCGACTTGGTGAGCATAGACTGGAATTAGGAATACTGTTACAACCAACCCGCAACGCCTTTCGAGGTGTATCCTAGGGTTCTACCTCTCCTACTAACATTGAGTCCAAAACCTCCCTACAAACATCTATACCACTAAGGTGACGTAGGGGTCCTTGCGCACTTTAGATAGGTGTTTACTAACGATCCTTCATATCCCTGAGGATAGCTTGGACCCGGCCTGGACCCCCTTATGCCCTGGGCTGTATTACACACTCATCAAAAGATGAAGACATGGTATCTCCCGTGTTGGATTATTGTTCCGGATGAGGGTCTAACACAACCAGACCAAACAGAGGGATAAGCGTTGTGGAGCCTTCCGGTGGTGGGGCGTCCTCCAAATGCTAATGCTAATGCTAATGCTAATGGAAAAGATAGTTCAACGCCAAAATAAAGATTCCACATCCAAAATTTAAAATTTTCAGGCTTGTAAAAGAACCTTGCAGACAAAATAAAAGACTTTTTGCAATTCAGTTGTGAAACTACTTACTTTTCCTTTCATTCTTGAACGACGAAAGGCATTCGTCGTATTTATCCAAAAAATATTTCTTTGAAACTTGTTGCATAAACTACTATTTCTTTGTAAATCAGATCATGAAGCTACATCAAAATAAAACCAAATTTCAAAAGACACCCACACCAGACTCAATACTTAATTAACGGGACAAATACAGAACACCCAGAGAAGATGGGCTCGAATCGAACCCGGGACCCTTAGTACACATGAGGGATTGGCAGCCGAAGCCGCCAACCGCGAAATTTTACAAATACAAATTTTATTGAAAAAATTGAACAGAAAAATCCATAATATTTTTAAAAATATAAAAAAAACTTAAACTTTAGGCCACATATCGGAAAGAAAACACATTAAGGAAAAAAAATTGCATGAATTCTCAAATGTTTTTCAAATTTAACTTCAAAAGTCATTTAAATTTGAGCATTTTAATTTTACCAAAAATAATAAAAAAAATAATAAAAATAAAATCTTTTTGGCACAAGGTCCCTCGACGCCGTTTGATAAAATTTAATTAAATTGAATGTACGACTTTGCTAAAAAAAATATTCTATTTGCAACTTGTTTCATAAACTAGTACTTTTTGGGTTTTACATCAAGTTTGTTCATTAGCAATTGTGCAAACAAATTTGATTATTTGGTCCACAAGGGACATTCCGCTCGTTTTTTTTTTTTTTTAATTTCTTTAAGAAAATTGAAAATTGGTTTGGAAACTTCAACAAATTATTACATTTAAAGTATTTTAAATCATGAATTTCCAATGATTTTTTTCAGAGAAATATCCTATAAAACCGAAAAAAAAACATCCAGAAAAAGTTGCACTGACGAAATTGTTCGATTTTACCCGAAAAATGATCTGGAAAGGACAGTGAACATTTAAGAATTGTCAATTTTTTTATCTTGAATTTGTTTTACGAAACACACTCGTTTTATTTATTTGTTTATTATTTTAATTATGATTCCAAAATTAGAAACAGACAATACATGCTTCAAAAATAATTTGTGTGTACAACCCGACTCTTTTTCTACGTGCTCTTTCATTTTATTTTTTGCAAAAAGTATGATGTTATTAACTTACCATCGACAACTCCACTGTCACTTCTAGTTTCACGTTTGAATTTTTGATCTGAAAATTACAACAAAAATCTTGAGCTTAGTATTTCTTCGTTTAACACAATTTTCACAGGCCACTTATCGCTCATTGCACAAATTGTCACAAAATAATTATTCGATGTTTTTAAGTGTTGTTTGTTAAAAACTACAAGTTTCACATGCACAAACCCAATCTTCGAATAATTGTGTTTATAGATTTCCTTTGCCACACAAAATCTACCCTCGACGTCCCATTCCATTACCAGCTCCACGTTCATCACGTCCGCCCCGATGTACATCGCGACGCGGTCCTGAACGTTCTTCACCGGTCGCTGCCGCGGGCTGTATCCGGTTCCGCACAGCAGCGCACTCTTCAGGGCAATCTCCGTAGCATTTCCTTTGTTTCCGTTGTCACAGTCGAAGCGCGACGTCACACCTTAACGGAGGGAAAATCGAGGCACTATTTTTAGTATTTTCTTCTGCATTTAAACACAATTAATTATGAAGGGAGGTTTCCACACCTGAGACTGCTTCAGGACAGGAAGCCAACAGAAGAACAACGACAGCCGCCAAGGAAGTCAGCGGAATCCAGTTTGAAGACTGCCGATGTCGTTGGAACATCGTCATCCTGCAGCGTAGGATCACCTTAGATCCCACTCACTTGGCCCGAGGGGACGGCAAACAGAACCAGAACAGAACTGATTGTGAAGATTCCGACGACCGTGGAGTCCGCGCTACCGTTATCAGATGGGAATGTGATGAACCACTAAATTGATCATCGTGTCCAGCAGTAGCAGCAGCAATAGTCATGAATGGATGAGAGCGCGAAAAATTGCATCCTACACACCGCAGAGATCGCCATACAGAGACAATAGTTATAGTGCACTCCAGAGACAAGTGCATTTGATCATACGACGTCATCAAAATTTAATTTTCCTGCAAGCTAGGGTATTAGATAAAAGTATGGTTGAAACTATCAACCGACTCTTAAATTCTATTGGATTACAATAATAGAAGATGTGTGGAGTTAGTGAATTTCCACAATTTCACGGAACGAGTAAATTTTAGTCTCTCCGAGAAATTCGGTAATCCTTGTGTATCAGATACCGGAGATATATATTTTTTTAAATCTAAAATGTTGCAATACATAATTCAAAAACCATTTCAAAGATCGAAAATGACTTTACAAGGTTTGGTTATGGTGATTTTTTTCGAAAAATGCTTCAAGAAGGAGAAGCACCCGTGTAAACAAAACTTTCGTAAGGCTGAGGAAATTTCCTACAAGTTTCTTTTTTTTAATTTCACTTCGCATGGACCGTTGCAAATATTTTTTGAAGTTTATGTCCCTCGGCTCTTTCCAAAGTCAAGTGGAGAGGGGGGGGGCAAACAAAATAAAAAATACATAAAATTTAAATTACAAGCCTAGGTTTCAATATTTTGATGAAAAAAGTGTTTTGAAATACCTTTTACACGCGTCCAGTTGCTTCCAATCATTAGTTTTCAAAATACATCGATGACGGACATTTTTCTCGCGAAGGAAAATCTTTTCGTGCGACTGTACATTGGTATTTCATTAAAATTTAAAATATTTTCAAAGGAGTTCAAACATGCTGAATATCAAAAAAAAAAAGTTGATAGTGCATTTTAACTGGTTTTCAGTTGATTAAACTTCAATTTTCATTAATATTTTGACATTTTTTCGAAAAAAAAATTGTTTTGCCCCCTGATTATTCAGGCTTACTATAAAGGAGGGAGGGACGACAAAAACTTTGAAAAATATTTGCAACGGCCTAATTGAATCACGAAAAAAATGTATTAGTTTTCTTATTTTTTATTGTCGAGCTCAAGTATGACCTACTAGGAAAATCGAATCTGGACTGTAATGGAAGAAAATATTCCATCGAAAATAATCCCCGTATCCATAAATAGATTTTATTTGAATTATTATTTTTGGTATGAACTTTATGGGTAAATATTCGAAAATCGGTCTCTTTTGAAGGAATGTTCTGATCGATTTGGTGTGTTCGGCAAAGTTTTAGGTATTTCTGAGGACTGTTCAGAAAAGTCAATTTTATTTGAAAAAAAAACAATTTATAGGAATCTCTTTTTGTTATTTTTGAATATTTTTAGAGAACAACAACCCGCGACATTTTGCCGCCAAACTTCGAAAAAAAAACGCGTCCTTAAGAAAAAAATAAAATAAAATCTTACCCAAAACATGTTTTCGAGTACAGTTTTTAATATGAACGAAGCGCATCAACCAGAGCATTTTGCACCAAGATTTTCGTTACACACATTTAAGTATCTTCAAAACTACGGGAACCATCGATTTGATTTTTTATTCATCCCCTAATGTTCTATCTACAAAACAATTTACAAACAAAGTTAGACAATTTTAACCATCAGGTTGTTGCAGGTCCGCAAGTTTGGCTATTTTGGAATAAGAAAATGACAACTTCCTTGGTTGTTGTGCACCCTTAAATCGAACCTTGCAGTCGAAAAGTACATCATAGAAATTTTAATAAAATGCACCGTTTTCGTGATATGCTCTCTCAAAAAATAATTTAACTAAAAATTTGCAGTTTTGCAATTTTTTAACTACTGCCCATGAGTGACTTTTTATGAATTTTTTTTTTCGAATGTTCTTAAAATTTCGTCATTGAAGATTGGACCTCTAGTTGCTGAGATAAAGCGGATAAAAAAAGAACAAAAATTGAAGTTATCAAAGTCTGACCAAAGCAGCCCCCCATTTTCTAATGCCGATATCTTAGCAACTAATGGTCTAATTTTCAATGCAAAAATATAAATCAAACTTTCTGATCTCTTCTTTAAAAAAAAACAATATTTTAAACAAATTAAATCATTTCAAACATTTCAAAAGGGCGTAATATTAAATATTTGGCCTTTTAAAAAAATTTAAACTATTTTTTCTTGAAAACAGTGAACTTTATCAACATTTCTTAAAAGTTCTTTTAGATTTAAAATTTGATTTTACATAAAAAGCAAAAAAAAAATGTTGTTTTTCAAAAACATTTATTTTTCAAAAGATCATAAGTTGGAGGCAAGTTGCGAGTTTGTGTCCGCTAAACCATATCATTTTTTTTATTTGAAATACTGATTTTGAGAAATTATTTTATGTGGAAAAAAAGTTAATTTTAAAAACGGAAAAATCGTATACAATTTTTTTTGAATTGTCCTCATCAATATCTTTTCCAAAGACATCAAATTGATCAGAATTTGTTTTCAAGATTTTCGTACCATTTTGTATGTTGCTGCCAAAAATATATATATATATATATATATATATATATATATATATATATAAAACTTGTATAGGTGATCCAATGACCCAAAATGGCTTCTTTGGTCAAAGGGAAGGTCCCCAAAAAACTTGTGGTAAATAAAAAATACAAAAATAAAAATGCACAAAAATTGTTGATTTCCAAGAGAATTGCTCTAAAGTTGAAATAATAATAATGTTTGCTTGTAACTTTTGAAAAATGAGAGAAATTTCATGTTATTTTATATTTTAATTTGAATCCTTGCACAGCTTGATAGTAAATTCACTGAGTAATCCGAAGGAAAAAAAAGCTTATAAATAGTTTCGTATATCAAGTGCAATTTCTTTAAAAAAATGTCAATCTCTTACGAACAGTGGTTTGCGATTCTCTAAATATCACAGTGCGAATCGAGATGTTATACATCTGGAGATTCAGTTGAAAAATGTATCTATTCATAATCTTTCAACCAATATCTGATCAAGTACCTTAAAACCTAGCATCGCAAGACTCTTCTTCCACCGAGTGAGAGAGTGTCCGTGGCAATGTTCCGGGGGAGTCCGTTGCATACATCGGTATTACGCCGTGTGTTTGCGCTCATAAACAAGAGGAAATTACCTAGAACATGTTATAGCCCGAGACAGTTGTTGAGTGAGATAATCAAGCTGATATAGATTAGCGAATCTAGCATCGCTCGCTCACTGTTTGTGAGGGTGGAACAATTTTACCCCGTACGATGTGTGTTTTTGTTTGTTAGTACACCCTCTACAACTAGAAGAGTCATTGAGCATGGAGTTTGCCTTTCACCGTTGTTTATACAAAATGACTCGAGAATGTGTCCAATCCATTTGTCTATGTCGAAAGGTTGCATGCACGATTCGCAAGGGTCACGTGCAGAATGAGTTAAGTCACTTGACCAACTATTACCCAAGTAGCTCCGAGAATTGGACCAAAATTAAGGGTCTGTTTTTCCGAGTCAAGTTCGTCGTAATACATCTACCTTAAGTAGGTGGCTTGTCTGGACATTGAATGAGCTGAATTTTACATATTGAAAAAAAAAAGCGTCTGGGTGATACTTACAGTGTAATATCTCAAAACGTTCGATAGTGCGAGGCGTAAGAACCGCGGGGAAACCTGCAGGGACTTTCTTTGCATTAAGAGCTATCCAAGGTGTGGTAGACTGCGAGGAGCAGTAACCAGCTCGGAGCTCGAAATAAAGTAGACAAGTCGCCTTGATGTTCCAGCCGAAAAGACTCCTTTTTGTTTATTTGAACTCGGGTATTTATACTAGTCAAATTTGTTGCATCACATGTAATTTGAGTGGTGACACTTACGTGCTACAGTATAGACTTCTGGAGTTGGCTTGTACTGGGTTGAACCCCTTGCGCTGGCTCAGCAGGAGTCAGCGTCCCGGCCAATTGTCGATGAACCGAAATATGGTTCGAAAAAGGCTATACGCAAGCATCAGCAATTATGCTTGCGCCAAGTGGTTCTAACTGTGTGTGGGCTCTACAGCCAGGCAGGGTTTGTGTTTTGAAAGACAAAACCTGGTCTTGTTGTGCGAGGTCCGGGCATGGTAATAAAAATGGAAATTAAGTGTGAATGGGTATGTTGGGAATGCAGTGGTGTTCAGACTATTACACCTTCCCCCTTTAAAAGAATAGTTTTATGAAGTAAAATTATTCTTTGCCATTCTCCAGTAGCCATTTACAATTTATTTGATATATTTATGAATTTTTGTTGTTGTGTGTTTGTTTTGTTACATTGTGTTTTGTTACATTGTGTTTTGTTACATTGTGTATGTGTATGTGTAAGTGTATGTTGTTTTGTATCCGAATTTTTCACTTCCGCAGTCTATTGCTGGGAAAAATTTACCTGCATTGTTGATGCTAGGCTCGGTGGTTTATTTGATTATTCTATTTTTGTGCACTATTGTTTTCTTTTTTTGTTATAGGTTCTTCTAATTCGCAATTCGGATCTCTGATTTGTGTGATTCTAAATGGACCTTGATAAAATGAATCTAGTTTTCTCCTATTTTCATTTTTTAGATAAACCAGATCGCCTATTTGTATGTGGATAGGATTAATTATTTTGTTACAAATTTGAGTTTTTTCTTGTTTTTGCTGTTCTAATATTGACTTTGTTAAATTTTGGCTCTTTTGTAATCTAAATTTCAACTCATTGTGGTATGCTTCTAAATTGTAGACTGGATCTAGATTTCTTTGATTATTGCTATGTGGTAAGTTTGCTTTAACACCGAACACTAATTCATAAGGTGTGTACCCATGAATAGTATGTGGAGTTGTGTTGTAATTAAATTGATAATATTTCAACCAATCATCCCAATCCGATTGATGCTCGTTAACGAAACATCGTAGGTATTCGTTTAAACACCTATGATTTCTTTCAAGAGCACCAATGGTTTGTGGGTGATAGGCAGTTGCAAAAGTTTGTTTTATTTTCAATTGTTTGCAGATCTGACTTCGTTATTATATTCGGTACCTTGGTCGGTTTTGATTTCCAAAAATTTTCCATAAATTAAGATGAAGTTATCTACTATGGCTCTTGCTATAGTTTTAGCTTCTTTGTTTTGTATTGGTGCAAGAACTATATATTTAGTTAGTTCGCACTGAATTGTTATTGCATATCTGTTGCCGTTGTTGGTTTTTGGTAGGGGTCCTACTGTATCTATTGTAATAATTTCAAAAGGTTTACTCGGAGTTGTTGTTATTATTTGTGGTTCTTTAGTATGTTGTACAATTTTATTTCTTTTACACAGTTCGCAGGCCTGAACGAAAAGTGTAATAGAACGTTTCATTGCTTTCCACCGGTACAGGTCTCGGATCTGTAGGTACATTTTAGTTTGTCCTACGTGTCCTCCTGTCGGTGTATTGTGGAAATTTCGTAAGATTTCTTGAATTTCATTTTTGTTATCTACATACATTGGTGGTTTGTATATTAAAATTTGTAGACTTTGCAAAGTTTTATTAGCTACAATTTTAAATGTAGAAATTGTTACTTTTTTGAAAATTTCATCTTCCGTTGAAAGAGATATTCGATCGATTCTCATTTTCTTTAATTCTTTTTCAAGCCTTGAAAGAGTCATCTCTAAAGTTGGTCTTTCATTTTCTGGCTGAAATGGGATTTTCATCATTATTTTTTTGTTTTTATAGATCTGTAAAGTGTTATTGACAACACGTAAAGCGCATAATTTTCTCGTTTCATTAATGTTTTCAACTGTATAAGCCGCTTGATAGGTGATACTAGTATCAACCTGCGTGCTTTGCATGCTTTTCGTTTTCTGCATTGATCTCGTGTTTACTACGAGCATTTGCATATTTTGTAGTTGTTCACTTGTTATAACTATTCGTGAGAGCGCGTCCGCACCCACGTTTTCCTTACCAGCTATATATATTACATCGAAATTGAATTCTCCTAAATCCAAACGCATTTGTGTCAATTTGGATGTTGGGTCTTTCATTCCGTATAAATGTACAAGTGGTCTGTGATCAGTTCTGATTACAAACCTATTTCCGTAAAGATATGGTTTGAAGTAGTTAATTGCCCAGTGGATTGCTGTTAGTTCTTTGAGAATAACAGACTTATTTTTCTCACCAGGTGTAAAAGTTCTGCTAGCGTAGGCTATCGGTCGATCGCCTTCACTAGTGATTTGGGATAAAATTGCTCCACAACCGACGTTAGAAGCATCCGTTGTGAGAATAAAAGTTTTGGCAAAATCAGGGTATTGTAAAATTTTTGGTGACAGCAGTTTGTGTTTCAGTGTGTCGAAGGCGAGTTGACACTGAACAGACCAGTCAAATTTGCAATTCTTTTTACATAACTGGTTTAAAGGGTGAGCAATTGTTGAAAAATTTTCAACGAATTTTCTATAGTAGTTACAAAATGCGACGAATCTTCGAACTTCGTCAGCATTCTGCGGCACTGGATATTTAACCAGTGATTCATATTTAGAATCATCTGGGAGTATACCTTTATCTGTGACTTTGTGCCCCAGATAAGTTACTTCAGATTTAAAAAATTTACATTTTGAAGGATTAAGCTTCAAATTGTAATGTCGCAATCTTTCAAAAACAGTAGTTAAATTTTTAATGTGATGTCTCATTGAGCATCCTATGACAATAATATCGTCAATATAAATAAAAGCTACTTCAGGAGTGAGACCTGCCATTGCAATGGTCATCATCCTTTGAAAACTATTTGGGCTAATGTTCAAACCAAACGGTAATCTTAAAAATTGGAAGTGCCCAGTATCCGTGGAGAATGCAGTAAATTTTCTACATTCCTCCTCTAAAGGAATCTGGTGAAATCCAGATGTCAAGTCTAGGGTGCTAAAATATTTAGCTCTTCCTAGCTGGTCTAAAATCGTATCTATTCTCGGCAATGGAAATTTATCTGCCAATATTTTTTTATTTAACTGACGGAAATCGACGACCAGTCTCCATTTTTTAGAACCATCACTTGATTTTTTGGGCACCAATAAAATTGGTGAATTATAATTCGATACAGATGGTTCAATAATTTTGTCATTTATCATTTTTTTGACCTGTTCTTCAATTACAGTTTTTTGTGAATGTATAGTTTTATAATTAGGGATATATACTGGACTAGGGTCAGTGAGGTTAATTTTTTGTTCATAGAAATTATTTGTGGTTAGTTTTTCGTCGGGTAAGCAGAAAATATCCGAAAATTTTGTGATTAATTGTTTTAAAGGGTCGTGTGTGTAGTTTGGAATTTCATCAAAATTTATTTTTTCAATTATGTCTTCAACTCTGTTTTGGTTGTTTAGGATCAATAATTCAAAATTCCTTAATGGTTCAATTTTCGGTTTAAATTTCTTCAGTAAAATTGGTGAATTCGTTGTATTTATTAATTTCACACAACTTGTGTTAGGGGATATTATTGTGTTTCCGCAGAATAATCCTCGTTGGATTTCCTCATCGACACTAAGTTGTGGAATTCTTCTAATTATTTCGCACCTGGGCGGTACTACTATTGAGTTATTTAAATTATCCTCAATTGGTACCTCAACGGTGTTCTCTTGAAAATTAAATGTCAATAACCAATTTTCATAGTTAATTGAACATTTGTATTTAATAAAGAAATCGCGTCCTAGGAGTCCATCTGTTATTATGGGAAAATCGCTAGGGACGACTTGGAACATATGACTGACGATCAATCCATTATCAAATTTCAATTGAGTTTCAGTTTCGGCCAATGTACGTATTGATCCATCTGTAACTCCTGTTAAATTGTACTGCTTTGCGGTATTTACTTTTTGCTCGGGTTTCAATTTACCGGCTTTAAATATTGAAATATCAGCACCTGTGTCAATTATAAAACTGCATTTTGAGTTGGCCATGCCTGCAGTGATAAATACAAAATTCGCTGAGGCATTGTTTACGGAAAAAATGGATTTTGCGTCTAGTCTAAAAAATGTTGGTTTTCTCTGTTTGACCCGGTTTGGTTGTTATTAACGTTCTGAGTTTGAACGTTTTGTTGATTGTTGGGATCAGTATTTAGTTGAAAAATTTGGTGAGGGTTTCTGTTATTCCCATGACCATTACCTCTATTTGACTGATTATTGTTATTTCTATTATTATAATTATTGTTATTGTTATAATTATTGTTATTGTTATAATTATTGTTATTATTTCGATTGTTGTTTCTGTTATTGTTACGATTGCGATTATTATTGTTATGGTTACGATTATTATTGTTATAATTATTATTATAATTATTGTTATAATTGCCATGATAACGGTTGTTACCATTACGATTACGGTAATTATTACCGTTTGTGTTATTATTGTTACCATTATTGTTGCGGTAATTTTTATTTGATTTAGATTGTTGGAATAATAGTATTTCGGCAGGAGTATCAATTGATTCTTCCAATGCAATGTTAATTGCATCGGAAAGCTTCAATATTTTTCCAGCTCCGGCACTGGCTTTTATAATGGTTTTCGCTTCTTTATTTTTTAAACCATTCGCCAGTGCCTTTATGCCAGCTTTACTGGCATATTTATTTGCCGTATCACCGGGCATATCGTCATCACGATACGCTTGCTCGAGAGCAAACGTGTGTTTCTCGATTTCCCGAGTGAAGGTTTTTATATCGCCAGTTTGTTTAGTGGCGTTTAATGTTACTACACAGAAAAAAAAAATTCGGTAAATTTACATCATTTATGATGTACCAAAAGTGCACGTCATTAATGATGCGAATTTACAATACATTCATTGTAAATATACATTTCATCCGATGTAAATGTGCCTTGAGAAAATTTATCGAAATCGTGTAAATTTCCGATGAAAATAACGTAAATTTACCCAAAGCAAAATTTTTTTTGGCTCCACTGAATCCAAAATCCGATGTAAATTTCAAACGCTTTTGTGAATTATTGTTTAGAAAACAATACATTTGGTCTTGTTAAGAACAAAGCGTTTAAATGTTGTATCGGAATCTAGATTCGGTGGAGCTTGGTTTTTTTTGGATTATCGGAGATTTTAAGCTTTAGAATTTTAATTTTCATCTAAGTGTGTGTTCTTAATATCTTAATAATTTATCACAATGCAATCCGCAAATCACGATCAAAACAAAGAATTCAATTTAGTTTTTCAGAAATAAACAGTTTTGGTATTATTTTGTTGGTTTCTAAACCACTAAACGGGAATATAAGCTTATCACAGAGATTTTGATTAGGAAAAATGAAAACAAAAGCATTTTAGATACTCACACGTAAAAACAGGCATACAGAAACGTCATCACATGACTGGAGACGTACTTCATCACTCTACCGAGGTCCTTTAATATTTCGGCAACCCTTCGTCCCTCAAAGTAGTCTGGCTTGACCGGAACCGGCGGTGCTCCCGCACCGTTGTAGCTGCTCAAAGCTGACGATGACGACAGCGCTAAAGATGATGGAGGTTGAAGAAGATGCTTCTGCTGCTGCTGCCTCGGTCGACGCGTACACGACCTAGTCGTTGGCGTCCGCCCGCTTGTCGTCCCCGCAGTAGACGGTCGAGTCGCGGAAGTCCTTGCACTCGAGACATCTTCGTTCATATCAGCGCCCCCTGGCAGACGGAACCGCTCGACGAGGTCAGCGGGATAATCAATTCGCGTTGCTCCGGTTGGCCGACTTAAACGAGCCCCGGTTGAAGATACTCGCCGGCTGGGGGAACAGCGTCCGCGGGTCGGCGTCGTACAGGTTGGCGATTCGCGAGCTCAAATCGTGGCAACCCTGCCAATAGATCGTGGGGCTGCTGGTGATGTGGATGGTCGATTCCTCCGGCCAAGAGATCTTGTGCTGGTGCAGGGCAGCCTCGATCCGAATTAGCGTCCAGGTTAATCTAACCTGCACTGCAGTTCATGCACTTTATACTGTCCGTGGCAAAAAGGGAGTGGTTACGGTTTCAGAGTTAGATTTACCGTTTCACCTAGAAATGAAAACAACATAAACAAAAATGTAATATTCATGAAGTTTCAACTTCTCATACCGGCTACGTACCTGGTAACATTGATAAAGTTTGATTTCTAGTTAAAAAACTGTCTTAGACACACTAAGCTACTTATTTACTGCATGTTAAGATTTTTTTCCTGGCTGTAAAATTTGACGTTTGTTTTTAATATCAGTTTTGACATTTATAAATCAATGACCTGTTCAAATAGTAGACTGGCTTTCTGGATTCTGTCGGAGTTGGTGTTTTTTCTCATCTACTCAATTTTGGGTAAATATCACGTTTTTCCTTTGCTTCAACTGACAGGACTTTAAACCCGCCGAACTACCGCGGTGTATTGTAAGATCAGTTCCTAGCTGGACTCGGTCAATGGAAACGACCGGCGGCTCAACGACCGACGAAATAGGCGGCGGTCCAGATGCGGGCATAAAAATGTCAAAATCTCTTCCCCCCTCACTTCGTCTCACCATCCAGCTGCAGCTTTGTTGACAAACAAACGGAGCACGCGGTCGCATGATAGTTAATCCATCAGAAAAATGTTGTCTTGTCATTGTTTTACATTAAAAAAATGATCAGAAATGGTTTTCAATTTTTTTTATTATATATAAAAATTGGAGTCAGATTTTCATGTATTTTGTCAATAAATTGTTTAAATCAAAAAATGTTGAAAAGTGTTTCTTTTTTAAAAAGTGCTGAAAAGTTTAACTTTTCAGCACCCATTTCAGTGCTGACAAGTAGAACTTTTCAGCATTTATTTTGAAAAGTGTTGCTATTCAATTCTGTTATTTTTGGTACAGAAAAGTAGGCTATTTCGTCATCCAAGAATGACAGGGAAAGTAGGGGAAATATACCCATTTTAATCACTCTAAGCCGTTCGACCAATTCTCATCACTTTTGCCGTTTTCTGCTATTAAATCAACTTTTTCAAGTGTATCAACAATGGAGAGTTGTTTGCTCACTTTTATTTGAGCTATTTATTACTTTGGACCAGTCAAAAACACTTTATGAAAGCTCTAATTCATGAGCAAAGTGCTGATAGGCCGATAATAGAAATAGGCTGACAAAGGGTATAGTTCCCCTAAGTAGTTTCACGACGGAATTGCAAAAAATACATTTTACTCGCGGTCAGTTGCTTAACAATCATTAGTTTTCAAAATATCGAGGCATCGACGATTTTTTTTTTACGTGAAAGAATCTTTTTGTTTTAAAAGTAGTTCAAACATGCTAAATATGATTATAAACGCAAGAAAATGCATTTGAACTGGTTTTCAGTTGATTAAACTATAATTTTCATTAAAATTTTGAAGTTTTTTTTGAATTTTTTTTTACCCCCTGATTATTCAGGCCAATTTTGAAGGGAGGCGACATAAACTATGGACTATGGTCTCCTTGGAACGAGCTGCCAAGTAGAAACTTTTCTGTCAAGAAGGGCCGCGTAGTTATTTTTTTAAAATTGGGTTAAAATCAATTTTAAATCCTTTGCGGTCGTACAAATGGACATTATACTTAGAAAAATAAGTTTTATCGCTGTGAACAATAGTATCTCAAATTTATGCATATTTTTAGGACCAATTGGGTACTAAAGCCCTATGTCAATTTTTATGTAAAACGGTAAAAAACACGATTAAAAACCATTTCTGATCACTTTTTTTCATTTTAATGCAAATTTTTTTTTCTGACAAGACAACATCTTTTCGATGGATCAACTATGGTCCCCTTGGAACGAGCTGTCAAGTAGGAGCTTTTCTGTCAAGAAGGATCGCGAGGTTAATTTTTCAAAATTGATTTAAAAATCAATTTTAAACTCTTTGTGGTCGTACAAAGGGTCATTGTACTCATAAAAATAAGCTTTATCGCTGTAAACAATAATATCAGCAATCTAGGCTTCATTTTAGGACCCAATTGAAAGTACCTAACTCTCATCAATGCTACGATAGTCTGACCAAAAATACTTCTCAAAAAACAGGGTGAAAAAATTTACTGCTTAGTGTAGAAATTTGCATTAGCATTGTACAATTCTGCAACACTCTGCATGATGTTGTGCAACTTTTCAATAGTTTCCTAAAAAAATAGTACTCATTATAGAATATCATCGTTGACTTACCAAATTGGGTTATTTAACTTGTCGGAGTTGCGTGGATTAAATTTTCAGCATTTAAAAATTACCGTGCATTGTACTCCGACATTTTGAACGTTCTGTTTTTGTGTTCTGTCCGTTGTGTACGTTCTGTGTTCTGTCATATTCAAGTCAGTGACAGGCAACTGAGAGTGAATCCTGTACATTTGAAAATAAATATGAAAATTCTAATTCGTGAGTATTTATCACCAAATTCGACCACCTGTGCCAGGATGACCATAATACCGCGAAATATTCTTACCGGTAGGAATGAGACCAGAATCTGATACGGATGTGAACTGAGGCAAAATTACCCGCAGCAACTCCATCCGTCACGATCGTGCAAAAATATCAGCCACCCGGTCCGGATGTTTCGATGGCTAAAGCTGAGGGTGGCGCCGTTGCCTCGGACAAACTTGCCCGTACCGTTCGTGCCTCCGCCGACGAAGAAACCCGGAAAAGGATGCTGACGGAGTTCGCGGCCACCGCAGCAAGAAGCAGCTGGTAGTCAAGGAAACTGAGACGGCACCTGCTCTCAGGGGACAGTGTCAGCAGCTGCAGAAACTAAAATTAATTTTTAAGTATTAATCAGATCTAAAATTTACTTACTCGTTCATCCCGCTGCGATTCAGCCGGAAGCATTGATGTTTCATT
The DNA here is from genome assembly GCF_016801865.2 of Culex pipiens pallens. Lineage (NCBI taxonomy): Eukaryota > Metazoa > Arthropoda > Insecta > Diptera > Culicidae > Culex > Culex pipiens. The sequence continues at coordinate 80,082,483 of NC_068938.1, read as the reverse complement.
CCATTTCATTGGAATTCCGCCCATAAACATCAGATTGCTTCGGAAGAATCAGCTTCCAGCAAGAATGTTTTGATTTTTATGAGCTCGGACCGGCACGATGAAAACAACTCTTGCATTTGCATTGCTACCGTTGTTGACAACCTCCGGAAGGCCATTCAAGTTTTGTTTACAGCAAAACATCTAAATGAATGTCCAACTTCTACAAAAAAAGTGCTTTGTTTGGCGATTCTTGGCATCTTTTTCATCTTTTCAAAACAAATCCATTAACAATCATAATTGAGTGTTCTTTTTTACTAATTCGTATACAAAATTATCACTAACAACCTTTATTTTTCTAGCCAAACTGGCCATTTCTCTTCAAAACACTCCAGCACCGTTCCCCACCAACCGTAAATAATAATGAACTGTCAATAACAACAGCTAAGGTTTCAATTGAAATTTGTGTTTCTTTCACTTTTACATGGGGCAACATTTACGATGAATTATAATTTACATGCTTTTCATAATTCAAATTTTGGCAAAAAGCAACAAATTCAAAATCGTTTACATGAGATACACGCTTTACGTTTAATTTCAGTTTACATGAACCCTCTTTAAATGTGATTTAACACTTTACGATGAATGTCACTTTTAAATTAAGGTTATTTAAATGAGAAACATCAATTCAGTGTCGTGTAATTTTACATTTTTTTTTCTGTGTAGGGCAGCTTCTGGGCTGGTTTTTATTTTGCACCCACCCAGTGCTGCCATAATTGTATCTATAGTTGTTGCATTGTCAATTTCTGGCACGAACTGACGCGCTCTACCAGAAAATCTGGACACAATAGATTGCAGGGTAGCTGCTTTATTTGCCTCCGTTACCAGAGGTTTAATGGTCTTGAGTGCATCTAATGTGCACTCAAGTTTGCTCGACTCCCCGTCGTAAGGAGCGACAAGGGAGGAGACCAATTTTATCATATCCAATGCAGAAGTCATTTCTTTGCTTCTTATTGCAATGATTGACCGATAAAAAATAATTATGATTTTTGCGACTGTCTTAAAGGACAATCGCTTTGTTTGTTTTTGATTTAATCGAAGTGTAATAAAGTCTTCGATTTTTTGAAAAGTGTTTCTAGAAGCTTTTATATAAAAATTAAGTTTACTTGATTCGATCTTCTCTTCGTTAATAAGAAGATATTTTTCTATGTTCGAGTAACTTTTTTGTGCTACTTCCCTTTTGAGTAGTAGTGTGTGTGCTAGAAATTTCCTATAAGGATTTTTTTCAAGGGTTTCTAAGATCTTATGCAAGGTTTTTATGTTTAAATCTAGTTCTTCCATGGCATTCGTCGGCCATTTTTCATTTAAAAAAAAATATTACTAACTATTTGCTTCAAAAATTTTCATCAATTGTTACTTCTTGTTACTTGTTGTCTCGATACTGATGTTGCTGCGGGTCTGCGGTTCGGGTTGTGCTGGAACCGTCCGTTCCCACAACCGACGCTCCCCTTCTAGATGATTACCGATGTTGAGTCCGTGTAGAAACACCGCGTAAGGATATGCGTCCGCTAAAAGCGCGCTCCCCTTTACGGTTGTTTGTTTTTTTTTTTTTTGATCTGGCTGCATCTGGGTGCTGCTACTGCTGCTGTTGTTGGTGACCTCATTCGATTCCAACTCGTTGCTCGTTGCGATCGCGTCTTAGTAGATGATCGCCAAGATGATTCCACCGGTTTGGTCCTGGATGGCCTGATGGTGGGTCATCAGTCCTCTCGTTGTTGACATGAGTACATGCCCGGTAATGGTTGGGAGAATTCTGCTACTTTTCAGGAAATCCACAATTTTTTTTTTTATAGGCGTTGGCTTCACCATCACTATTTTTTGTACTTCACTATTTATTATTATTTCACCGTTGGCAGCATTTTTTGCTAGTTTTTAGTTGGTTGTTGTCCAACTGTATTGGTTTCTTTGATTTTAGCGTTGATTGAAGTTTCCGTAAATCGTTTGTTAGATTGTTTTTCGTCATTTTCTGCGCGCACTTTCTATAACACTTTTCATTGTTTTTGCAGTTTTTTTTTTTTTACACTTTCACAAATCAAACTGTGCTAACTTGGTCACTTAGCTCGGTCACTGTTCGGTGCACTAACGCGGCACGAAAGATTTTCCAGTGTGGTGGCATTTCGGGTCACTACGGCGTGCTGTCAAAACTTTGACGCGAAGCCGCTGTCACGGTCGCCATGTAATATCTCAAACGTTCGACAGTGCGAGGCGTAAGAACCGCGGGGAAACCTGCAGGGACTTTCTTTGCATTAAGAGCTATCCAAGGTGTGGTAGACTGCGAGGAGCAGTAACCAGCTCGGAGCTCGAAATAAAGTAGACAAGTCGCCTTGATGTTCCAGCCGAAAAGACTCCTTTTTGTTTATTTGAACTCGGGTATTTATACTAGTCAAATTTGTTGCATCACATGTAATTTGAGTGGTGACACTTACGTGCTACAGTATAGACTTCTGGAGTTGGCTTGTACTGGGTTGAACCCTTGCGCTGGCTCAGCAGGAGTCAGCGTCCCGGCCAATTGTCGATGAACCGAAATATGGTTCGAAAAAGGCTATACGCAAGCATCAGCAATTATGCTTGCGCCAAGTGGTTCTAACTGTGTGTGGGCTCTACAGCCAGGCAGGGTTTGTGTTTTGAAAGACAAAACCTGGTCTTGTTGTGCGAGGTCCGGGCATGGTAATAAAAATGGAAATTAAGTGTGAATGGGTATGTTGGGAATGCAGTGGTGTTCAGACTATTACAACAGCATCAGGTTACATTATGCAAAGCTGTTTGTATGATTTCGTTGAAACATGGGATGAAAACAAGTCTTATCGGTAGCAGACAAATTACAGAAAACAGATGGTTCAGGCTCAAAATTTCACCATCAGACATCAATACTCCCACCAAATGCATCAGTTGCAATTCGGAAGAGCTTCATGAGTGATCACAATGTCGAAAAAAAATTTAACTTCGGTTCTTCTAATTTTAGCGATCTGCTCAACTGTTTTTCTAGTAACAGGTCAATTTAATCATTTTTATTTTAACTTCAACGAGAAAATTATAAAATACTTTGATCTTGTTCAACAGATGCCACTGACTGCGATTCCGATCCAGAGCATGCCGAAGGTCGACTTAGAAAGCAACTATTGTGTAATTCCTACAATCGAGACAACCGCCCGGTTAAGGATACGAAATTCTCTGTGAACGTTTCGATCTCACCGATGCTGATTAGTTTTAATTATGCAAGTTATTTTTAAGCTGAATACCCTGCCAAATAATATATGAAATTGAGTTTTTTTTATAGGATAGTGACGATAATACGCTAAACATAAACATGGCTCTGATGATGGTGAGTTTCTCGATAATAAACTCAAAAATGTGATCTGATACGTGTTTTTTTTTTTTGCAGCGTTGGACAGACGAATTTCTCAAATGGGATGCAAAGGATTATGAGAATATAACGAGCTTGATAGTACGGACAGATGAAATTTGGATTCCTGACTTTCGACTCTTTTCATCGTAAGTAAACACTACTTTTATTTATTCAAAATAATATATATTTATTTAAATACCATCCTTTTTAACAAGTATTCAGCTAATAGTTTAAAAAAATTACAAAAATCATTGATATTGTGTCGCTGAGAAATTCACCACAATTGTACATTTTGTCCCTTTGGCGTGAGCTTTATGGGGGCTTCCCCTATGACCAAAGAAGCCATTTTTTTTCATACAAGTTTCCATACAAATTTATTCACCAAAGCAGGCATTTAGACCAGACGTGCATCGGCACTCCATAGCACTTGACAGTTTTTCCAAGGCCATGGCTTGGAAAAGGTACCAAATCAATTTGTTTTGTACATAAAATATGTTTTTTTTTCATTGCACTGTGAGGTGCTGAACGACGGAAACCTTTACTGCCCACCATTGAAAAAACGGCTAATATCCACTTTTTGTAAAATCGAGATATTAGCACCAGGTTGTAGAGGATGCTCCAACGCATCTGCTAAAACATGAATTTCATTAAAATAGTTTTTAGTTTTGGCTGCCGATGCGAAAAACCAAACGGCAAATTCCCACTCCCCTTTGAACTTGCCGTGGCGAAGATTTAGTGACAAACACAAAAAGGCGTTTTTCTCGGAATACTTGATTTGGCATAATAGCCGAATTTTCAATTATGGGCAGTTTATCTTCACTTATTCGGTAGTTTTGGCGATGAAGTGCTATTTGAGTGCTAAATAGCACATTTAGCACTTGAAATTTTTGTGTTATTCAAATCACTATTAATTTGTTGGTAATCCAAATTGCATAGTGAAAAACAATTATTATAACCATCGAACTAAAGCTTGTTTTGTTGCACAGTGAGCAAAGATTCACTCTGCCGGTTTGCGAAGGCCATCATCTCATAATGTGGTGAAGTGCTATTGAGTGCCGATGCACGTCTGATTTAGACCCTCTACAACCGAAGCCAGACTCGATCTAAAAAAAATCTCCAAAAATTCATTTTTTAACAAATTTTTGATCTTTAAAAAACAATGAAAAGAAGAACCTTTAATTTTTTTTAAATTTTGTGGGTTGGATGTTTGACTTGTTTTATGTGACTTTGCCAATATGAAAAAAATATTTTTTCTGGGATCAACTTTGGCTGTATTTTTTGGCCGATTTTAGCGTGATATACTTTATGGATGACGCCTAATGGTGCCATTTTATAGCAGAAAATGTGAAAACAACCAAAAAAAATCAAAAGTGACTTAAAACATGACAAAATTAGAAAGGCAAAATGTAATGATAGAAGGTGGTAGAATAGGCCAAATACTACCAACAACAAACAAACACAGAAAAAAATGAATCTATGACATTTCCCCGAAACCCACATTCCCGAAAAGACATTTCCCCGAATGCCACATCTCCGAAAAGACACTTTCCCGAAATGTCATTTACCCGAAAATCATTTCCCCGAACAATCCATTTCCCCGAATGGCCACATCCCCGAATGGCGACTTCCCCTAAAAACCATTTTCCCGAATGGCCACTTCCCCTAATTTTCCACATCCCCGAAAATCATTTTCCCGAATGACCATATCCCCGAACGGCCATTTCCCCGAACGCCACTTCCCCGAACCCGGTCAGGCGGGTATGCCCGTTGCCCAGAACCGCGCGCGCGGTTCTGGACAACGGGCATACCCGCCTGACCGGGTTCGGGGAAGTAGCGATCAATGAAGTATCATGTCCACAATTGAACGTTCAAAAAATTCCGAGATTTTTACGAGCGTTTTATTCCAGCTTCACTTAAATTTTGAATATTTTCCAAGTCTGTGGAATTAAAGGATTCGAATTCCGGATTCTGAGATTTAGTTACTCCAACTGCCTTTCAAAAAGAACTGACTCCGCCGAATCCAACAAAAACTCCGACTATGACAAATGATGTAGAGAAGGAGAACATCTTGAGCAGAGTACATTTCTAATGAACAAATCTAAATAGCTGCGTGCCGCTTAATTCATTTGCCTATTTTTCTGCGTCGCAGTCGAGCTAATTTGTCATACGTCGATTTTGGGTCAAATTGAATTAAGAAAGCCATTTTGTGCAGCTCACAATGCCCAAAACTCGATTTCAATTCTGAGATATTCAATAAAAACCGAAAAATTTTGTCTCGAGCTAACTTGATACATTCTGAAAATTGCTGTAAGTGAGACAACTGGCCAAAGAGGTTTCAGATCAGAATGCGTTTGACACACGTACATGCCCGCCTACCGTGAACGATTGTAATTATAACTCGGGACCTCACCAACCAAATTCAAACAAATTTCAGGACAATGCACAGAATGGTCAACAAAATAAAACGTGATTGTTATTGTTTACATAGCGTGCTCTATTTTTCGTTTATTTAAGGTCAAACACTAACACGCGTTTTTCTCGGAACGTCAAAAAGCGACAAACGACAAGATAGCACGACAGCGTCGATTTGATACATTGATCATTTCGCTTTTTTTGCATTTAGTTGAAAATCAAAATACAGTCCAGACTCGGATATCCAAAGGCCTTGTCAAAAGTTCACTTCTGGTAATAACCCCTAAACTACTTTAAAGTGATTTAGTAATTTTAAACCCAAAATGGCGGTGATGAAATATTTAAAAATATGCATTTTGTAATTCAATAATCAACTATTTAGATTTCACTAAAAAGTTAAACAAAATCTAGAACAAACTGATTCCTGTGTTTCGAGTCGTCGCTTAAAGATATCGTTGCTTTGCAATCCTTACCACCTGGATACTGTTTTGGAAAATTGTTCTTTGCTGAAAATTGCCCATACAAAAAAAAATCTTTTTTATTGAACGTGGATGATCTCAAAACCCCGCTTTCTTGAAGTTTCCGCGTGGTTTATGAATGGCCTTCTACGGTTATTTGTTTTTTCTTTTTTTCATATTTAAAAACACACGTAGGAGAATTTAATATTAAGGTCATACTTTTGTAAAAATATCCCTAAAAACAATTTAGTTTATATCTAAGTTAATATCATTCGGGAAAATGGAACTTTCGGGGAAATATCCATTCGGGTATATGTAAATTCAGGAAAACGACAGTTCGGTAAAATGGCCATTCAGGTAAATGACATTCGGGGATATGGAATTTTCGGGAAAATGATTTTCGGGGATGTGGAAATTTCGGGAATATGATTTTCGGGGAAATGGCACTTTCGGGGAAATGATTTTCGGGAATGTGGAATTTTCGGGGAAATGATTTTCGGGGATATGGGATTCGGGAAAGTGGGATTCGGGAATAAGGGATAAAACCAAAAAAATATGTAAATTTACACAGCACGTAATTACTGTTTCTTATGTAAACTCACTCAATGTAATGTTGAAATATGATGTAAAGAGTAAAAAGTCATGGAAATTACTCCAATGTAAATCTAAATCTAATGTAAATCATGAATAGAAAGGAAACGTTGAGCATGGAAACTCAAATCTGATGGATTTCTACCCGTGTTCGGCTTCCTGTAAATTCCTATTTAATGTAAATCATATATCCAATGTATTTCTGCCAAACGTTGACTTCAAAACTACCCGAACTAAAAATAGTTATATTTGGTTCTCTTTCTATCGCTCTCATATTTCGCTTGCCCACTGCCTGAGCCTCGACCTGAACAAGTTGATGCTTTAGCCGCTCGTTTATAAAATGCGAAGATGGCTCAGTCGGCAGCGGGTAGCAGCAGTAACACCGAACATCCTACCCGTCGTCCGTTCGATTCCAGTCCAGCATTATTCCACTTGGCCGTCGACGAGAAAGCGTCCCCTACCTGTGAAACATCTTTTTAAAATCAGATTTTCCTTTTGCTGCCCGCTTCAACCTTTTTAAAATAGAACATAGGCCACACCCCTTTCCTACTGCAATCCAAGTCGAGCTTCTTATTCCCATTGGCCAATCAGAATTAGTTGATTTGAACTAATGTAAATTCCAAAAGTAATGTAAATTCCAAAACTAATGTAAATTTTCAAAACTAATGTAAATTTCCAATGAATCTAGTGTAAATTTCCAATGAACCTAATGTAAATATACATCATTTATCATGATACCTTTTGGTACATGATAAATAATGTAAATCTACAGGAATATTTTTTTCTGTGTAAACAAGATAAATGCAAATTAAAATACTAAAAATAAAACAAGAAAAACATAAAACAAGATAAGTTAAGTTTTTAGTATTTCAAAGTATTGACGAAAATTTTATCTTTACGAGTTCAAGTTCAAAGTTAAAAATATGTTTAAACTATCCCAATCATGCTGAATATGATTACCAATGCAGAAAGAGGCATTTTAGATTGTTCTCAGTTGATTAGACTTCTATTTACATTGAAATTTTGATGTTTTTTGAAAAAAAAAATGCCCCTTGATTTTTCGGACCAATTTTGAAGGGGGTTACATAAACTTTGAAAAATATTTGATCAGATAAAAAATACACAAATAAAATCTACTTCAGAATTTCTTGTAAAATTGCTCGTTTTTGAAGAAAAAAAAAACAAAACGATTTCAAAAATTACAGATAAAATTGGTTAGACAAATGCATTTTGCACAATGCTTCAAATGCATTTTCCTTCGATTTGTAAATTTTTCAAACGTAAATATTATTTAACTTTTTTCTTTCAGTAACTTTGAAATACACAGAAAAAAAAAATTCGGTAAATTTACATCATTTATGATGTACCAAAAGTGCACGTCATTAATGATGCGAATTTACAATACATTCATTGTAAATATACATTTCATCCGATGTAAATGTGCCTTGAGAAAATTTATCGAAATCGTGTAAATTTCCGATGAAAATAACGTAAATTTACCCAAAGCAAAAAATTTTTTGGCTCCACTGAATCCAAAATCCGATGTAAATTTCAAACGCTTTTGTGAATTATTGTTTAGAAAACAATACATTTGGTCTTATGAAGAACAAGCGTTTAATTATTGTATCGGAATCTAGATTCGGTGGAGCTTGGTTTAATTTTTGTATTATCGGAGATTTTAAGCTTTAGAATTTTAATTTTCATCTAAGTGTGTGTTCTTAATATCTTATCAACAAATTTATCACAATGCAATCCGCAAATCACGATCAAAATAAGGAATTAAATTTAGTTTTTCAGAAATAAACAGTTTTGGTATTATATTGTTGGTTTCTAAACCACTAAACGGGAATATAAGCTTATCACAGAGATTTTGATTAGGAAAAATGAAAACAAAAGCATTTTAGATACTCACACGTAAAAACAGGCATACAGAAACGTCATCACATGACTGGAGACGTACTTCATCACTCTACCGAGGTCCTTTAATATTTCGGCAACCCTTCGTCCCTCAAAGTAGTCTGGCTTGACCGGAACCGGCGGTGCTCCCGCACCGTTGTAGCTGCTCAAAGCTGACGATGACGACAGCGCTTAAGATGATGGAGGTTGAAAAGATGCTTCTGCTGCTGCTGCTGAGTGACCTCCTCGGTCGACGCGTACACGACCTAGTCGTTGGCGTCCGCCCGCTTGTCGTCCCCGCGGTAGACGGTCGAGTCGCGGAAGTCCTTGCACTCGAGACATCTTCGTTCATATCAGCGTCCCCTGGCAGACGGAACCGCTCGACGAGGTCAGCGGGAAAATCGATTCGCGTTGCTCCGGTTTGGCCGACTTAAACGAGCCCCGGTTGAAGATGCTCGCCGGCTGGGGGAACAGCGTCCGCGGGTCGGCGTCGTACAGGTTGGCGATTCGCGAGCTCAAATCGTGGCAACCCTGCAAATAGATCGTGGGGCTGCTGGTGATGTGGATGGTCGATTCCTCCGGCCAGGAGATCTTATGCTGGTGCAGGGCAGTCTCGATTCGAATTAGCGTCCAGGTTAATCTGACCTTAAATCCTCGCAGTTCATGCACTTTTTGCTGACCGTGGCGAACAGGGAGTGGTTACGGTTTCAGAGTTAGGTTTACCGTTTCACCTAGAAATGAAAACAAGATAAATAAAACTGTAATATTCAGGAAGTTTCAACTTCTCATACCGGCTACGTACCTGATAACATTGATAAAGTTAGATTTCTAGTAAAAAAAAAACTGTCTTAGACACACTAAGCTACTTATTTACTGCATGTTAAGATTTTTTTCCTGGCTGTAAAATTTGACGTTTGTTTTTAATATCATTTTTGACATTTATAAATCAATGACCTGTTCAAATAGTAGACTGGCTTTCTGGATTCTGTCGGAGTTGGTGTTTTTTCTCATCTACTCAATTTTGGGTAAATATCACGTTTTTCCTTTGCTTCAACTGACAGGACTTTAAACCCGCCGAACTACCGCGGTGTATTGTAAGATCAGTTCCTAGCTGGACTCGGTCAATGGAAACGACCGGCGGCTCAACGACCGACGAAATAGGCGGCGGTCCAGATGCGGGCATAAAAATGTCAAAATCTCTTCCCCCCTCACTTCGTCTCACCATCCAGCTGCAGCTTTGTTGACAAACAAACGGAGCACGCGGTCGCATGATAGTTAATCCATCAGAAAAATGTTGTCTTGTCATTGTTTTACATTAAAAAAATGATCAGAAATGGTTTTCAATTTTTTTTATTATATATAAAAATTGGAGTCAGATTTTCATGTATTTTGTCAATAAATTGTTTAAATCAAAAAATGTTGAAAAGTGTTTCTTTTTTAAAAAGTGCTGAAAAGTTTAACTTTTCAGCACCCATTTCAGTGCTGACAAGTAGAACTTTTCAGCATTTATTTTGAAAAGTGTTGCTATTCAATTCTGTTATTTTTGGTACAGAAAAGTAGGCTATTTCGTCATCCAAGAATGACAGGGAAAGTAGGGGAAATATACCCATTTTAATCACTCTAAGCCGTTCGACCAATTCTCATCACTTTTGCCGTTTTCTGCTATTAAATCAACTTTTTCAAGTGTATCAACAATGGAGAGTTGTTTGCTCACTTTTATTTGAGCTATTTATTACTTTGGACCAGTCAAAAACACTTTATGAAAGCTCTAATTCATGAGCAAAGTGCTGATAGGCCGATAATAGAAATAGGCTGACAAAGGGTATAGTTCCCCTAAGTAGTTTCACGACGGAATTGCAAAAAATACATTTTACTCGCGGTCAGTTGCTTAACAATCATTAGTTTTCAAAATATCGAGGCATCGACGATTTTTTTTTTACGTGAAAGAATCTTTTTGTTTTAAAAGTAGTTCAAACATGCTAAATATGATTATAAACGCAAGAAAATGCATTTGAACTGGTTTTCAGTTGATTAAACTTAAATTTTCATTAAAATTTTGAAGTTTTTTTTTATTTCTTTTGCCCCCTGATTATTTAGGCCAATTTTGAAGGGGGGCGACATAAACTATGGACTATGGTCTCCTTGGAATGAGCTGTCAAGTAGGAACTTTTCTGTCAAGAAGGGCCGCGTAGTTATTTTTTTTTAAATTGGGTTAAAATCAATTTTAAATCCTTTGCGGTCGTACAAAGGGACATTATACTTAGAAAAATAAGTTTTATCGCTGTGAACAATAGTATCTCAAATTTATGCATATTTTTAGGACCAATTGGGTACTAAAGCCCTATGTCAATTTTTATGTAAAACGGTAAAAAACACGATTAAAAACCATTTCTGATCACTTTTTTTCATTTTAATGCAAATTTTTTTTTCTGACAAGACAACATCTTTTCGATGGATCAACTATGGTCCCCTTGGAACGAGCTGTCAAGTAGGAGCTTTTCTGTCAAGAAGGATCGCGAGGTTAATTTTTCAAAATTGATTTAAAAATCAATTTTAAACTCTTTGTGGTCGTACAAAGGGTCATTGTACTCATAAAAATAAGCTTTATCGCTGTAAACAATAATATCAGCAATCTAGGCTTCATTTTAGGACCCAATTGAAAGTACCTAACTCTCATCAATGCTACGATAGTCTGACCAAAAATACTTCTCAAAAAACAGGGTGAAAAAATTTACTGCTTAGTGTAGAAATTTGCATTAGCATTGTACAATTCTGCAACACTCTGCATGATGTTGTGCAACTTTTCAATAGTTTCCTAAAAAAATAGTACTCATTATAGAATATCATCGTTGACTTACCAAATTGGGTTATTTAGCTTGTCGGAGTTGCGTTGATTAACTTTTAAGCATTTAAAGATTACCGTGCATTGTACTCCGACATTTTTAACGTTCTGTTTCTGTGTTCCGTCCGTTGTGTACGTTCTGTGTTCTGTCATATTAAAGTCAGTGACAGGCAACTGAGAGTGAATCCTGTACATTTGAAAATAAATATGAAAATTCTAATTCGTGAGTATTTATCACCAAATTCGACCACCTGTGCCAGGATGACCATAATACCGCGAAATATTCTTACCGGTAGGAATGAGACCAGAATCTGATACGGATGTGAACTGAGGCAAAATTACCCGCAGCAACTCCATCCGTCACGATCGTGCAAAAATATCAGCCACCCGGTCCGGATGTTTCGATGGCTAAAGCTGAGGGTGGCGCCGTTGCCTCGGACAAACTTGCCCGTACCGTTCGTGCATCCGCCGACGAAGAAATCCGGAAAAGGATGCTGACGGAGTTCGCGGCCACCGCAGCAAGAAGCAGCTGATAGTCAAGGAAACTGAGACGGCACCTGCTCTCAGGGACAGTGTCAGCAGCTGCAGAAACTAAAATTATTTTGTAAGTATTAATCAGATCTAAAATTTACTTACTCGTTCATCCCGCTGCGATTCAGCCGGAAGCATTGATGTTTCATTCCATTTCATTGGAATTCCGCCCATAAACATCAGATTGCTTCGGAAGAATCAGCTTCCAGCAAGAATGTTTTGATTTTTATGAGCTCGGACCGGCACGATGAAAACAACTCTTGCATTTGCATTGCTACCGTTGTTGACAACCTCCGGAAGGCCATTCAAGTTTTGTTTACAGCAAAACATCTAAATGAATGTCCAACTTCTACAAAAAAAGTGCTTTGTTTGGCGATTCTTGGCATCTTTTTCATCTTTTCAAAACAAATCCATTAACAATCATAATTGAGTGTTCTTTTTTACTAATTCGTATACAAAATTATCACTAACAACCTTTATTTTTCTAGCCAAACTGGCCATTTCTCTTCAAAACACTCCAGCACCGTTCCCCACCAACCGTAAATAATAATGAACTGTCAATAACAACAGCTAAGGTTTCAATTGAAATTTGTGTTTCTTTCACTTTTACATGGGGCAACATTTACGATGAATTATAATTTACATGCTTTTCATAATTCAAATTTTGGCAAAAAGCAACAAATTCAAAATCGTTTACATGAGATACACGCTTTACGTTTAATTTCAGTTTACATGAACCCTCTTTAAATGTGATTTAACACTTTACGATGAATGTCACTTTTAAATTAAGGTTATTTAAATGAGAAACATCAATTCAGTGTCGTGTAATTTTACATTTTTTTTTCTGTGTAGAGCTACTTTTTGTTGTTTTTTTGTTATTGTATTGTACTTAAAAAATAAATCAAAACATTGAAAATCTTTTCCAATAAGGCGTTTTAACTTTTCGACTCTGCTAAAAGTGCTTTAATTCATAAGCGTTCATAATAAGAGGAGCCTTTGTGCAATTCTCCCAAGAAAAAGCAAAATTTGTCGTGATTTAATTTAATTTTTTTATTTGGATGAAACTCATTACAAACTTGTTCTATGATCAAAAAAGAAATTTTGCATTAATAGTTTGTCAATGCAAGTCAAACCTTAACATTTTTTTGACCACATCAAAAGATAGGGCTGACTTGAATTCAGAACTTTTAAATTAATTACTTTCAATTGAAAGATTGGGAAATTTTACCCCTGTATCATTTTTTGACATCGAAAATCGGACGCATCGTTGCTGAGTTATCGTCACTCAAAAATTCCACAATATTTTGGTGATGTAGTTGAAACTTCATATCTCTTTTTCATTTTATTTTATCATATTTGTTAGGGGTCCTATACACGTACGTAGTCCACGTTATAGGACGTTTAAAAAAACTCTTGATTTATCTTGTTTGTTTTTATTTCAGAAGCTGTACTAAAATTTTACAATTGTCCACGAAACTGCAATTTTTTAGCATTTTTTTGATCTTTTCGAAAAAAAAAAAAACAGAGATAGTCAAGCTTGGTCATAAGATAAGATTTTTGACGGTGCACGATATGATCAGAAAATTTGGTGTTAAATATAAAGTTTTTTTTACCTTTTTTAAGTTTTCTAAAATTATGTTTTTTCCACAAATTGGCAACACGGTCACATTGTTTTGACCTGCTTGAGCCATAGCTCACAAGTTTGCATTTTTGTCATCAAAAACATATAGAAAACGATAAATTTCAAAAATGATTATTTTCGTAATCAAAACTTTGAAAAGTATTTGCAACAGCCTATGTTTATCAATATGTATAGGGGCAGGGGGCAGAATGGACCATGGGGGCAGAATGGGCCACCCTTGGTTTTGGGCTTTAGAATGGATTTAGACCAACTGTAAGGCAAGGGTCTTATAAAGGACGTCAAATAACATCACCACACCGAAAACGACGTTTGAATTCATTGTATTTTTCGAATTATGAGCAAAAATGTAAATTTATTGACAAAACCACGCAAATGTTGTTTATTTTTTTTAAATAAGCTTTCTGAAAAGTTAGATTGTTTGAAAAAGTTTGTTCAATGTTTAAAATGTTACCAGGAGCTATTACGAAGGTAATCAAACAACAACGGAACCTTCAAATCATTTAGAGGCTTGGTGGTGGAAGTGTTAAATTAAAATCCACTTGGGGGCAGAATGGACCACCCTTTTCCTGCCTTATAAAAACAATCAAAAGTTATGAAATTTTGGTTAAATGGATTATGTCGCTCCTGGTAGGTTCACAAATCACGTTTAATGCAACATTAGTTGATTTTTTAGTTGTTTTGATGCTTATTTGTAAAAATAGTGTCTTATTTCAACATATTAAAACTATTTTCAAAAATGATTGTTTTGGCGAGTGATTATTTTCATAAAAGTGGTCTAACTTCATGGAAACTTTGTTACAAAGGTACCTTAAGGCATTTATTATCTCCCTTCAACGTTTTATTAGACAAAATGGCTTGTTTTCTAAGGTGGCCCATTCTGCCCCGCAGGATGGTCCATTCTGCCCCGCACCCTGAAAAAGTAGTCGAAAAACATTTTTTTTAAATTGCATAAAAAATAGGTTTAAGCTAAAAAAAATCATCAACCAAGTAAACAACATTGAAGGGTACATCCCAAAGCATAAGCCTACTAAACTGAATTCATAAATTTGTATGTTTTTCTATGGGTTTTGGCACATTTTACTTAGGCGGGCCATTCTGCCCCCCCCCCCCCCCCTGCCCCTAGTTGAATGATTTGTTTAATTTTTATCATTATTATTGTATGTCTCCTTCAGCTACTACAAACCGGACACCGAGATGAGCTGCACCAACCCGCGCTGCCTGACCTTCAACGATGGCCAGGTTACGTGCGTGCCGGCCTGCGATTTTACGGCGCGGTGCGAGGCCGACTACACCCGCTGGCCGCTGGACTCGCAGCAGTGCCGGCTGTACTACGGCTCCTGGATGGAGCACTCGGACGAGGTGGACTTTCACTCGCGGGTCAGCTATCTGTGGTCCCATCAGACCAACGCCAACACCCAGTGGCGCATCGTGTCCAGCAAGGTGTCCAAGCAGACGTTCGCCGGCAAGGATAACGTCACCTACCCGACGCTGGTGTACGACTACGTCATCGAGCGCCACTCCAGCTTCCATCTGGCGGCACTGTTTACGCCCATTTTAAGTGATTATCTGGAGTTTTTTTTTAAGTGTGGTGAATGAGCAATTCTTTTAACGTGTTGATTTGTTTCAGTGTTGCTCTGCTTGAACCTCTTCATCACGTGGGTCAGTACGGATTGCCTGGAAAGGAAGGTTCTGATGGCCGTTTCTATTTTTTGTCACTTCCAGTTTATGGCACTGCTCAAGTGGACGGTGCCCAAGAGTGGAGACACCGTTCCTGGACTATGTAAAGAAACATAAATCTATTATATCAATTCAACTCATTCAACATTCTTTTCAGTGCTCTTCTTCCGCAACTCGATGATAATCACGTGTTTGCTGCTGATCCACACCGCAATCGGAACGTGGGTCAAGAAGCTGAACCGTGCACCGCCTACTTTGGTCACGCTGTTAACAGGCACTGCCATGAAGAACAAAGTAGGCGAACTGTTCCTGGCCGGGGACTACATGAACGTTGAGTATAAGGTGAGTCATATTCACGTAATATTTAAACTTCATGTTCAATTTTGTTTTTTGTTACAGAAATCGGAAGTTGAGCAAAAACCTGCAACCGACTCGGAACACCACACGGTCACCTGGGAGGCGTTCAGCAAAGTTCTAGATCGCGTGCTGTTTATCGTTTATCTGGCCTCGTATGGCCTGTTCTGTGTGATGTACATTTCGTTTCAGTACGCCAAGCAAGATAACTACGAGCTGCACATCCTCGGATACAGAGATATCAATCAAATTGAGGAAATTTTCGAAATTGATGGGTAGAACAAATATTAAAATATGGCAATACACAAATACATGATTCAATTCATTTTAATTTGTTGTACTTATCAGAATACAATTTGCTTAACTAATGACAGAATGCAGATTTTGGAGATACTTACAACTACAAATAAATTCAATACAATCAATTGGATGAAATAAATTTCATAAATTTCATTCGATTAAGCGAGAACAGAAAAAAACTTTCTAAAATTTTTATTCAACTTTTTTTCAAGTTAGAAAACCAAGCACATCTTCTGAATTGGTCCAAAATTTTTATTTTATTTTGCAGGCATTATTTTGTAGAAAATATTTTGGTGAAAAAGGTAAGAATATTCCACAAGAGTTTTTTTCACATTGGCAAGCGAACGGATAGTTACTGAGATATTGTCAGTTGTTTGCCAAACAAATTACAATTACCAAGAAGAAAAAAAAAATCTCTAAAAAGACCTTACCCATTCTTTAGAAGAGCGACCATAAAAATTCTCACAAAATCCATTTTTAAATCAACCATGAATCTTCAGAAAGCATTGGAATGTTTGGATGGTGATTTTATGTGATTTGGCAAATGTTTTGAAAAAAAAAATGAATTTTCTACAGTCAACTTTGGCCGTGATTTAAACTAACATTCCCAACTTTTTATGTCAAAATAACTATGCAACAGTTTTCTCTTAGTAGCAATTCTCTGAGATTTCAATAATTCATTTTTTTGTATTTTTTAACACGGCTGAAACTTTTTTGGTGCCTTCGGTATGCCCAAAGTAGCCATTTTGCATCATTAGTTTGTCCATTTAATTTTCTATACATATTTGGCAGCTGTCCATACAAAAATGATATATGAAACTAAAAAAATCTGTATGTTTTGAAGGAATTCTTAGATCGATTTGGTGTCTTCGGCAAAGTTGTAGGTAAGGAAAAAAATTAAACACGGTAAAATTTTTTTGGTGATTTTTGATTTCACTTTTTGTCACTCTAACAAAAAAAACGTTACTTAATCCACCTTTAGGTGGTTGGTGCCTTCCTCTCATTTATAGTGATTCCAACCCCCCTAAAGTGTCCACATGTTTATGGATCTCCCCTAATAAAAATAAGTGATGAGTAAAAAAACAGACTACCTACAGACTTTTTGTCAAGATTATACAGACACGGCCTTTGAGGAAAATGGCATCCCTCTACACGGCTTTTTCGTGGCGATCAGACCCGACCAGTTGAGGTTATGTGAATTCAGACCATTTTTTAAACTGCTTGTAATTTAAGATAGGTAAGTCAGATCTTGAAAATTCTTACTCCACCTAAAAGGTCTTCTCATATGCTTTCTAAAAATATATAACATGTGAGGGTTTCATGAAAAAACCACCCTTTTTACCATAATTTTAATTTAATATGAAACAGTTTTTTGACCATAACTTTTTAAATACATGATAAAACTGCATGAATTTAAATAGCAACTTAGGGGACGTTAAGACGGATCGATTAAATCCATTCCGGCCAAAATCGGTTGAGCCTGTGACGAGATATTCCAGTGACATTGATTTGGTACACATGTCTACATACAGCCAAACACACAGACATTTGCTCAGCTGGTGATTCTGAGTCGATATGTACAAATGAAGGTAGGTCTACGAGGTCCAATTAAAAAGTTCATTTTTCGAGTGATTTTATAGCCTTTCCTCAGTAAGGTGAGGAAGGCAAAAACTATTTTCATTTTTTTATGTTTTAGGGTACATGAAATGCCAACTTTTTCAAAATCTTTGACCGAGTTATAAAATTTTTACTAAATACTGATATTTTCAAAAAATCGAAATATTGGTCACAAAAAAATTTCAACTTCATTTTTTGATGTAAAATCGAATTTCCAATTGAGGTTTTGCAGCGCGACTGTGTTTCAAATGTAGGTGGCGCCAAAATGAGGTTACTTGCCAAAAAGCGTATTCCTTTCTGCTAGATTGAAGAACAAAATCGCTTATTTCTCATGATTCCCTGCATCAATCTTAATGAAACTGGTTGCAAAAGACGAGAAAAATTTTTTGCTTTAAAATAATGAACATCAACTTTTGGGCGCGCAAAAATTTGTGACCTTTTTCTTTAAAAAACATGTTTTGGAACACGAAAAAATTAGTTTCCCTGTATATATCAAGGAAATAAACAGTTATATAGTTGATAACAGATGTGTTAACGTATATTCAACAATTTTTATTGATTTTTGACAGACTTTCTTGCCAAATAGTCCAAATTACTATCTTTTTCTAAATTTACAGTTTTCTTATAGAAAAATCAAACAAATATTGGAAAGTTATACACCAAATTGTTGGAAATAATTTTTCTCATCCGAATCTGGCATATTTTTTATAAAAATGTTGATTAGGAAGGAAAAAACACATTTTTTCTAAAACTCATAGGTTTACGCTATTTGTTCATAGGTGGCGGCACGCGTCTTTTAGCTTTGCTGCAAATTCTCTATCAATCACCGTTTTCAAGGTATAGCCATTTTTAGATTACTTTTTTGAAAATAGTCGCAGTTATTCATTATTTTTAATTAGTGCCCATGTTGGCCTACTTTTGAAAAACATATTTTTGAAAAGCTGAGGAAATTCTCTATATTTTGCTTTTTGAACTTTGTTGATACGACCCTAAGTTGCTGAGATATTGTCATACAAAGGTTTAAAAACAGGAAAATTGATGTTTTCTTAGTCTTACCCAAACAACCCACCATTTCCTAATGTCGATATCTCAGCAACTAATGGTTCGATTTTCAATGTTAAAATATGAAACATTCGTAAAATTTTCGGATCTTTTCGAAAATAATATTTTCATTTTTGCCTTCCTCACCTCACTGAGGCAAGGCTATAAAATCACTCGAAAAATGAACTTCTTAAATACGACTCCTAGATATACCTTCACGTATACCTATCGACTCAGAATCAAATTCTGAACAAATGTCTGTGGGGATGTGTGTAGACATGATTTTTTTCCACACGATTATCTCAGAACTGGCTGAACCGATTTTGGCCGGATCCGCCTTATTCTGTTCGTTTTGGGGTCCCCTAAGACCCTATTAAATTTGATTCTGTTTAATGAAGTACTTTTAAAGTTATGCCAAGAAAAAGTTTTTTTGTAGCTGCAAAAAAGGGTGATTTTTGCATAACCTCAAAGGCCGGATCTTTTTGCTTACGCGCGAGAGTCGCGAGGTCGCGCAGCATTCGTAGGGATTTTGGTCCACGCGGGGGATTGGCAGCCACACCCCCTTGCATGCGTATCGCCCGGTTGCCACATTGCTTAAGCAGTGTCTGCGTCTCTTTTGGAAAAAATCTGTATTGATTATGTTGCTGCATCATTTTGTCTCGACAAAGATTTACACGAACTTTTTAATTTTTTGTATAACTCAACGTTTAACTATAGACTTTTCTCCTTTATTTTGGAGAGTTGGTAAAAAAATAATTGAAAATTGCTGTTCAAGTAAAATCAATAATTATAAAAAATAAATGAAAAAAAATAAATAAAAAAAACTCTTAAATTAATTTGTAAATACAACTTAAAATACAACATGAATGCGAGGAAGGCATCAACCACCTTAAGGTGGATTAAGTAACGTTTTTTTTAAATCAAGACTAACATTTCTAATGTGCCAAACATTCAATATTACGCCCTTTTGAAATGTTAATCTTGATTAGAAAAAATTGAAAAACAAATTTCGAAGAGATCAGAAAATTTCACGATTGTTTCATATTTTAACATAGAAATCGGACCACTAGTTGCTGAGATATCGACATTAGAAAATTGTGGGTTGTTTGGGAGAGATTTAGAAAAAATCAACTTTCCTGTTTTTAAATCTTTGCATGGCAATATCTCAGCAGCTAAGGGTCGTATCAACAATGTTCGAAAATGCAAAATATAGAGAATTTTCTCAGCTTTTCAAACATATTTTTTTCAAGGGTGGGCAGCCCATGTTTGCCCACTCTTGAAATAAAAAAAAAAACATATAACTCATACTATTTTCAAAAAAGTTACCTGAAAATGGCTATAACTTGAAAACGGTGCACTTTATCAAAATTTCACTAAGGTACTTTTTGATTGAAAATTCGATTTTACATCGAAAAATAAAGTTGAAACATTTTTGCGACCAATATTTCGGTTTTTTTTTAAATCAGTATTGATTCAAAAATTCATAACTCGGTCAAAGATTGTTTGCCCATTCTGGAAATTTCTGAAAAGTTGGCATTAGATATCCCCTAAAACATATCAGAAAAAATAGTGTTTTTTGCAAATCATATTTTTTCAGTGTAGTCCTTATCCATACCTACAACTTTGCCGAAGACACCAAATCGATCAAAAAATTCATTCCAAAGATACAGATTTTCGAATTTTCATATATCATTTTTGTATGGACAGCTGCCAAATTTCTAAGGAAAATATATGGACAAACTAATGATGCAAAATGGCTTCTTACCGAAGGCACCAAAAAAATTTCAGGATTAAAAAATACAGAAAAAAACGAATGACCGAAATCTCAGATTTTTTTTCAAAAGTTGCTAGTTTTTTTTTTGACAAGTTTATTTTAAGGGACTTTCTTTCACTTCTACCGTATCAAATACATTAACCATTCTTTTATCACTTTTAAGTTTACTTTTCATTTTCTCTCTCTGTGTGTGTAAGACTTTTACAATATATTGGTTTTACTTTCTTCTTCTGCTCCATCTGTTTTTTTCTGTTCCATTATTACACATTACGTTCATTTTTAATGAGATACAATAAATTAATATAAGTTAGCAAATGATATATTTATTCGCCACACACGCACACTCATTTTTTATTCTCTCTCTGACTGCATATTTTAGGGAAGAGTGCGGGGAGGGGAGTAGCGAGGGGTAGAACGTTGCGTATGCTGCCAAACTTAGAATTGCTTTTTTTTAACGAACACTACAAGCTCGGGTACGGTTTTACACTAACAAGGGTAAATAGAGTTAACCAAATACACCTAAAAACGAACAGCTCGAAAATCAATCAAACTTCAGTGTGTGTGTTTCGTAATAATATGCCTACGGTAATGATATTTTTAGCAGCGTGCAAAACTTAACCTTTTCGTCTTTTTTAGAATATCTCTTTCTTTTGTGTTTTTTTTTCTCGGGTTGTGTGTGTAATAATTTCACTTTTGTTCACCTTTGGGTTGGTTTGTTTAAGAGGGTGGGGGGTTAATTGTTATCGTGTTTTTTTTTTGTTTTGTTTTGCTCAGTTCTTTGTGGGCGTTTGTTTTCTCTATCTTTTTTTTCGAGAATAAGTTTGTGTTGGTTGAAAAACATGCATAACGTCTACTATTTTTTAATGTTATTGGTTGGTTAGTTTCTATTTTCTGTGAATTGGTTTAAACAATTACATAATCTGTGTGTGTTTTGGCTTTCTTACACGCTACGCTTGTTCAAAACTTCGAAACTTGACTCTAATCAGTAACTCGTTTTTTTTAATGTTAACAGAGATGGACTTTTTTATTTGTTTGCAAAGAAAGGGGACGTTTGGATAATCTCATACTTTCCATTAGTTAAGACAATTGCTAAGCTGTATCTACAAAAGGAATCTCATTTCGTTTTTAAACTGCTTTTAAGGTTGATTTTTCTCAAAATGCTAGTTAGTAGAAGTGAAAGTGGGGAAATATTTTCTACTTGGCGAGAAATGTACTAGGTAATGGCCAATCGGGTTATTTTGATACTTTTTTTTAACTGTGTGGCTACGACTATCTCAGTTGGTTATCGCTACTAAAATCGCTCTTTCTAAAAAGTAGAAAGTTTGACGACATTTTCCTTGGAAAGAAAAAACAATATTTTTACAAGCCTTTCTTTCCACACGATTTCTACACAAGCTTTGTTGGTTTGGTTGGTTGGTTGGTGTAAAAAGCTCACAACAAGCGAAACTTAAAAAAGCTCACCGAACATGTTGTTGACGTTTCGGCGCCCCCGTGATCTTCGTCAGGGTAGACCTTTCAAAGAAGCTCAAAATTAACGCAAACAATTGATCGTTTTCACACACGATTTTTTTAAGGATGGTACTTTTTGTTTTGTTTAAGTCTAATTCAACAATCAACGAGCATTAATTTACACAGAACATTTTGGATGGTTTTGGTGCTGATTTTGCTACTTACACAAATGTTTCAGATTGCGCACACTTTCTCTCGCAAGTTTGTTTTTGAGTTTTACTTTTACTTCGATCTCGTAAAAAGGGACGGTGATTAACATTATTTTCGTTATTTTATTGGTTGATTTTGTTTTTCTGCTGGAAAGCGACGAACCGCACCGTTGGCTTGGTGTGGCGAGTTCGCTGTTTTTCTTCGCTTTCCACTGATTTTCACAATTCAATTAAAATAAATAAATGGCTCGGTGATTTCCTTCGTTTTTCTTACCTTTCTTCCTAATTCACACTTATTGTTTCTTCTTCAATTGGTTTCACTTCACACAGATAAATTTGTTCTTTGTTTATACTCCTAGCTCTTAGTCGGAAATTTATTACTTTTTAATTTGTTTCTTTGTTTCAGTTTAATTTTTGGACGCTTCTGATTAGTTTCACTTAACGATTTTTGTTTCTGATATAGAAAAAATACAACTTTTTTCTTTCTTCTTTTTAAAGTTAGGACAGAATTGTGATGCTTTGCTTGTGTAACTTGTTTTTGTAACGATGTTTGACACACTAAATTCTTTCTATATTTTTTGCTTTGTGACACATTTAGTTACTTTTACTTTCTTTGATAACAAACATAAATCGAAAACCAAAAAAAAGGGGTGGTAAAATTATTCGATTTAATGTTTTACTTTCTAACCGGATCGGATCTTAACGATTCTAAAATACAGCAAAACAACCGCGTAAAAAGCTCGCATTTTAATTCCAAGGAATAGTCTTTACCATTTTCTTTATATGTTCAACAGTGTTGAGCCCACTGAGAACAAACTAAGCTACGTGATTTTTTTTTAGAGTTTCTACGATAGTTGAGCTACATACTACTGTTGTTATCTAGAGCAGGCTTGCTTGCTTGGTTGCAGTTTAAAAAGCTACTCGTACAAAAATTATGCACTTTTTTATCAACATAAAAACTCTTTGAAACTATTCCCGCACCTGCAGAATTGCGAACATAAGAGCGAGAGAATTTTGAGAGAAGAAAACAGTCATCTCTCAAGCAAAATTGCGTTTTCGTAACTGAGAGAGAGAGAATAAATTTCTAATTTTCTCTCTTTTGCCAACTTACACAAAGAGAAAAATACCTCGATCACATTTTGAGAAAAGATAATAATCTTCTCTCCAGCGTAACTGCGTTTCCGTAACTGAGAGAGAGAGAGAGAGAGAGAGAGAGAGAGAAGAATTTTCTCATTTTCTCACTTTTGCTAATTTACACCAATTCTCTCAGAAATTTAAATCTTTTCCTCGATCGAATTTGGAGAGCATGATTTTTATTCTTCCTGGCAAGATTGCATTCTGCTAATGGTGAAAGTTATCTCTATATTTAATAGAAATACGTCCTATTCGGATTTTGAGTATTTTCACCGATAAAAAGTTTGCAAAAATGTTCTCTCTCAGTTTTATTCAACCAGTATTCTCGCTCTCCAAATCAGCGTTGCCACATGTACAGATATTTTTGGCACAGACCAAACACTCAAACTAGTTGTATTTACAGTTAAAATACACTTGAGTAGTTTTTGTAAGCTGCACTAAAAAGATAAAGCCTGCTCCAAATGGCTTGTTATAACGCAGCTTTTTTTTAGTAAGCTAGTCACTCTCTCGATCAGAATCTCCTCTCAATACTCTCTTGCAAAATAGCTGAGAAAAGGTATAAATTTTCTCTCAGTTCAAGAAAAACTCTCTCTCAGTTTGAATTCAGAGATTTTCACTGAGAGAAAGATGGTAGTTTTCTCTCTCAGTTCAAGATGATTTTCTGCATTTTGAGATTTTTGGAAAAGAAGGAGTAGAGCTCTCTCTCAGATTTTAAGAGGATTGTTCTCTCTTTCCGGCGGAACGCAGTGAAGTTACTTTTTGAGAGCAAGATTAATATTCTCACAATTCTAATGAGAGAAAAGGGCTTCTCTCTCAGTTTTGAAGAATTGCGTTGCGTTGTAGTATTTGAGAATATTCTCTCTCCGGAAGATTTACGTTTACGTACTTTTTTTTAATCAACTTTTAAAGAGAGCGATTTTTTTTGCAATCTTGCAAAAATTCTCCCTCTCTCAGATAAAATCACATTTCCGTACCATTTTGAACTAAAGAGTAAAATTGTCTGCACATTTGCTATTTTTTTTATTTTTATACGCATTACTACAAATATGGGAATAGTTTCAATTGAGTTGCATCAAAAAGCTAATTAAACCATTTTCCGAATGCGCCGAAAATAATTTTGAAAACTTAAAAATGTGAGCAAATCGACGACATTCGGCTCCTTTTGCCTCTAATTTTTCTACTCAAAATCTACCGCTCCAGTTGGCATTCAAAATTGAGTTGCTAAAAGTAGCAAAAATGGAGCAAATATTACTGACATGCTAATGTTTTGTTTCCTCTACGATCTGAACCGCGTCGCTCGGACGCGCCCTAAAAAAGATTTGGTCCGATGTTAGAAAATAGGAGCTTTGCGATCGACGGACAGCTGCCCGTTGCTTCGCACCAGTATTTTTATGTTCTCTTTTTGTATCAATCGATAATTTTACCAGCAAAAAACTGATAATTTTTAAAAAGGAAAAATACCCCGCTGAAATCATTTGTAAAACAAAAAACTTTTATTGCACAAGAAGACAAAAAGAAAAAAATATCTACAATTTTGCAAATTTCATCATTGTAACGTTATTGTTTGACAATAAATTGTTTGTTTCCTAACAAGAAATATTTTTTGTTTGTTTTCCTACATACGAGTCTGTCTGTGTCTGTGTGTTTTGTCCGACTACGCTCGGTACATTTAAAAAGTTTTGATAATGTTTTGCTTGCAGCGCGTACAGCTTGTCGTTTTCTTTAATCTTCCCCTTTTTAGCTTAACCCAAAAAAAAAAAGAGAAAAATAATAATTATGCATGTGTGTGGGTGTGTGTTTCTGTGTAAGTGGTTAAATTTTCCTTGCCTGTGGTTAGTCACACCGCGTCGCGTCGTGTCTCGTGTTACAATATATTATAATCTTATCAAAATAATTTAACGATATATACTTTCACACACTCGCCCGAACTCGTCTTTTTTTCGCGTGCGCGTGCCCCGACCTTGCTTTGCCCCTCTGCTTTGGGTGGGGCAAAACGGGACACCGCACCGCAGCTTAGCTTACAAATATTATTTAAAAATATATGCCTCACATCACACATCGCTCTCGCATTCATGATTAGTCCTGGATTCATAGGTATAACGGCTTGTGTATAGTACAAAAAGGAGGCAGGTGAAACACACGCGCCGGTCCGTTTTTTCTCTGGACAACTCCGGCTCCGGCCAACAACGAAGAATCGCGCAACGAGAGACAAGAAAAGAAAAACCTAACGAACGAACAATCAAACAGGAAAAACCGAAACGTCTCGCTCTCTCTCTCGTTCGCTTGGATGGATGGATGAGAAATTTTTTGTTTGTTTTTGTGTTTTTCCTTGGACGATGGACCGTTTACATCTTCAGCAGTGTGTAGAGGAAGGCTAGGATCTTACGCTGCACGCTCACCTTATGTTAGAAGAATGCCTGGTTCGGATTGTTGGCGCCGCCGCCGCTGCCGGCGTTGCTGTTGTTCGGGTTCTGGTTGCTGCTGCGGGCGGGGACACCCCGCGAGAAGGCGGACTTGCCACCACCTCGGGCCGGCATCGCTGGTCGCCGCACGTGGCGCATCTCGCTGGAAAGAGGGAGAATAAGGCGAGATTCAGAATTAAATTAATGCGAAAAAGTAAATAGTTTTTTTCTGTGTGTGTGGATCAATCGAACAGCTCACTAGACTAACAATCCAGAGGTCACCAGTTGGAATCCCTCGGGGGACGACACAAATATCCAACTTTCAAGTTGGATTTTGTCGCATTCTTCTCGTGAAATACCAACAGACCCGAGAGGCATGTAGCAAAGGAAAACGCAAGACACCAGCTATTGGTACTAGCAATAGTGACCTAAGGGTGTCTCCACAGCTGGTGGCAAACACCGAAGCAAATCAAATTTGCACCCGACGGCAAACCCATCGCTGTAGGTACCTGTCGTGGTAGCAAACTTGCTTCCAGTTCATAGCGCTTTCACTTTGCAAAATGCTTAAAGCTCAAAAAAACAAAAGAAAAAATGTTTTGCGATCAAAAAAAGCGTTCCAATTTTTTATTGTCGTGCTTGCCTCCGAAAAATTTTGGACGATTTTTCTTACACACGCAAAAAAATGTTGGAACAATGTTTTCGTTTGCAAAAAATACAGATTTGAACAAATCGAGTTCTGCAAAGTTCTAAAAGGTATAACCACATATTAAAAAATAGGGGTCTCCTACGAAAGGCCACATCGCGAAAGGCCGAATTCTCGCAAGGCTGAAACTCACAAAGCAATCCGCGCCCGAAAAGGTTTGTTGCTGTATGCTATCATTTTTTTTAAACCATATTTTTGTAGCGAAAATTGTTTTCGAAATAATGAAGGTATGATTTTCTAGTTTCGATTTATTTTCCCCAAAAATATATTGTAAATATTTGAATACATTTACGTACTTTTGAAATGCTGAAATTAATTGTATCCTACTTACTTGAATGCATATTTCCCATATAATCGGAAAAGATAAACATACAATATAGACTCGCTTATCCCGGGCCTCGATTATCCGAAGTTTCGATTATCCAATGCTCGATTATTTGATGGTTTGTATCAGACTTTGGATAATCGAATCACGACAAAAAAATGTTTTGTATTTCATAATTTTCGTACTTTTAACATCAACCATTTTTGGGGGTCATCTTCAATTTAAAAAATCTGAATCTTTTTAGAGTAGTTCATGGCTCGACAATATAAAATAAGACGAACAATTTTTTTTCGTGATTCGATTATCCGAAGTAAAATATCTCCGAGGCCTTCGGATAATCAATTGTTTAAAGTTCTTCCTATGACGGTCGTCTGTTCTTTATTCTCACCGACATGCTCATGGTTGCGTTTGCGTTGTTTCAAACTTTTGAAAGTTGATCTTGAAATTTAGTTTTTTTACCCACGCAAGTTTTGGCTAACTTTAAAAAGAAACGAGTCGTACATTTATCTGAGGTTTACCGAGTTGAAGTTGAAGTTTTAAAAATTCAGTAAAACTTTTGTTTCCCTGCTTGAATGTTTTCTGTCGTCAAGGTAAGGGACCATTCATAAACCACGTGGACACTTTTTTGAGAATCTGTTACCCCCCCCCCCCCCTTCGTGGACAATTGTCTATACAAAAAAAATCTTTTTTGTATGGATCGTGGACAATCGCCATACCCCCCCCCCCCCTAAAGTGTCCACGTGGTTTATGGATGGTCCCTAAGTGTTAAACTCAGTATCGGAAATATTGCTCAAAAGGATACTGAAATAGCAGTTGCAAAAAGAAGATTTTTTCAGCACGTGACAGATAGGGTAGAGTGATCCCAAGCCTGTATCTCTTCAACACGTGGGTAAAACATAAGCTTTGTTCTAGAAAGTTGTGCAAAATTGACTCAAACTCAATGTAGAAAACAAAGAAAAAAAATAAAAAATGTATGGATTGAGCTACACACATTTTTCCAAAATGTGCTCCAAAAAACCTCCTAGAGATTTTTTTTCTTTGTTTGTATGGAAAACACTTAAAATTTATTGAAAAAAAAATGTTTTTAATGCATGGTTTGTTTGATAAACTTATCAAATACAAAACCCTTATTCATTTTACGTTAAATTTATCGTCATATTATTTTACAATCAATTGTTTAAAAAAGTGCGTTTAGGGAGACTTGATCCCTGCCTTTTACAGTCATTGGAATTAGCCTTATGCTTAATTATTTGGTTTGGTTTTTCGTACATGGTTTCCTTTAGTATACACAGAAAAAAATATTTCTGTAAATTTACATTATTTATCATGTACCAAAAGGTATCATGATAAATGATGTATATTTACATTAGATTTATTGGAAATTTACATCTTTTTCATTGTAAACGTTTCTCTAATCTAATCTAATCTAATCAGACCCTAGCGCAGCCAATCTTTCGAAGGGATCCTGGAGAGTGCCTTAGGTTAGATGACGCCTAGCACTCTTCTTGTCATTTATTAACATTTGTAGTGCGCCATTGCATCGGAATGCATTGAAACAACACAAGCGTTAAAGCGGCCAGGCCTACTGCGTAAAGCCGTATCGCAGAGATGACTCGTAATTGGGTTGAGTTTGAGCACGGAGTGTTCGAACAACAACACAATTCTGAATCGACAGGGGAGGAAGAAGCGTGGGGACACACCACCATACGCTCCGAGATTTGGTTGTATTCGTTGGGAGCACCATGCTAAGAAGGTTTGGTACTCCGGGACCCTCTGGGATGGGACATTGTATTTCCACGAATGCCCTGGACTCTATCTGCCGTGGTTATAGCGCCACAACTCGCTCTCTGTAACAGTATTCCTAATTCCAGTCCACGCTCACCAAGTCGTCATGGCCTAGTGGTTAGCATTTTTGCTTACCAATCCAAAGGACGGGGGATCGAACCCCGCCTCGAGCGACTTTGATTTTTCGTTCATATTCATCATTTTCAAATTTATGTGTTCTTGACTTTCTCGTTGGGAGCAGATGGGAATCGAACCCAGAACCATTCGCTTACAAAGCGAACACCGTAACCAGTCAGCCACGGCCGCTCCCTTTCTTTTTCATTGTAAACGTTTCCAACAAAAATATATTGAAAACGTGTAAATTTCCAATAAATCTAATGTAATTTTACCAAACCAAAAAAAAATTTTTTTTTTGCTCCGCGGGATCCAAAATTCATTTTAATCATCGAATTTCAGATCCAACGAAGCAATACCAGTAATAATATATAAAAATAATTAAATTTGGTACAGATTAGCAATCCTAAAGAATTTTGTAACTAAAGCACCCAACTTACCCGTGCATTGAATTGCAAAAGTCATCTGTGGACCAAACCTGGTTCAGAGAGCAAGTCCTTTCCAAATGTAGTTGGACGCGTCGTAGAGGAAATCGTTGC
The DNA here is from genome assembly GCF_016801865.2 of Culex pipiens pallens. Lineage (NCBI taxonomy): Eukaryota > Metazoa > Arthropoda > Insecta > Diptera > Culicidae > Culex > Culex pipiens. The sequence goes on along the minus strand of NC_068938.1, from coordinate 80,053,306 downwards.
ACGGACGGTAACCGCCATAAAAGTCGTCGGCGTTTGTATAGGAATTCAACTTGCTAGGAAACGACGATCGCGGCAAGCCACTTCGGGGTTTTGACGCGCTCAACAGCATTTTTTGCCAACGTGGACCTCATCGGTTTAGAGACGAACGCTGTACTTACGCGTGTTTCGACTCTACTCCATCACCCCAATGTTGATCAACTTCAGCTGCAGCTCATTTTTGGGGTCCGAATGATGCTGATGACCAACGCCACCGTAGTGAGGAGCCCAGATTTTACCACCACCACTGCAGGACGCTCCGCCATCAACCGCAGCCGGAGGTGGATACTCGTTCAGCTGCAGCAGCGATCCGGACGTGTGCTTGATCTTTTCAGCTTGGCCAGGCGCAAGCGTAGATTGACATTTGACCCTTAGCTGCACCCGCCTCAGCCATCGAATGAAAGTTCTTGGGCGATTCACCGCGCACTGAAACCGTCTCCAACTGCGAGTAGGTAATATGAATCGTTGCGAATCAGCAACCTGGGCAACTCGTACCAGTTTTTATCTGCAAGGAAAACATGGGTTTAGAATTCATTTAAGTGGTACATGTCATTGTATGCTTACCCTCTGAGGTGGACTTAAACACCGTGCGAAACGTCTTGTCCAACCAGCTGCCGAAGGACCACTTGTTGAAGGATGTGAACTGTCACCGGCCATCGCCGTCTTGAGCCGGCTCATCACATTGTAGTCGATGTTCTCCGGAGGAGTTATCTACGAGCGCAGCTGGGGCCTTCAACCTAACCTCCAACCTTCATCAGCAATGTGGCCTATGAGGTTCCGGAACATCTACCATCGCCGTAAAAGAGGAGAAAAATATCAGTTCCTGTGGTTGATTCCCAAAAAATCGCTTCCGGACAAGTCGTTGGCTTACCTTCGTTCACGACTCCAATGATTGCGGGCTTGATGCGGCTGGACAAGCTCTGAATCGGAAGACACTTGACGACTTTGCCGGGTTCCCTACCATCCTGCTGCTCCACGCTTTTATTTTTGGAACCGATTCCTTCGGATTTTTCGAGCAAGATGCACACTCAACCAGTAAAGAGGCAAAACTTTGAAAAGTTACTTTTTGTTGTTGTTTTGGTTTTTTGTAGTTTCGTGTTTTTGTTTCTTATCTGTCAAAGATGCAAGGCGAGAGAATGATCAAGGTGTAGCATGAAAATGAGAAAAAAGGTACCGGCAAAAGATATAATGGATAAATGACATAAATTACATAAAATCAATAAAAACCATCGTGAAATGTTCAAATATTTCGTTAGTTAAGAACAAATTTGAGAACAAGCAAATAACTTACCCTTCTCGAAACCAATCATAATCGACTGTCTCGATTTTCTTTTGGCAGCTCCGGAAACTGCATCGTAACTATTCCGTCGGTCTCCGCTGCGACCCTTCTACGTTGGACGGTTTTTTGTCAGGCGCAGCCGAGATAATTGCTCGACAGATAAAATGATGATCTAATACTAAATAACAACAAAACGCAAATTATACCATCCGACGCGATAAATTTCTCTCTCGCGAATCGCGAATTGCCACAAGTAATTCAGACTTGGGACGATTGTTTTTAAATGTTAACATTGTTCAAGATTACTTTGATTAGCCCTGTTGCCCCAGGCAAGTCGACCAAATCGAGCTATCATCTTAATAGCACTTCCACTTGCTACAAAACAAACATGAATAATGGAAGCAATTTTAGCTGTCAAACAAGATTTCCATTTGAATTACACGATTCTTATTTTACATGTTTCTAACATTTACATTGTTCAGATTGGTAAATGTTTGACTAAATGGTAACAATTTACATGAAATTTAACTATTACATTCAATTAGATTTTACATAACGGATGTATACATCAGATTTTGTGATTTACATTTGTTTTAAAATTTACATGTGGCATGTTTACATTGAAAACACAGTTTACATGACGTGGAAATTTACATATTTTTTTCTGTGTAGTTGTACATGACTTACTGCAGTTTTAACCATTTTTCATTTCATTTTTTTTTTGTTGGATTGTTTTGGCAAAAACATCAGTGCATTAATTAACCTAAAGCTGAGATATGGGGTACCTCTCAACAGCTGACTAATTCAAACGGTGTTAGAATTTATTGGTACACGAGAGAACAAATTGGAAAACATAGTTAAATGTTTAGGCTTTCAAATTATGCAAAACGTTAATAGTTTTGTGAGAAATGACAGAGTTATGTGCGATACAAAAAAGGGGATCAAGTTTCCCCACTATCCCCTACGATCGAGGTTTTGGATAAATACGACGAGTGATGAAAATAAAACAAGATTTGCAACGAATAAACAACCTTTGAGTGCGATTTTAAGTTAAACGTCCATATGTTTAGTCAATACACCGTAGAAATAAAAATTAAATTAAAAACTATTAATTTTCAATACAATACAATTCAAATCAATAGTTTTTATTAGTAAATAATCAATTCACAGTTACGTAACCTACTAGAATTTTAGTGTTCCATTGAACTATGATCTGTACTATAACGTCATGATTCGAAATCCGGACACTTAGTAGCATATCATTTTTGTTATAGCTGGCAAAAAATCATGTAATAAGTTGGAAATGTAGAAATATCATTAGGATGTAGTATAAACAGTCAGTTTTAAGAGAATGCATGCAAAATATGTCTTTTCTAACAATTTTTCATCAGAATTTTAAAATTAAAATGACTTGTTGTGCTTCGAATCCCGGACACTGATAAAGGCTGATTCGAAATCCGGACAGTTTTACTTCGAATTCCGACACTTGATTTTGCTAATGAATTGCACAAATTTAGATTGAAATGTTAGTGAATGGCATCCTTTAGGTCGCAAAACAATCGATAGTTTATATAAAAATTTGCTATAATTTAAGGAAATCAAAACCATAAATTTCTGCTTTGCCTTTCCGGTGCTTCGGACGCCTATGAAATATTTCAGTGAAATGTTTCACATTTTTGGTTATCTTATAATATTAATTTAATTGTTTTGATATTAACTGCAGCGTTTAAACAAACTTCAAATGAATGTTGACGTTAGAATTCATCAAAGAACACAGTTTGGACATTAACAATGCGAACTTATATCCAAATAATTGATAAAACATGATGAGGTGTCCGGGTTTCGAAGCGTCCGGCAATTCGAATCATGACGTTAGTACATTTTGATGTAATTGGATTTTCTAACAATGGATTTGCCAAGAGAAGGAAAAAATATTTTTCAAAAAAGTAGAAATTTTCTGCCTTTATATAAAAAAAATATTAAATTTTCCTTAAAAATGCTCACAACATTAAAGAGAACATTCCTAAGCATAACTCTACCACAGTGAATTCAAGGTTTTGTAATTTTTTCTAAGATTTTCAGAATATTTTATTTAGGCCTGTTCCTTCTTTAATATTTGTGTTGCATTAGTAAATTTTAATTTATAGACACACTAAATGTTAATAAATATCAAGAAGAAGGCTATTGGAAGACATCAAATAGAAAATTTTTTAAAATACAGACCTTCGAAAACATTTTTTTTTTATTTCTATGAATGTATTGTTTGTTTGAACAAAACAAATTTATGAAAAAAGTTTCATCCAAAACAAAAAATTAAAATCGAAAAAAAAAATTAAAATTCAAATTACTCTTGCATTAGAAACCCTGAGGAAATTTTGATTGCAGGTCCGATCATCTCAACCACCGATACAGGACAAGTTTTATACAAATCCAATACCAATAATTGAGAATGCTGTTTAAAAAATATCACAATTGAAATTAAAAAAAAAACTAACTAAGAAATTTATTGATAATTCACAGATTTTCTTTTTGTTTTTTCCTCATCATCTCACGTGGCATGGAACTTTCAAAACACTGGTTTTCGTTCAATCAGATGGCTGATTTTGCAACAAAATGGAGCAAGAGTGGAGATGCCCTTAATTTCAAACAGACAAAATTAAGGACACAATTTAGAATTTGACTCAGGGCAAAAATATAAAAAATGGTTTAGCGTTACAATGTCGAAAGCAAAGAACAAATCTCGGGTTAGTTTTCACAATGTCGTAAGTGCCATTTGTAGACTTTGCAGATTTTTGATCTTATTTTTTTGTTTAATTTACGAAATATCAACTTCGAAAATGCTCTTTGCTGAAAACCCATAAAATTTCTATCTTTCTACAGAAAAATCAAATAAGTTTTGGATGGCTGTAATATTGCCTTGAATATCACATGAGCATGAGCATGAGCATGAGCATGGTTGACTGCCAATGAGCTGCTACTCCGTTATTGACGGATCAGCTGAAGTTACACAATGAACCAACAGATGAGTAGTGGGAGCTAATCATCCTCACCAGAGCTGAAAATGTCAGGGGTCCTGACGCAAAAATCGGCGACGCATACACGAATTTTTCAGATCCATTCACTAAACCGCAAAACCGTGACATAAACAAACCCGACTCAGTCGTGAGTGCCCTAGCTCACTGAGCAGCTGCAATGCGAAACAGTAGTCGACCAACGCTCATTCGACGTTGCACGCACACACATAAAGAAACAAGTTTTTACACAAAAAGTTGGTATTTATGCGTGGAAATGTAATTTTGAATATAAGTTATGGTTGTTTTAAGTGTTTTGCACAGTCTAAAACCATTCAATTGTTTAAAAATAGTCAAAATAGTGTTTAGAGAGGATTTTACGAGTCAGTCATACGACACGAATTGAGTGAGTGTAGCTCATTTTTTCACGTCTCTTATTCTCCAGCAGCCGACCGGCACGAGTCAGGCGGCAGAGGTTGAACGGACACAGTAGGCTTCCAGTCAGATGCTAGCAGTGAACTGACATTTTGGTTTGCTTCATGTGTACGCTGGGTTGGAAACATTTTGCAGGCCTGATCCTCACTGTATAACCCCTGAAGATCTTTGCTTTAAGTCAATACCGGCGCCCCCCCCCCAAGGAGATGCAGTTCAACAAAGGTAGGAATGTTAGTCCGATAGTTGAAGTTGCAGACTCATCAGACACAGAGTTTGTCGCTCTATACCTGTTGACACCGCATGAGACCGTTGAATCCACAGCATCTCCTTCAAGCATCACGGGAAGTGGGGGAATTGTGTTAGTAGGGGAAGGAAAGGGAAGGTCAGGATTCATCTTGGTAGATGATATGACCAGAATGTGAACCATAATCGTTGCCTTCTGAGCTACGGCGCTATGAGAAGGACTTATCATTCGCGTATTTTTTACTTCAAACCGCCGGCGTGCCATCCGAGCAACGATGCTTTGGGATGGACTTTCAAAACGAAATGAAATTTGAATTAACGCATTATTCGGTGACGTACAATTTAAACTAGATCCGGATTTATTATTGGTAGATGATATGATCAGAAAGTGAAACATTATCGTTGCCTTACGAGCTTTGACGCTTTGAAAATAACTTAATTATATTCTCAATCCCGTATTTTTTAGTTCTTACCGTCGGCGTGCCATCCGAGCATCGATGCTATGGGAAGGGCTTTCAAAACAAAATTAAATTTTTAGTAACGTATTATTCGTTATCATGTCAACCTCATGAATTTCATGAAGTTCTTCGCGCACGACTTCTTTACAACCAACTTAACCACGAATTTACCCAGTCCGGACCGCAAAAAACCGGCTCAAAAACAGAAAGATAATATATACACGACGACGCGAAGCCTTCTATCATTAAATTCAAGAAACTTCACTACTTTGCCGCGGATTATCGCGCGTCGATTCGCCAACTGATCTCCCCCACGAACACAACACGACTGAGGGCCAAACTCTCAAGGCCACGCGACACATCTTCTAGCACTTTCTCGCGGATTCTCGCGCGCGTTGATTCGCCAACTGATCTCCTCCACGAACACCACACGACTCTGTAATATTGCCTTGAATATCACGACCAAAAACCTAGTGAAACCGAAACTTTGGGTTCCTTAACACTAATATCACATTACAGTTATTTTGAGGACCCCTGAAATGTGTTTTACTCATTAAGGCGGCCAGACCTACTGCGTTACATTAACCATATGAAACAGATTTTGTGAACGGAGCCACATGCCACAAAATCAACCGGGGAGGAAGAAAGCGTGGACATACCGTACCGAACGCTCCGTCCCTTAAAATAACTAAAATTCACTCACCGATCCATCTCCAGCTCCTCGAGCTTCTGGGTGAGCCCGAGCTTCTGCTGCACCGCCAGCCGCAGCAGCTGGTTCAGAGTCTTTTTCTCTTCCTCGGCGGCCGACAGCTGGTGCGTCAGCTCATCGACCTGCGTCACGTACTCCTCGCAGCGGGCGGCAAACATCGCCCGCAGACCTACGGGAAAAAATGGCGGGTTGAGTACTTCGAGGGAAAGGTAAGATATTATAAAGGGGATCGTACTGGAGAAGGTGGCGGCGTCCTCTTTCAGGATCCTCAGCTCGTTGCGCAGCTTGGACATGGTGTCGCTCACGACCAGCTTCTCGTTCTCGTACTTGGACTTGAGGTTGGTGAGCGCCACCTCGGCCGTGTTCTTGTTCGACTTGAGCACCGTCCGCAGGGTGGCGATCTGTTCGCGCTTCGTCGACAGCAGACTCTTCAGCTTGATGATCTGCTCGTGCAGGTCGGCGATCTCCTCCTTGGCGTCCTTGTCGCCGGCAGCCACGTCCGACACCTTGTCCTTGTTCAGCTCGATCGTGTGCTCGACGGCCGTCTTGAGGTACTTGATCTGGTCGCTGATCGTGTCCACGTACTTCTTGATCTCGACGGCGTCGCTCAGCGCCTGCAGGTCCTCGAACACGTGCGGCCTCGAGGTGAGGATGTCGGACTTGAGCTGGGACTGGATCGCGGACAGCGAGTCGTTGTCGAAGCTATGGAAAGAATCAAGATTTGATTAGAAGAGATATTAAACGATCAACAGTGCGTCCTCCTACCTAAGATCGTCGTTCTTGTGGTCGAGCAGGACGCGGTTCGGCGTTTCGCCGTTGACGGTGCACACCAGATGGTACAGCTGGGCGAGGTCGTCGCTGAGCGAAACCAAATTGCTGCGGGTCGAGTTCAGGCTTTGGCCGGCGTTCTGCGACAGGGTCGTGAGAACCTGGACGTCGCTGTGCAGGTCCAACGATTTCTGCTCTGAAGACAGCAACTGCAAAAAAGAAGAGAAAGGTTAGTTCTACGACTAAACGACTCAAAAGTTAACTAGTTACCTTGTTCTTCAAATTGGTGATTTCGTTGCGCAGCACGGCCATCGCGTCCGAGCAGTTGAGACCCTTCTGCAGCTCGACCAGGTCGGCCTTCAGCGTGTCGATCTCCTTCGAGCTGAGCGTGAACCAGTTCGAGTACTGCAGGATCGCCTCGTTCAGCTTGTCGTTCATCACCTTGTCCTTGTTGTTGGACACGTCTGAAAGAGAGAAATTTAGTTAATCCTCTACCAACCTGACCAACGTTCAGAGCCAACACTCACTGGCAAACTTGTCCTCGGCGGCGATCTGCTTCTTGAGGTTCTGCAGCGCGTCCACGTGGGCCGCCAGCAGCGTCAGCTTCGCCATAAAGTTCTGCATCTCGTTCTGGCTCTTGTCCAGGTTCTGTTGGGCGTCGCGCAGGTTCGCCGTCAGGCAGATCTTCTCGTTCTCGATCAGCTCCAGCTGCTTCTCGAGCTTCTTCAGCTCGTTCAGATGGATCTCGGAGAACAGGTCGACCTTGGTGCCGTCCGGCGACTTGAGGTCGGCCGTTTCCGCCTCCAGCGTCTCTAGCCGCTTCAGCGTCGAGTCCCTAAACAAAAAAAAACAGTCCGTTGATAAAAATCCAAAGCGATCAGCAACTCAGTTCATACTTGAGCGTGGGCATCTCGTCCTCGCAGTCGCTGCTGTTGAGCGTGCTCTCCTCCATTCCCCGTATACTGATTGCCAGATTGCTAATGTTGTACATCGATTCCCGATTGATATGTGTATCAAGCTCCTTCTTGAGCGCGTACTTGGTCTCGCGCTCAATCTACGGCAACAAAGAAAGCGATTGTATGTTTAGTATTTGTTTTTGCACTCTACAAATTAAGTTAAAAGACACTCACTTGCAACGCGGTCAGCGCGTCCTCCATCTGCTTCTCGGCGATCTTCTTCAAGCTGGCCAGTTCCTCCACCTGCGAGTTGAGCAACTCGATTTCTTCGCTGAGCCGTCGGATTTCGTGTTTGGCACCTTCAAATTCCACCTAAAGGCGAGCAGGTTGAGAATTAATGTGTACCAATATTTGTTTTAATTACTGATCAAAGCAGAACCATGACGTTTTCTTGAAAGTCATACCTTGGAACCCAAATCTATCATACCTTAACGAAACTGAAGCGTTTACTGACATCAACTGAAAAATTGTCGAGTTGTGTAGTTATTTAAATTGCATTTAGGTGTTCATTAGGGTAGGTACGTTTTTCAAAAAGTTCTCGGATCAAGTTTTAGTATGGTTCCCCTTGTAGGGCATGCACATAGGGACTTTCATGCCAAATATGAGATTATTTGGTTGTAAACTGGCTGCGCGCATCAGGGTTAAAGTTTACATGGGAATTCTTATGGGAAATTGGAACTTTTTATTCAAACGCTCCTACAGGTCTGGGAAAATCACGCGCCAACTTCTGGTATGGTCAGGCCTATGGGGAATGGTCTGGAGAACACTTTTCCCGAAGAGAGCATATGGATTCGTTGTCCCTAGACCTGGCGCATCGGCAAACAATCCGATGTCTCCAGAATCAACGGTTTTCCCTGCAAAAGCATCAAATTGTCCTTAGCATGCTATGAAAGCTCGATGAACACCGCGACGCCATACGTCAGGCAGCTACCACGTGGTTGAAATATTTGCAAAAAAAAATACAAATTTGCTATGCAAAGATTCTGAATTCGACTAAATAATATCAGGATTACTCGAAATGATCATTTTCTAGTTAAAAGAAGGTTTGTAATTGAATATTCCAGCCGTTTCTCACCCACGTGGTAGCTGCCTGACGTATGGCGTCGCGGTGTTCATCGAGCTTTCATAGCATGCTAAGGACAATTTGATGCTTTTGCAGGGAAAACCGTTGATTCTGGAGACATCGGATTGTTTGCCGATGCGCCAGGTCTAGGGACAACGAATCCATATGCTCTCTTCGGGAAAAGTGTTCTCCAGACCATTCCCCATAGGCCTGACCATACCAGAAGTTGGCGCGTTATTTTCCCAGACCTGTAGGAGCGTTTGAATAAAAAGTTCCAATTTCCCATAAGAATTCCCATGTAAACTTTAACCCTGATGCGCGCAGCCAGTTTACAACCAAATAATCTGATATTTGGCATGCCCTACAAGGGGAACCATACTAAAACTTGATCCGAGAACTTTTTGAAAAACGTACCCACCCTAGTGTTCATACTCTTAACAGCGTTGCCATAAATACCTCCAATAACTTAAAACTCTCTGCATGTATTTTAAATTTTAAGTTTTTTATAATATTTTTTTATTGATATTGACATAGTGGAATTATTATGTTTAATCATAATTGAAAAAAACATATTTTGGTAGGGGCAAGTTTTGGGCTTTGGAATGGATTTATTCCAAACATAAGGCAAGGGTCTACGTCAAATAATATCACCACACCGAAAACCACGTTTTAATTCATTGTATTATCGGATTTATGAGCAAAAATATAAATTTCAACGTTGTATTGAACGAAATGGCTTCTGCCACACATTTTTAAAGTGGCTCAAAAAAAGTTTTAAGTAAAAAAAAAATCATCAACAAAGTATACAACATTGGAGGGAACGTTCCAAAGCATAAACCTACTACACTGAATTCATAAATTTGTATGTTTTTCCCTGGTTGTGGGTGCATTTTACTTAAGTGGGCCATTTTGCCCCCCCCCCCCTGCCCCTATTATCGATTTCTTCTCTTTTAAAATGCATAAAAATACTTCTGGAAAAATAAGGGACCTCAAAAAAAAAATGAGAGGCTGAGATAATTTTCTACAGATTTCCTGAGACTTTGAAAATTTGACAATTAGTTTCTGAGATAATGCCGCACAAAAAATTCGAAACGCTAAAAAAGGTTTTTTTTCAGTGTCATTTAATTAAGCCTGTAATTTTCAACTGACGATATCTCGGACACAGTAAAAAAAATTATGGTAATATTACATCTGGGAAGGGGTACATCTTTTATGTCAGAAAAAATGAGTAATTTTACCTCTGAAAATGTGTAATTTTACCACTTTTCTGGTGTAATGTCACTTTTTCAGTATAAATTGATGTAAAATTACATCATAAAAGAGGTAATATTCAACCCTCAAAATTACACCTTCTAAATTTAAACAATTTTTTACTGTTTATTTGGTTTTTATTGGTTATATTTTCAATGCTAATAAATAATACTTTTGTGAAATTTTCTAAACTTTTCAATAAAAATAATTTTAAAATCAGGCAAAAGCAAAAAAAAAAAAGCAATCCACTTTAACGACCCCCGGGTCTTTGTGGTCTCTGTTGCAAGTTTCTGCTCATATCTAGGCGTCCGAAAGTTATGTGTGGTGCGTCACCCAAAACCTCTTTTACGCAGATGGACCGACGTTTTGCTTCCCCATCCGATAAAAGGCGTGGTCAGGCAAATTTCGTCTCGAAAAATGCCACCTGGTCCGTCTGGGATTGAACCCAGGCCTTACTGAGGTGAGAGACTACCACGCTAGCCACTACACCACCGGTCCCGGCAATACTTTTAAAATCAGGCATGACTTTTGAAAAGTTCTACAAATAGATAATGTACTCTATTTCATTTCTTAGATCAAATTTTAAAATTTGTGATCCGAAAATTTCACAAGAGTTTAATATATTAACATTGAAAAACGAACCACCCTACTGTCCATACCAATGGTACATAAATAATCAAAAATCTGTTTGGACGAATTTTCACATCGATTTGTTGTATTTGAAACTGTTGTAGGTATTGATGAGAACTAATAAACAAAATGCACAAAGAAACAAACATTTCTCGATTCTCAAAATTATTTAAAAAAAATGGATTTTTAAAAATATAATTAACATTTTGACATGCTTAAGGCGACAATAAACCCACAACTTTTGAGCCTTAAAGAAGTGTGACGTGTTAAAAACATATTAAAATTTGGAAATTAAACCTAACATTTCAAAAAAGCGAAATTTTGAATGTTTGGTTCTTTTCAAATGTGAATTTTGAATTCGATATTTTCGAAATATTTTGTTTGAAGAGATCAGAAAACTTCACAATTTTTTATCATAAAAAAATTTGACCATTAGTGGCATTAGTGATATATTGGCACTAGAAAATGAGAGGGGGGAAATACTTAGAAAACTTAAATTTTTAAACATTTAACATTCCTGTTTCTTTTTATTTTAACCACAGAATCTCTGCAACCAGAGGTCAGTCTTCAATGTTTTTTAAACAATTTTAAAGGAAATTTTCTGAACTTTTCGAGAAAAATATTTTTATAAACGTACACTCATTAACATTCATGAAAAACCGAAAACAGGTTTTTATTATTTATTTATTTTTTAATATTTTACTCTTGTCATCAACGATATCTAAAATTTTGCCGTAGCTTCAAATCGGTCAGAAAACAGTCGTCCTTAATTTTTTTACAGTTTTGTTTTTTTTTTTTTGTATGGGCAGCTGTCGTGAAGATTTTAATGGAAGAACTAATACTAATGACTAACTCTTCGAAAAAGTTTTCTGAACATTCCGGAAAGAACCTTTTAAAAATATAATCCCCATTCTACTTTTTATCGAGTTATCTATTTATTTGACGAAATGTTGAATAAATGTTTAAGTAAGAGAAATTTAAAAAAGCAGCGAATGAAAAGAAAACAAAACAAGTTAAGGTTTGGTTTTGATTTGCTCAATTGAAATAATTACGACCTTGACACGGTTCTGCTTTTCAAATCCCACTTCAAAAAAAAGCCCTTTTCCCAGTGACCCTCCTCCAAACCCCCTCCTTACCTGCGAGCTCCGCAAGCTGGACACCTGCTTCTGCAGCGAGATGTTCTCCTCCTCCAGCTCGCTGTAGTCGCTGAGCATTCGCGTTTCCCTGTACTTCATGTCCTTGAGCTCGGCCTTGAGCCGGGCCCGTTCCGCCTCCGCCCCGGACTTGTCCCGGCCGATTTCGGAGTTTTCCTGCAGCATGCGGTCCCGCTCGTTCGTGACCCGCTCCAGCTCGTGCCGCAGCTGTTTCGTTTCGCTCTCGAGCTCCAGGATCTGCAGGTTCAGGGAGGTCTCCATCGCGGCCGACTCGTTGAGCAGGGCATCCTCCTGCTCGATGCCACTTTTGTTGGTGACCTGTTGTGTCTTTTGGAATTTTTGCAGCGCCTGTTGAAAAATAAAAAAAAAACAAGAAAAAGAGGACATGAGTGCAAAGCAATTTCCACGTGGTTCAAGTGATGATGAATGTTCTCTTCCGTGTTTTCCAACCCCCTTCTCAAGCTGTCCCATTTGAATGCCCGGAGCCCATTTTTCATCGTCATCATCATCAGCGCCGCAAATGAGAAAAAGCCGGCTCAAAGTGTGTGCTTCAACGCCTTTTTCAATCGCAGCTCGAGCAGCAGGTGCGACACGACGACGGATGAAAAGGATCCGTCCTCCTGCCGTGGGAGGGAGGGCTTTTGTGTGTGTGCTGCAGTTTGCAAAACACTTGCCATTTTTGCAGCCTTTTCGGTTTCACAGAACGAGGTAAAAGCTTTCCCTGACTCTCACTCGTTTTGTTAGAAATTGAAGAATGATGTTTCTTCTGTTCGCAGAACATCAGCTGAAATGGAAAATGGAACGAGCTCCTCCCCGCAAAAAAATGTTTTTAATTCAAACGAACTATTTTTAAGGGCGCTTGGGATAGTTTTGTGGAATATGGAGCATTATGGATTTGTGGGAAACTTGAAATTGTTGATAGGAAACAAATATTTTAGATCATGTTTCAAAAACATACTTTATCCACCAAGGTTTCAATGTATTCATTGATTTTACTTTTAATTTCATTAAAGTCTGAATAACCTCTTAACAGTGTGGCCTGACAATGAAATTTAATGGCTCATTGCCTATCGAATGATGTTTTTTTATTTGCTTAGACTGGTACAAATTTTATTTAAATTTTAGTCACTCCCCCTTCAAAGTCTGAAAAATCAGGGGGCAATTTTTTTTCAAAAAATATCAAAGTGTCAATAAACATTTATTTGCAGTTAGCTGAAATCAATTGAAAGTGCGTTTACAATCATTTGCAGCATGCAATCTTTTGAATTAAAAAAAATCGATGGGTGTATCGCAAAAAGTTTTTTTTTCGCTAAAATTTTAGTTTTCGTCAAATCTTACATTTTTTGAAAACTAAAGGTTGCAAAACATCTGAACTACATAGAAAAAAAATGATGGTAATATTCATCAGAAAATGGTGAGAGATTTGGGGTTAAAAAAAAAGTGTAATATTACATCTGTAATTGAATTTAATCAATTTCTGATGAATTTTCATCAGGTTCACAATTTTACACATTTTTTTTTTTTGATATTATATTACTCAAAAAGACCAACCAAAATTTCAACCTTAAAAAAAAATTGTTTTTTCTGTGTAGTGTAAAATGTAACTTAAAACACTTTTTTCATGCAATTATTAAGACTGCGGCTAGTAATTGAAATTTGAATATGTATTTAATTTTTAAATAAGATAATACTTTTTGCAAAACAAAAAAACAAAATTTAACAAACAAAATTTTGTTAAGCAAGAAAAATGTGTCTACAATAGTGATTGTGACATTATATTTATCAATTAAAAAAGAGCTTAGTTTATCAACTGTTTGAAAACCATTTTGGAGCATATTACCAAAAAAAAAATCAATTCATAATTTTCCTAAACATGTATCTAATACAGATATGTATTAGGTTTTTATAAATTTTTATCTTAGTCCTCTAACTTGCACAAACAGGGGTTATCTACCCCCGCAAGAGGAGAAAGGATAAAAAGGAACCCTTTTTTGAAATCAATAAAAAATAAAGAAAATGTTATTTTCCATGCTTGAAAATTGATCTATCACTAAATGGGACTGCTCGATATTTGATAGAACTTTCTGTCAGCGATCATTTCCCAGAACGAAATTTGATCGCTGACACACAGCGCCTATCATGATCGTCATTGCTTGGCTACGATCGGAAAACGTAAACACAAAGACGAAACTAACGAAATTTGAGCACCACTCAAGCAGCCGCCGAACGAGATAACCAGGGCTGTGGAGTCGGAGCCGGAGTCGGTGGAGATGGGTCTTTTTGGGGACCTGGAGTCGGAGTCGGAGTAGGAGTCATCAAAACTCGTCAAAGCTGGAGTCGGAGTCGGAGCCGGAGTCGGCTAAATTTTAAGAGCTGGAGTCGGAGTCGGAGCCGAACATTTCTGATAACCCGGAGTCGGAGTCGGAGTCAGAGTTATCTTAAATTCAACAAAAATTATGTTTTTTTATTGTTCAGTATTTATATAAAACAGCTTAATTTACAAAATTTCTTATATTTTTGATTGTTTTTAAAGTCGCATGCACTGCGTTGCTATTTTCTCATTTTTTATTAGATGCCATTATAATTTTGAAGTTATTTATTGTGATTGGAAAGCTCTTATTGTGTAATTTCACTAAATGATAACCTGTTAATCCCCTCTTACCCAAGTATGTTGTATCATAACTCAAAAAATAATAAACAATATTGGTCTTGTAGTCAGAAATATTTAATTGATTCTTGACTGCTTCGTTTTGCCTATATTTATGTACCCTTTCAATTCAAGTTTGACCAAATTTAATCCAGTTCTTTCTGAAAAAAGTACACACTCACATCGCCTTTTACCCCAAACCCGAATGTCTTGGAGTTTTTTAGTAAATGATTTTTATGGAAAAAAGTTACGAGGTACATAAAAAGATTAAAAATAATAATCACTGTTTTTGGAAATCGGAAAAAGTCACTGAAAGTATAACTCTTCCAACAAATAATCAACGATTATAACAATCTATTACTTGGAACTCAACATGCGCATTTTGTTTATAACTAAGTACACAAAAATCAGAGTGTTGCATTTAAAATAATTGACACTGGCAAAAAATATCAAAAGAGTTGCAACTAAAATTCTTTGTGTAAATATGGGTATTCGGCGCCGTCGCTCCGTGCCATACTTTCATACACTTAGGAGCCCAGGGCGGCGAAGTCCTTGTAGATAAAAAGGAAGACACTAGTGGTTGGTACTAGCAATGGTGGCCGACAGCTATAAAGTCAACTTCGTTTTTACTATTTCTCGTCCCGCCCGTGTGGATCAATCGGACCGCGCACTGGACTCACAATCCAGAGGTTGCTGGTTCGAATCTAAAATTCTTTGTGTATATATGAAGTCAACTGCATTTTTACTATTTCTCTACTAAAATCTGCGATTGCTGAGTCTCCGGCAATCTATTTTGATATCGTTGCAAATTATCGTTGAACAAATCTCAAGATTTCAGTACCAAAAAGGAACTTATAATAAAAAGTATAAAATATATGATAGGATTTTAGCTTATTTTTGAAATACTATTTAAAAAAATCAAAATCAACATATTGTTCAACCGGTAAGAATTTTCTCATACTGTATATAAAACGCCAATATGACGGAACGATCATTCCTAAAGCTTCGTTTGATGAAAAGATTAAAGAAGTGTCGCGCGCCTCCTTTTAAATATAGGTGTCTTTTAATGATTCATTCAAAAAATAACAATTTAAATTTATTAGCTTTGATTAAATTAAATGTAAATTTGAGGTTAAGTAAATAAATCCAAATTTACTTACAAAACTGTTCTTCTTAAAATGCCTTCAAAACTGGAGATATTTTTTGATTTCTGTTTCAATAACGTATAAAACTTGTAACCTAGAAACTTTTTTTCCGTTTTGTGATTCGAACTGATTTTCCTTCAGAAAAATATGACACTTAGAGAGTATTTAAATAATCCTATTTATCAATGTTTTAAAAATAATAGTCAACTAACTTTTGAAATATTTAAAAATATGTGGAGTCGGAGTCGGAGTCGGAGCCAACCATTTGTTGAAAGCTGGAGTCGGAGTCGGAGTCAGCTAGAGTTTGTAGGCCGGAGTCGGAGTCGGTTGGAGCTGAAAGCCGGAGCCGGAGTCGGAGTCAGCGAATCTCAGAAAGCCGGAGTCGGAGTCGTTTGAAATATGACCCGACTCCGCAGCCCTGGCAGACAACGTTCTCTTTCTCTTTCTCTAGTTTTTGTCTCTCTTTTCCAAGTGTTTGCTGCGTGGTGACAGAAGTCATATGATTGCAATGACGGAAATCGGAATCTCGGTAGAATGTCAAACGACCGTTCTCTGAGCGATTGTATTTCTAGAGGAGCGCCAATGACTGCATGAGTGACTTTGCGTAGCACTCATTCGTTTGTGTGTGAAACGATCGAAAGTAGAATATCAAAATCAGGTTGTCATGGTGAAGACGATTGGAGTGTTCTTTCACCTATCACAAACAAAGTCGAAATTCGTAAGCACTGGTCATTTTAAAGATACCAAGTCCCTTGTTTTAAAATTTTGAAAATTAGGCTTTATTATCTTAAAACATTACATTTCGCTTATTTTTTTACCTAACACCTCCTTTCCTCGACGATCCTTTAGATATCGTCAAAGAGAGAGTCCACTGTATCCAGTTATGGGAGAGAATCATGGCAAAGTCCAGCAAATACAAACAAATTAATGTCAAACTCCCTTCAAAGCTCAGTTTCGCAAAGTAAAAAAAATTGGGCAAGCCACGAGTAAGAGCAAGGAGGGGAAATTCTCGTTTGTTTGGCAGGTTAAGCACTCGCTCCTAACCTCATCCAATTTGCTGATTTTTTACAATTTAAACAACTTATTTTGTATAACTGTTGATAGGAACTTGCTTGCTCATTTCCTCTTTTAAACCAAGGGACTATCGAGGGAGGGATTCATCGAGCTAGGAAGAATATCGAGACATTAAAAAACATCGAAGTACGCAGTTTGAAGAGATGGAGAAACATGGAGCAATATTGAAATAGTGAAGATCGACACCCACAGAATCGACTTAATGTGCTGTATATTTGCAAATTGAACTTAAGCACTCTACAATTCATCGGGGATCGGAATCCGATTTAAAAATTCGCCAAAATCATTTTTTAATCCAATTTTGAATCATCCAAAAGCATTACAAAAAAAACTCTTCAATGAGAAAAAAAAATCTTGGGGCTGATGATTTTTGTTGTTTCATGTCGTTTTTCCAATGTTTCGAAAAAAAAGGAATTGTAAAAATGTTCAACTTTCTCCAAGTTTAGGGGTCATACTTATGCACTACAATATAAAATAAGACAACATAAAAAAAATCTTCGTGATTCGATTATCCGAAGTGATTTTTTCCGATGCCTTTATAATAATAAAGGATAATCAAGTCTGGACTATAGCAGTATTCTAGCAGAGTTCTAACAGATTTGGATATTCTTTAAGCATTCTAGCAGAAATGTTCTATCATTCGTGACTGGGATACACTGAATGATAACATTTCTGGAGTATTTTTTGAAGGTCCAATAATCACACTTTTGTTTATTTTTGAATGCCAAAAGGCAAAAAATAAAAAATTACCCTTCAAAACTCCCGATTTGGTTATCATAAAGAGTTCACAATTGTTTAGATTAGTTTTATAATTTTGAATTTGGTTTTGAGCTGTTTTGAGATTTCCTCTGAAATGGAGATCACCCAAGCAGGCCAAACCATGATCAGTGTCAAATAAGAAACATTTCGGACTTAGAAAATCACCCAAAAAAACACTCCTTTTCGATTCGCAACCCAAAATTCCCCGTAATGCGTGAAATCATCGCCATCCATCTGGGCCAGTGCGGCAACAAGGTCGCGCAAAGCTTCTGGGAGACGCTGTGCGAGGAGCACTGCCTGAACGAGCGCGGCCAGTTCGTGGGGAAGCACTTCCTGCCGCTGCAGCGGATGAACGTGTACTTTGACGAGGCCCCGTGCTGCAACTTTGTCCCGAGGGCGATTTTTGCCGACTTGGAGCCGGGGACGCTGAACGGGTTGAGGTGCAGCCGGTACGGGAAGCTGTTTTCGCCGGAGAGTATGATTAATGGGGTGCTTGGGGCGGGAAATAACTGGGCGAGGGGGTACCACACGGAGGGGGCGGAACTGCTGGACAGGATTGTGGATGTGACGAGGAAGATGGTGGAGGGGTGTGACTGCTTTCAGGGCTTTCAGCTGGTGCACTCGATAGGGGGTGGGACGGGATCGGGGTTGGGGACGCTGCTGATGGAGAATCTGAAGGATGACTATCCGAGGAAGATCATCAACACGTTTAGCGTGATTCCGTCGGCGAAGGTGAGGGCAGTTTGTTGGGTTTGGGGAGGTTTACTGATTTTGGTTTGTTATTTTGTAGGTTTCCGAAGTGGTCGTCGAGCCGTACAACGCCGTGTTTACGCTGAGCAGCATGATCGGCTGCAGCGATGAGACGTTCTGTCTGGACAATGAAGCCCTGTACGATATTAATATGACCACGCTGCGAATCGAGAAACCCTCCCTCGATGACCTGAACCATCTGATATCGATGGCGATGGCCGGAATTACGTGCAGCTTCCGCTATCCGGGTCAGCTGAATTCGGATCTTCGTAAGCTACTTACGAACATGGTTCCGTACAAGAAGCTGCACTTCTTCGTGCCCGGAATTGCTCCGCTTACTTCTATTGAGAATGCGTGCTACAGGCAGCTGTCCGTGGCGGAGCTGGTCAACCAGATCTTCGACGAACGCAACCTGATGGCAGCTTGCTGTCCAACCAAAGGCAAGTACCTCACGGCGGCCGCCCTGTTCCGGGGTCGTGTCTCCACCCGGATCGTGGAGGAACAGATGGCCAACATTCAGCAGAAGAACGCCAACTGCTTCAGCCAGTCGATTCCGAACAACGTCAAGTCGGCCATTTGCGACATTCCACCGCATGGGATGAAGATGGCGGCCACGTTCATAGCCAATACCACCGCCATTACGCAGCTGTTCAACCGGCTGTTGGACCAGTTTGGCACCATGTTCCGGCGGAAGGCGTTCATCCACTGGTACACCGGCGAGGGCATGGACGAGCGAGAGTTTTCCGAGGCCGAGCAGTGCGTTCGGGGGTTGGTCAAGGAGTACGAAGAGTACGACGAGGGAGGTCTTCCGACGGGTTCGACCCGGGGTTCGTTCAAGGGCGGCTCGATGATGGGTTCCACCAAGGGGTCCGTTCACAGTATGAACTGAGCTACGTTTAATAAAGATGGATGGTTGAACTTTGAAGTTTCCTGAATGTTTCCAAAAATCACAAACACGCATGATAAAGCCATAGACATAATTCAATCCGTTTCTATCAGAAGCCATTAATCAAGCTTGTCTTCAACATCCCATCAAATTCATTCAAACTTGTTGAATCCAACTCATGTTTGAAGAACCAAATACATAACCGCTCTCACCCCCTCTCAAACCATCCACTTCAAGGATTAAACCGTCCTACATTTTACATAAAGCACTCCCCTTTCCCCATCACCACCAGCAAGAGCCAAAAAGCTGTTTCTGAAACGTGTTTGTGAAGCCCCTCCGCGTATCCTCTTCGTGCACTCGTCCGGAACGGAAGCGAACAAATTCAAATTTTATGGCGAATTAAATGGTCGATTTTCACCTTTCTCCTCCCTCTAGTGGCGAGCGAATTCTTGTGTTCCGACGAGTCATTCTGGGACATGGCACGGGGTGGCCACACCTAGGTCCAACAAATGAAGCGGAGCGGGGGGAGGGAGTCCATAAAAACCATCCGTAGCCGTACAATAATACATCACAAACACCACACCCCGAAGGAAAACGGAAGGTGCCAGAGACCGACCGGCGGCACGGTGGCCATAGCCAATCCGGGGCCTACCCAAATTTTCGGTGGTTTGCTTCTTTTGGAAAATTCACCTCAATGGGCACACGTGAGTGAGGTCACGGCGGTGGTGGTCGAGGTTGGTTATTTGTTTGATTGAATCATTTAATTGACCTGATTTTTTTTATAAACGCTGGATTTCATATCATGAGCTCGATTAAAAAATATTTGTTTTGTTTAAATATATTTTTTTGTTTTCATTTTTAAAGGTTCAATAACTCAAATTTTTATTGCCAGAAAGCAAAAAAAAAATTTAACCCTTTGATTGACAATGGATTGTCCACGCTCCATACAAAAAAGATTTTTTGAGATTTCTAAAAAAAAATGTCCACGTGGTTTATGGATGATCCCTCATTGGTGAAAAATTATCTTTTTCTCATATAAAGTACCATGCATTGTCCCGCCCGTGTGGATCAATTGGACCGCGCACTGGAATCACAATCCAGAGGTCGCTGGTTCGAATCCCGCGGCGGGCGCTCTAAAATTCTTTGTGTAAATATGGGTATTCGGCGCCGTCGCTCCGTGCCATACTTTCATACACTTAGGAGCCCAGGGCGGCGAAGTCCTTGTAGATAAAAAGGAAGACACTAGTGGTTGGTACTAGCAATGGTGGCCGACAGCTATAAAGTCAACTTCGCATGGGGACGCAAGGTGGCTCAGTCAATGTCTGCAGATTTTTTTGTTAAAATCGCTAAAATATTTTTTTTTTATTTTGGGTATTTTTGTTTAAACCTAAAACAAAACACAAAACAAGCAAAAATTGTAAATTTTAGTTGTTGGTCCTTTAAAAAAAAACTCTATTATTTTATCTAATTCACCTAGTAAAATGTTGAATATAACCATACTTTACATTTCTACTACCTCGAACTAGTATTGACTTTAGGAAACAAAAAAAAAATCAAATAACAAAAAACAAATGTTTTCATAAAAACTTGATTTTCACCGAAAGAAAATCTTCTTCGTCAGGAAGATGGAAAACAATTTTTTAGGTATAAATCTCAATCTAGATTCATAATATTTTGCTTTCGACGTACAAAAAATAACCAAAAACCAGTTTCTGAAGAATTTCTCACTTTTATCCAAAAACGCCACATTAGAAAACTTCTATTTTCTCTTTTGATAATTTCATGAGCAGCTTTTGTTCAACAAAAACCTTCACTTTTCTTGAAAAGAACGCTTATTTTGGACATTTTCAAATGCTAGGAGCAGCAAATTTCGTAAAATGTTGAATTATCAACATTCAAAATCAAATCCATCGTTTCAAAGATATCGTCGATGAAAAATAATAGCTTATTTAGGGTAAACTAAGAAAAAAATTCTTTCCGCGAATTGCTAACTTTAAGAGGATGTATATCTCGGCAAACAGCAATACGACCAGCAAAGTCTTAAACACAAAATTGCAGGAAAGTTATCTTAGCTATTCGGTTATTTGCAGGGGTTCTTTTTGTTTATAAAAAATGTTTCAATTGAAAAAAAATGCTGAAACTTTAACCATGTGTTCAATTTTTCCCAACTATATTTTATTTATTTTTTTCAAAAATACATAACATCGATATCAGCTTTTGAATTCATTTTTAACAATTTCGTTTAAAAATACTGACTTTTCTGTAACAATCTCCAGTGACGAAATAGCCTACTTAGACCAATGCAAATTTTATTTCTAGTTTGCTGAATTTTTTTTTTATTTTTTATTCAAAACCTTGTACAATTGATAGTAAACCATTTAAAATACATTGTATAACGCTATTTTTTTTTTATTCAAATAGGAAAAAAAGCATTTTGTGATACTTTTTGCTTTAAAATTTTGACAAGATTTACACTTTACAGATTTACAGAGAAGAATATAAGATTTTAAGATTTTAGGATACCAAAAAAAGGTATATTTGTTCGAGAACTAGAAAATTCATAAAAATAATCCTTTTTTCTATAAATAAAATTTGGTATTAGATCAATACCAGTTTACGTAAACAAAATACAATGCTTAGGCTTCATCCATAAAGTAAGTCACGCAAAAATCAGCCAAAATTTACCCCCCCCCCCTCCCCCCTTTTTTCACGCTTTTCCTATACTTATAACATACAATGTCACACTTACTCAGACCCCCCCTCCCCCCCCTAGAGCGTGACATACTTTATGGATGACGCCTTAGGAAACTAATGATTCCGTTTAATAAAATTCTTGATGGGATGCGTAGAAGTATAACGATGAGACAAACTTGGTGTTGTTTTTGATGAGTTTCGGAAAAAAGTACTAGGTTCTATGTGTTTTTTTTTCTAAAAGTATATCTTTAACTTAAAAACTAAACGTAAAAATTTAAAATAAAGTCCAAATTGTAAAAAACATACATGAAAAACTTCAAATTTCACATTCTATCGAAAAAGAAGAATTCCTTAAGGGGTTACATACAAGAAAATCGTCAAAAATGTCAAAGGTTGGTTTGAGCACACACTTAATTTTTTTTAAATCTGTTTTCAGGGCATTCAAATATATATTTTTGCAATTCCGTCGTGAAAATACTTCCTTTTCCTGTCATTCTTGAACGACGAAACAGCCTACTTTTCTGTACCAAAAATAACAGAATCGAATAGTAACACTTTTCAAAATAAATGCTGAAAAGTTCTACTTTTCAGCACTGAAATGGGTGCTGAAAAGTTGAACTTTTCAACACTTGTTTCGAAAAGTATCACTTTTCAACATTTTTTTGAAAAAATAAAACGATTGATTGACAAAATACATGAAAATTTTACTTAAAATTTCACTCAATGGGTGTTTTTCAGAATTGCAAAAAATGTTGTATGGAACTTGTTGCAAAACTTGTTTTTTACAGCGCTTTCGTATTTATCCAACTCGGTGAACCTCGTTGGATAAATGTACGACCCGTGCTGAAAAACTCATCTTTTTGCAACTTGTTGCATAAACTACTATTTCAACTATTATCAAAATAAATTTGAAGACATTTGGTTGTATAATTGTCGAGATAAAACTATTTTAAGTTAGCAGTTTCAAAAAACGGGTGCCACGATATCTCCATACTGCTTTGACCAAATTGGCTCAAAATTTTGGTGAAGACTCGCTAAACCAGTCCCGTGTGCATGACGAAGGCCGATTTTCAAAAAGTTTATTTAAAAAAAAGATGATTTTTTTTTATGTTTTTCATATAAAATAGGGGAGAGTGGGGAGACTTGATCCCCGGGGAGACTTGATCCCAAGCCTGTATCTCGTCAGCATGTGGTTAAAACAATTAGCTTTGTTCTAGAAAGTTGTGCGAAATTGACTAAAACTCATTGCAGAATACAAAGAAAAAAATTATAAAATGTTTAGATTAAGTTACACACATTTTTCTAAAAAGTGCTGCAAAAAACTTCCAAGAGATCTTTTTTCTTTGTTTTGATAAGTATAGAAAACACTCAAAAATTATTCAAAAAAATATGTTTTATACATGAATTGTTTGATAAACTTATCAACTTCAAAACCCTTACGCATTTGATGTTAAATTTATCGTCATACTATTTTTACAATCAATTGTTTAAAAAAGTGCGTTTAGGGAGACTTGATCCCTGCATTTTTACAGTCTCTGGAATCAGCCTCAAGATTAAATAATTGGGCTGGGTTTTCGTACATAGTTTCCTTTAGTATAGTTGTACATAACTTACTGCAGTTTGAACCATTTTTCAAAAGTTTTGTAAACAAAAATTACCAGCTTTTGTAAACATGCTCAATTTTGGTCTAAAAAAGAAAATTTTATGTTTTTAAATATTTTGCAGCTAAACTTGATATATTTTGAACACAAACGTACAGGTTTAATGTGAAATTGCTGTAACTTATAGAAAATTAAAAGTTTGGATGAATAGGAAACATTTTGCTTAAGATTTCTTCAAAATGTTGAAAGGGGGATCAAATTACCCCTAACATTTTGAAAATGCCAGTTTAAAATATTTTTTTAAAACGCTTGGCATGATTCGAAGAGTTTATCTGATGAAATACCCTTATCAGCCAAACATAGTTGAATGTTTAAGCTTTCAATTCATGCAAAAAGTTCATAGTTTTGTGAGAAATTGACAAAGTTATGTGCGATACAAAAAAAGGGGATCAAGTCTCCCCACTCTCCCCTATCGTCATATTTTGATTTTTTTTTTAATGCAAAGTTTCAAAATCGGGCTTCGTCATGCACACGGAATATGTCTTGCAAGTCTTCACCTCAAATTTCAGCCGATTTGGTCCACCCCATCTCGAGATATCGTGGCACCCGTATATCAACTCGGTGTTTAGAGAAAAACGCTCTCAAAGTTTGACAGTCCGCTTTGCGCATGGCAAAATTTTGAGTTTAAATCGTCTCTTATTCAGTTTAATCATGAAACTTTCGGGAGTGATTGAAAATCATCTTTTAAGTGGATTCAATAAATTTTCTTAAATATGAAATTTTTGATTTTCTACATGTATGTAACCCCTTAAAGCTGTATTTTATGATCTTCGATTTTTCTTTTTAATATGGTCGCAACGCTTTCTTAGATCGTAGCCTAGACATTGTACCTTCCCAAAAAAAACTTCCAATACCAAGTGAAATTTATTTGGGGATACAGGATACAGTGGAGATTTTCCCTTATCCACTAAGAAAAAGTGGAGCATCAACATGTCCCGATTTCCAAATCCATATCTTTGGATTTGGTGCGCGGTGGACATGGGAACGGCCGGCAATGGACGGCTGTCTTTGGATCGAGGATCCGAATAAGGTGAGTTGGTTTTATTCCCAATTATCAATTCCCAGCTAACCTGTTTTGAAAAATCATTACATATATCTACATGGCAAAAACCAGTCTGCAATCCGCTAAAATCACCGTCTCCAAGCGAAACGAAGCGAATCTGTGTTATAAGATTTTCGATTTTTTTTTTAAATATTTTGTAAGATTTAAAAAATTTAAGATTTTTTAAGAGGATAAAAAAGAAGCGAATATAAATATTGTATCAACTTGCACAAAGTATTGATAATTGGAAAGAATCGGAATCTAACTGATTTTTTTTTTATCCAATTTGAAATTGAAAGCACCTTCATACATTTTATGCGTCAAAAACTATCATTAAAGTTTGGTCTCCTCGCATCTCTCCAATCATCTCTCGAAAAATAACTTTTTACTAAATTTCTGTATCCAAGACCTATATTAAAAACTCAAAATAACTTAATTGTCTACTTAATTAAGCTTATTAAATCTGTATTCTTTAATAGAATTTGAATACCTAATTAAAAGTTTCAGCTCAACAGGACGATGGACGATCCATTTCGAAAAATTACCGTCAAGAGGCCCTATCCAACCCAGGTCCTCCAAGTCAGCCACAATCCCCATCCATATTCGAAGTTCGAGAGTTCGATCTCTCCGGGGAAAAGCCATCAGGCACACATACAACACACACAGTAGAGCTCTCGACGCTCTTGTGCAATTTATATCGGTATCGTCATTAATTGGAGGTGCAGCAATTATATACGACGAACGACGGGACGGCCTTTCTCCAACATGAGGGTGCTTCTTCGATGACTTCCCTCTCGCGTAATCCATCATACCTCCGGGGCCATATGTCGGACGAGCCTGCATCGAGGGCGAACCAAAAGGGCCCTCGAGCCGGGCTTTGCAGACGAGTTAGCAGAAGGATTACGCGAAGAATGAGAATCCATTATCGATTGGAAGGTGGAGCTGAGCCATTTTAATTTTACTAGGTATATTGAAAAGATTGAGAATGAAAGGGTAATTAAACAAGTCTTCCTAATTATGAGTTTTTTTGAGAATAGGGATAATTTCTAGATTTAAAGATTCAATGATTTGTAAGGTTTGGAAGATTTAACAATTTATAGATTTGAAGTAGACCTACAAATTCACAGAATTCATTCCAAAAATAAGTCTCGTGCTTATCGCTCAAATTCAACTCAAATCGTCAAGTGCAACACTGTTGTTTATGTTTCCACTCGTGAGCTCCGTGACCGATTCCCCGCTCACTCTTGATTGATTTGACTCGGTGCAGCACACGCCACCGCGGCCAGGCCGAAAATAGTGTGCATTTCTCCTGCTCCTCAGCTGGCATATTTACGAAACCCGGGCTTGATCTGCGCTGCTGCTTTGTTGCAACTCCGCGATCCACTTAGCCGATTAATATTAATTGATGGCAAGCCCCCACGGCGCGGCCTCTCGACACCACTCACTTTACCGGGGTCCAATCGGATAGATAACAGATTTGGATCCTCTGGTAAAAGTTAGGGCAATGGGTTAAATGTTTTGGACAAAGTTTAAAATTCAATGATATTCAAAATGTTCCAAAATCATTAATAGAAATACAACAAAAAATAAGTTTTTCAAAAGAAAAACTACTAAATTTCATTTTAAGAATCATTCAAACATTTCCAAAATTTGTCACAAAAAATCCATCAAATTTGTCCACAGTGCACACTGACTGCAACAACAAAAAATCAGACAAACCAAATAAAGCTATTTATTAATAACTGAAGTGGCTTCACTCTGCATTATTTTTTCGTGCCTCGTTGCCGTCGATATGTGGGCTTGTTTGCTTTGTCCATGTTGGTCCGTGTGGTTTAGTGGTGAATAGATAGATATATGGTGAATGACTCTGGCGATTTTGTCGGTGCAGCAGCGCCGAGCTCAATCAACCGTCAAAGCCATTGAACAATTTTCCCATCTTTTATTTTCTCTTTCTCTCTGTAGGGTGGTGGTGGTGCCGTTTTCGAACTTGCGTGGGTCGTTAGGAAACACTTTTCCAATTACACACACCCCCGTAATGATAGAAGAGACCACTTCCGAGAAATATGACGCTTCGAGGAGAGAAGTTACGAAATGGAATGTAAATATTTTTCACGTGGAAAGAAAAGAGACCGAGAAATGGTCGTAAGGCTTAGAATGCCTTTTAAGTGCTTCGCTAACGATGGGTTGAGGAGTTATCCTTGAACTTTGGAGTCCTTTACGGTAGCAATAGTTTTCTGTTGGCTCTTATTCAAACTGAGAAAATCACACTTTTTTATGTTCTAAGAAACAATGTTGACAAGCATACATCCGATTTTAACAATAGCCGTTTTTTTGGCAACACGCAAGCTATTAATATTTTTTTGAAGTTGAGGTCTTAGAAAGTGGAAATACATTTTTGCAGAAAATTAGTCTCATCTGGTACATTTTTGCTTACAATAACTATAACGATTAACTCGAAGAAATGGTAATTTTTGTCGAATTGTGCAGAAAACAAATAAAGATGGATACAAGTTTTTATATTATCTCAAACATGGATTATAAGCTTGATTTACAAACATGAGTAATTTCTTAGTTTTTCTATATTTTTATTATATTTTTAGAATTTTGTTTTGAATGTCTTTGAACATTGCTATTCTTTTTTCATAAATAATATTAAAAAAAAAAAAGTTAGTATTTGCCACCTCTTTCAAACATGTGCAGTTAATTATATGAATATGTATTCTTAAATCAATTTCTGTGAAGTTTCACATTGATTGAAACATGAGCAATTCTTAAATTATTATTTTTTCTATTTTTGAAAAATGAGCTGAACTTATTTTTTAAGAAATTCATGTAAGCTTTCACATTATTTAGAGGTGGCCAGTTTTTAAAATATTGAAACAGGAAGAGTGAGTTTCCTCGAGTTTTGTGAATGTATTTTTTTTTTCGATTTTTGTTAGTTTTTGTTTTTTTTTTCAACTCAAGCAATTCTTTAAAAAAAATGAACTCTTATATTGGAAGGCTCTCAATCTCGGATTATTTCAAATTGTACTAAGAATGAAGCAGAAATTATAAGTGGGAAAAAGTCAATCTAGAGGATATTCTATAGTTTGAGGTTGACGAGAATAAAAAATCGGAAGAGTCGCTTTGTGGCTCTGTAATTTTTCGATTTCTTTCAATTTGAAGTGCTACCTTGGACCTAGCATGTTTGTTTTCAAAAAGAAAATTCGTGAAATGAGATGGAATAACAGATTAATTTTCAATAAAGTTTTTGGAACTCATTTGCTAAGATAAGGGATATAGGTCGAGAGAGTCAGAAATGAAGAAAAAAACCATTGTGAACTGTGTAAAATGACCATGATTATAATCTTTACTAAAACCATAAAAACAGAAAAAAATCATTAATGAGGTTTCTCATTCATTTGTTTCAGTGAGGTTTCTCATTCATTTGATTTTGCCAACATTATTTTCATAAATTTCTGGGAATTAGTGGCATCTTTATAGTATTTATAACAGAACTTATAATAGAATGCTTAAATTATATTTTTTTGAGTTATTTGTCTTCTTTAAATTTGTTACTGCTTGTTACTGCTTATAAAATTCCCGAAATTCAAGCAGAACTATACATTTTCTGAACTTTTTTTTAATTTACCAAAAAAGTTAATGAAGGATCTCAATTATATTTTGTTTAATTCAATTTACTCTTCTGATTGAACTTCTAAAAATTTGTCTGAAAATTTCATGTCAAGGTTCATTTCAGATGATATTAATTTCTGAAACATTCACAACTGGAAATAGATCTTGTTTATTTGTTGAGCAACAAAAATTACGATATTAAGGAATTAAAAGAAACTGAAATAGTTTTCGTAAGTTTTTTAAAGAAAAATTGTTGTTATACCATTTTAAAATTATGTACTGTTTCCCGCCGAGATCAAAATTTAGTTTCTTCTACGTTTTTGTTTACCATGACCAAATTGGATGAAAATTTAATTGATATCATTAAATGATTCAAAGAGAAAAACAAGAAATAGGTTAATTTACGCTTGTACAAAGTTTTGACGAACTTCAAAAAACTGTCATGACGATATCTTCAAAACATAGCAAACCAACAACAAAAAAATGCACATGTCGCGTTTTTTTATGGGCCATACTGTATTTGGAATTGTTCGAGAAATTTCAGTTTAAAGTTGAACATTTATATGGCACTAGAGCTACCAAGGGCGTAAAAGGTTTAAGGGGCTACATACATGTAGAAAATCACAAAGTTTTATATTACAGAATATTTGTTAAATCCACTCAAAAGATAATGATTAATCACTCCTGAAAGTTTCTTGAAGATATATCATGATTGAACTGAGTAAGAGACGATTTAAGCTCAAAATTTTGCCATGCGCAAAGCGGGCTGTCAAACTTTGTTGGCGTTTTTCTCTAAACCCTGAGTTGATTTACGGGTGCCACGATATCTCGAGATGGGATGAACCAAATTGGCTGAAATTTGAGGTGAAGACTCTCAAGATGTATCCCGTGTGCATAACGAAGCCCAATTTTTAAAATTTGCTTTTTAAAAAAATAAAAAAATCAAAAACTATCGATTTTTAATGGGTAATTCTCCGCCAACTCACACAGCAGTTGCCCCGACCCCTCTTCGATTTGCGTGAAACTTTGTCTTTGTTTTGATATCTCGTGACGGAGGGGCGGTACGACACCTTCATTTTTTGAACATGCGAAAAAAGAGGTGTTTTTCAATAATTTGCAGCCTGAAACGGTGATGAGATAGAAATTTGGTGTCAAAGGGACTTTTATGTAAAATTAGACGCCCGATTTGATGGCGTACTCAGAATTCCGAAAAAACGTATTTTTCATCGAAAAAAAAACACTAAAAAAGTTTTAAAAATTCTCCCATTTTCCGTTACTCGACTGTAAAATTTTTTGGAACATGTCATTTTATGGGAAATTTAATGTACTTTTCGAATCTACATTGACCCAGAAGGGTCATTTTTTCATTTAGAACATTTTTTTTCATTTTAAAATTTCGTGTTTTTTTCTAACTATGCAGGGTTATTTTTTAGAGCGTAACAATGTTCTACAAAGTTGTAGAGTAAACAATTACAAAAATTTTGATGTATAGACATAAGGGGTTTGCTCATAAACATCACGAGTTATCGCGATTTTACGAAAAAAAAGTTTTGAAAAAGTTGGTCGTCATCGATCATGGCCGTTCATGGTCACCCGCGACAGACACGGACGACGAAACAAAGAGAAACGCAAAAAATAACTTTTTCAAAACTTTTTTTCGTAAAATCGCGATAACTCGTGATGTTTACAAGCAAACCCCTTATGTCTATATATCAAATTTTTTGCAATTGTCTGCTCTACAACTTTGTAGAACATTGTTACACTCTAAAAAATAACCCTGCAAAGTTAGAAAAAACATGAAATTTTAAAATGAAAAATTTTGTTCTAAATGAAAAAAATGACCCTTCTGGGACAATGTAGATTCGAAAAGTACATTAAATTTCCCATAAAATGACATGTTCCAAAATTTTTTACAGTCGAGTAACGGAAAATGGGAGAATTTTTAAAACTTTTTTAGTGTTTTTTTCGATGAAAAATACGTTTTTTCGGAATTCTGAGTACGCCATCAAATCGGGCGTCTAATTTTACATAAAAGTCCCTTTGACACCAAATTTCTATCTCATCACCGTTTCAGGCTGCAAATTATTGAAAAACACCTCTTTTTTCGCATGTTCAAAAATGGAAGAGGTCGTACCACCCCTCCGTCACGAGATATCAAAAAACGGACCTCGGATTCGTGATCAGGGACAAAAGTTACCCCTTAGGACAAAGTTTCACGCAAATCGAAGAGGGGTCGGGGCAACTTTTCCCGATTTCGTGTGAGTTGGTAGAGAATTACCCTAATATGAAAAACACAAAAATATTTTTATCTTTTTTAAAAATAAACTTTTTGGAAATCGGGCTTCGTCATGCACACAGAATCGGTTTAACAAGTCTTCACCAACATTTTGAGCCGATTTGGGCAAGATAGTGTTGAGATATCGTGGCACCCGTTTTTTGAAACTGCTAACTCGAAATTGCTATATCTCGGTAATGATGCAACCAAATATCTTCAAATTTGTTTTGTTAGTAGATGAAATGTGTATTTTAATGCCCTGAAAAAAAGAATTTTAAAAAGTTGAATTGTGCGCTCATACTAACCTCTGACTTTTTTGCCGATATACATGTATGTAACCCCTTAAATATGAAACTACTAAACTACTTTTTTTCTATGAAAATGTTTTTAACTGAAGGTTGCATCAATAGAAAATCATTGAAAAACTTCTTCGTATATATACAAAAGTGCCCAAAAAAATAAAACATTTTTTCAAAAAATCCGCTCCAAATATTAGAAAACTTTGAGTATAATGATTGCATAAAAATGGTATTTCAAGTGAAAAAGATTATTTTCAAGACAAATTCAATGCTTATCTATTTATTCCTGAGCTCAAACCAGTAAGATTTGTTGTTGAAAAAAGATTTGCCATGAAAAACGTATATTCTTGAAATTGCACGTTTTTTACAAGCAGTTAGGACATTATTTGATCCTCTAACTTATTTTGCCCATTTATGTTGCTATTTCATACAATTTTGTTGCAAAATACCACCAATCAAAACCAGGATCAGAACAATTTTCGATATACTTTAAATTTCCTGGGATTTTTGTTGTTGAAAATTTCCCATTTTCCGAGGAAAATGAGAAATGAATAAAAAAACGTTTTAATCCATAACAATATTATTGTTAGAATCCTAAGGCAATGTCGCATCGTCGATGCTTTAGCTTTGCGAAGGTGAAATATCAATTATCGGATCGTAAAGTCGCCACACTGTTCTTGACAAACAAAAAACCACATGAATGCAACATTTTTTTCACAATTTAATTGAAAAAGCCATTATTTAAAATATTATTTTACTACACAAATCACATAATATCCAGCGACAGTGACTCGAAATAGCTACAAAGTAGATCAGCATCAGCTTCTATCCATCTATCACACATTGTACCCATTTTCACCTCATCGTATAACCGCTTGTTTGCACAGTCATGTGAAGTTTATTAAAGCTTTGCTATCCGGTGATGATATTGCACAGTCTGCTCCCGTTGCGTTGCATCAGAGTGTGTGCTCTCTCTCTTACTCCCTGGTTGTGGGTTAATTGTATTGATTTTCCGAGTTCCAAGTGTGTTATAAAAATTTAAATTCTATTGATTTTGAAAAAAAATACAATTTCTCTAAAAATTATTCTTTAACGACAACGAATAGGGCTTTGTTTTTGATTTGGAAAAAAAGGTTTCCACCTTCATGAACCATCTTGATCCAGACCGCCGTCGTCGGCATCCAACTCCTGTGCAGACAAGCAAAACCAAAGCTCTGCATGTTGTGATGCTACCTCATCACATCATGCTACGGGGGGATGCTGAGATTTTCCATGGAGACGCACGACCCTTAACGTAACGAAGGATGTTTGTGGCTGTGGTTGTGGTAGCGTATTTAATCTCTGTTGGAACCTTTTTTCTTCTTCTTGGCAGCATTCGCCTCTTTATTTGTGCGGCGGCCTTTTGCTAATTAGCCGTTTTCGTTGTGGTTTACTGGATGCACTCTACACTCTGCTTGGGTTCGGTTTTCGCAGAAATTCGCGATTTCGCAAAAAAAAAGAAGAGAAGATGAAAACAGAAAATAGAAATTAGCGCAGGCAAGCGAAAGAAAGTGGCCGTAAATGAATTATGCAATTAAAGTGTGGCTTCGGCGGCGAAGAGGCTCCTTGGTCTTGTGCGAGATTGAAAATCGCTTAAAATGTATAACCTATAAAGTAATCCTTATATAAATGTTGGTGGCGATGCCGCCGCCTTTTTGCTGTTTGTTGTTGTTTTAGTCGTTTTTGGGGGTTTATTTTTATATCGATCATCCGTAGAAAGTGCAATTTTTGCCGGGTGTCGATGATTGCAATGCAAATGCAACGGTTGATTGATAAGCGTAGTTTTGCTTGCTAGTATTTTAGAAATGATAACTTCTGCAGAAAAGTTTAAAATCTATGCAAAGTATTTTGTTTGTTTTTGCTGCAATTTTTAAATATTGCGATGGATGAATTTTTGAAATATTTGTTTTAAAAAGATCAAAAAATTTCGCTAATATTTAATTTCGGAAATCGAACCAATAGTTTCCGAGATATAGTCAGTTGATAATTATAGACTTATTAGGACACTTAGAGAAATTCATTTTCAACGATTTCAGTTCTCCTGGAAACTAATTGCCCGATTTTCAAAGTTCCAGAGAGAATTTTGAGAAAATTTTCTCAAATTTTCAAATATATTTTTTCACATGTGCCTTTATTTTCATACTCTAAAAATCTACATTTTTTAAACTCAAAAAAACTACATAAAATTTAAAATTAATGTATTTTAAAAGTAGCTGTAACCTGTAAACGGTACAACTTTACA
Organism: Culex pipiens pallens; assembly: GCF_016801865.2. Taxonomy (NCBI): domain Eukaryota; kingdom Metazoa; phylum Arthropoda; class Insecta; order Diptera; family Culicidae; genus Culex; species Culex pipiens. The sequence goes on along the minus strand of NC_068938.1, from coordinate 80,020,185 downwards.
AAAAAGGGTACTTATGGATTGCTAATTCGATTTAACTTTAAAAAATATTTTTTTAAATGTCCAGATTTCGATATTTAAAAAAACACCAAATATTCAATATTACGCCCTTTTGAAATGTTAGTATTGATTTGAAAACTATTGTTTTCGAAAAGATCGGAAAAAAAATCATATTTTAACATTGAAAATCAGACCATTTGTGTCTGAGATATTGACATTAGAAAATGGAGGGTTGTTTGAATAAGACTAAGAAAACATAAATTTTCCTGTTTTGAAACCTTTTTTTTTTTTTTTCGTAAAATTATTTTTATTAGGTCCTTTTCGGTACTGGGACCTGGTTAGGACCGAGTCGGCTTTTGTAATTACATTTGACTTAATAATTACAGAGGATCTTGTGTGTAAATGTTAGTGGGAGGGGAGCCGATTACCCGCGGCCTACTCGGGGTTAGTAGGGAAGGGATTGATGTTAAAGACAAGGCGTGGGATGGGAAGGGGGATTGTGTAGGGGTCTTGGTTGGCTCTGCTGGCCTTTGCTTGTGTCCTCAGCCGCAACTCGGTGTCCAGCTGCTGGGGCGTTCTTGCTTTGCTTCCGGTGCAATCCAGAAACGACGGCTTTGTGTGAAGGCGAGTTATACTAACTGAAGGAAAACTAACTGAAGGAAACTAACTGGAAGAAAACTAAATGGATATTTTGGAATCTACGAGGAACTGATAGATCGGATAGAGAACATCAAGGTCTAGTTGAGATAACGCGTCTCGCATCGGGATTTCTGGTGGTCTTCCTCGGGCCCTGAGGGTATCTTTCAAGTTTTGAAACCTTTACATGGCAATATCTCAGCAACTAAGTGTCGTATCAACAAAGTTCAAAAAGCAGAATATAGTGATTTTTTTCAGCTTTACAAACATATTTTTTTCAAAAGCGGGCAAACATGTGCACTAATTAAAAAAAAAAACTGCGACTATTTTCAAAAAAGTTACCTAAAAATGGCTTTAACTTGAAAACGGTGCACTTTATCAAAATTTCACTGAAGTACTTTTTGATTGCAAATTTGATTTTACATCGTAAAATGAAATAAAAAAAAATTGCGACCAATATTTCGATTTATTTTTAAATCAGTATTGATTAAAAAATTTTTAATTCGGTCAAAGATTTTTCAAACAACCTGGAAATTTCAAAAAACTCGGTATTTCATGTCCCCTAAAACATATAAAAAAAATAAAAAAATAAAAATGGTGTTTTTTGCAAATCAATGTTTAGTGACAAAAAGTTAAATTAAAAATCAGCAATGTTTTTGTACCGTGTATATTTTTTTTCAGTGTAGTCCTTATCCATATCTACATCTTTGCCGAAGACACCAAATTAGAGGTGGGCAAAAAAAGAGCGAGCCGCTCAAAGAGCCGGTTCACTGAAAAGAGCGAACGAACCGTGGCTCACAAAAAAAGAACCGCGGTTCTTTTTTAAACTCTGGTCTTTTGAAAGAACCGTTTCAAGATGGCATGATTTTTGTTATAAATATAATTTATTGAATTTCCAAAAAAATAGTATGATTTTTTTTTTGAGAATTGAAAATGCAATTTCAAATATTTCAAAATTAATCCCAAAATAAATGGTTTCTACTGCCCACCATTGTAAAAACGACTACCAGGTGGTAGAAGATGTTCTAACGCATCTTCTGAAACTTGAATTTCCCTAAAATAGTGTTTAGATTTGGCTGCCGATGCAAAAAACCAAACGGCTAATATGCCACTCTTATGGGAAATTACCTTGATTTGGCATAATAGCCGAATTTTCAATTATGGGCAGTAAACAACATGAAAAAAACTTTTCATTGTACCACGTATTGTACATTAAGATATTACCAGAATACAAATTTAAGCATTTCAAATTGCATAACTTGTAAAATATTACCAAAAATCTACTAAATAGTTTTGAGATTTTGGAAAAAAAATCCTTTTGTCCGATTAAACTTAAGCATTTATAGACTTTATCGATTGAATCAGAATGTAGAAAAGATTGCACAGAATATTTTCTCCATATAAAATATCAGCATTAGTTAAATTCTTGCAGAAATAAACGCAATTTTAAAATTAATAGCAATTTTTCCAGCATCTTAGATTTAAGTTTGGAGTAAGGTTCGAGTAGAAATCTTGACATAGAGCGGTTTTGCTCACCTCTACACCAAATCGATCAAAAAATTCCTTCAAAAGATACAGATTTTTCAATTTTCAAACATCTTTTTTGTATGGACAGCTGCCAAATTTGTATGGAAAATTATATGGACAAACTAATGATGCAAAATGGCTTCTTTGGGCATACCGAAAGCACCATACAAATTTCAGCCGGATTAAAAAAAAAAAAAAAAAAACAAAAATTAAAATCAAAAGAAAAAGATCGATTTCGTGGAGGACTGCTCAGTCCGTTGCAACGGTTGAACCCTAGTACTAATCATTCGAAGCTCTCACAATAACTCTCCATTTGCCCAATTTTGTAAGCTAATGGATTAGCGACCAGGACTCCCGAATCGATAAAGTCTGGCGATAACTCCGATGTCAATTGGGTGTGTTGCCACATTTCACCACCCCCAAAACGATTGACTGCGTGTGCAAGCTTACGCACAGCGCCCATCGAAAGAGGTAGAAAAATCGAGGCCACCCCCAGTAAAAAAAGAAAAAGAAAACAGAGAAAAGGATATCAAGTTTCGCCGTTTGTTGATCCAGCCCGTTTGTGTCATTATTTTCCCAGAAAGGCTTGGTCCTTTTGCCACCGTTTGGAGCTGGCTGAGTGTGTAGAGCTTATTTGCCGATGGAACGCTGAAAAAAAAATGCGCCCCAGCATATCTCGACCGAGACACGAAAATAAGCTTATCAAAGTGGAACCAGACGCGCCCTCGCGAAAGGACTGCAAGTGGTGATTTATGCTTTATTTATGTTAGTTCTCTATTTCTATGCTTTCCCTTTTGCTTGCTTTTTGGAAGGATTCTGTGTTCTAACGCTACGGTGCCCCTATTTCGTTTATTAAAAGGAATGATTTGAAATTAAAGTAAAGTGAGTAAAGAGACTTCACAACAAGCTTGATAGCAAATCTGGAACATTCAACGTTAAAATGTTACCCAGTCGTAATCCAATTTCGTCATGTGCTAATCTCTTTAGATATAGAAATAAAATTAAAAAGCAAAAAAAATAATCGAACAATCGTTATGTCCCTGCTTCGCTGTCGTCCCGACGTGCCACATATTTCACCGGTGCAATGTGTTTTTTTTTCACTCCTTATAAAATTATGCACATTTTGATGAGTTCGTCGATGATTGGCGATTGCAATCGGCCAACGCGGCCGTAAATCGCGCGCAGCGGCCTCCAACCAGGCTCCACTTTTTAAGCTCCACGCCGATCATCGGTCTGACAGATGACGTGATCTGTATTATTTTGCTTGCTTCTTTTTCATCTTCTTTTATCTCCTGCTCTCTAAACTCCCATGTCATGTGCACCATGTGTGCTCTCTTTCGGCTGTATCGAGTTCGCGCGGTTGTCGAATTTTGAGGGGTTTTTTCACCTTTTGCACACCTGAGTGCACTTTCCATCATCAGCACCACACACGCACACATGGTACACCACTGATATAGTCATCGCGTCACCACCCTCAGTAAAAGCAGTGTTGGCAGGCTACAAAAAGTTCAAAACTGCAAAATATACTGTAAACCGGGGTGACATTGACAGGATTTCATGTATCGTTTGAAAAATCCACAATTTAATTTTTGTTAAACTATGTCTATGACCTTTAATGAAATGTATTAAATTTGAGGTTAAGTGAATAAAAAACTCCAAGTTTGATAAAAATTCATATTTTTGTTTTTTGCATGAATAAAAAATCCAAATTGACTAAGAAACTTGTTCGCAATTCGCAATTCGCAATTTTCAGTGTAAGAACGAGCCTTGACCGATCTTATGCACCAGGTTCCCGACGAACACGCACTGCCCTTACACCTACATCTCACCCTTGCTCTGAGTCAGTACGAGCAGCACGCTAGAACACGCTTTGAGTGTTCGTGCCAGGCATGCACACCTTCTTTTCCGGTTACGCATTTTAACTCGGCCGGGGGTGGTACATTACGTAGGGTTTGATGTAAGTATAAGCGCCTAACCATTTAAAGTGTGCCTATCAACTTTTATTAAAGCAAAAACTGTTTTATTTTTAGTTTGAATTCAAAAACTAGTTGTTATTTTACTGTGTATTTTTTTCTCCTGAAATCTTTCCTAGTGTTGAGTCGTGTTTATCTGTTGCTATTTCTTTTGTCGCGGTGTTTTGTTACAATTTTTGGTCCTAAGCATGTTATAAAAGTTTACCAAAAGTACAATAGTAATATTTGTGTTAATCCTTTTACCATTCCATAAATTGAGTAAGGGCTCAAACCTCACTTTTCAAACAAAGGGTGAAGATTGAAGAGAAATAATGAGAGAATAAGAGAATGATGAGCGTATTTTAAAGAATAAAAATGAGAAGCTGGATGTATTAGATGTAAAATATGACAATAGTTAATAAATACAGTGCTTGTTCGGTAACTGGGCTGAGAACGTAGCCCAGTCACCGAATGCTGCTCGCTAACTGGGCTGAATAAAAAATAACGAGGGAACCACCGATGCATAATATTTTCCTGATGAAATATAAAAAAAAGTTAATCAAATTTATTTACAATGCTTACTTTTCATATTTCTTTAATTGTGACTTGAAATTAAATAAAAGTTTTTGTTTTATTTATTGAACATGATTTTTGCATCCATTAACCCCTCGGTCATTTCGGTTTGTTTTGGTTTTTTGACGTTTGTCTGCTTTTTAACTGGGCTATGGCCCAGTTATCGAGCGCCCAGTTAAAAAGCAGCCCAGTTAAACAACGCCCAGTTACCGAACAACTACTGTAGAGATACAAAACAAGCTTAGATTATAGTAATGATAATTTATAGGACAGATAAAGAATTATTCAAATAAATAAATTCGCAATAAAATCAAAAAAGATTAGGCGAATGATAAATAGACTTGATATTACTAGTACATTAAGGAAAAGTATATTTTTAAGGAAAAAAAAACAAAGTTTGTTACACCAGTATCAATTGGTAGAAAAGAGTGAAAAAGCTTTGAGAGATAAGAGAATCAAAAGTTAGTAAAATCAAAATCAAATGATGGATATTAAATAGAAGAATCAGTGAAGAATTGAGAATCAGTAGAGCAAAATAAAAAAGGAGATAGGTGGTAGCTGGAAATGAAGAGAAGAGAAACCCCGTTGTGCGATGTTTCAGGTACATCCACAGCAGTTGACTCAACATACTGCGAATCGAAACAATACCGTCTACAACAGGGCCGTAGCCAGGATTTTTGTTCGGGGGGGGCTTGGGTGCAAAAATTCAAGGAGTATAAAAATCAGCAAATCATTTATACCATCACTTGGTTTGTGGTATAATTATTGAGATGAATTGTAAAATTGTAATGTAATGTATGCAAAAAAGTTTTCGAAGATTTTCATATTAAGTTTTCAATGTTGAAGAAACTCCTTCGTCATTTTTTTCTCTTTTTTTTAACAGCTAGTTTGTGTTAAAGGAGTAGAGAAAGTGTTTTTTTTATACATTTTCTTGAATTGTTTAATTGTAATCCAATTTCGTGAAAAACGTCGCTAAATTTAAAATATACTTAACTTGAATCAAATTTTTGAAAGCAAAAATTTTTTTTAAAAGAAATATTGATTTATCTAACCATAAGTATTATGTTTTCTGTATTTTATACTGAGAGAAATTTTAAACCGTCTGGATTTATATTTTCAGCTGTGTGATAATTGTGATGGTTTATCTAACATTTTTCATTTTTTATAGCACAACATAAAACTCATAACTGGAATATTTGTTGTTCTTAAAATTTTATAAACAAACATAAACAATGTTTTATTTTAATTGTTCTAAGCTAATGAAGCCATTTCATATTTTGCGAAGCTCCTGGTGCTCTCAAAAATAAATAATTTTAATGAAATACAAAAAAAAATATAATCGATGAAATGTCAGCTTCTGAAGTGTCTCCATGGTAATTGGACGACACTATAGGCCTATAATAAATATCTGTTAATAAATAGATTTGAAGAAAAAAAAATCAGTGCCTGTGTTTAATTTCAATGTGTTAAAAAATTTAGATAAATTTTATTAAATTAATTTTCAACGCCAAAATATTCACTGGAAGAGTTGTTAATAATGCATATGTAATGCATATGTAACCGTTAAAATTTTCCTCGATTGCATCAAACATTAAAACGATTCATGTTTAACTATAATATTCCGACTAAACGCCATATTTAAATTCATTACTCATTGTATTCTGAAAATTGGTCCAGAATTTGAGCAAAAATAAAATTTTAAAACAGGACAAAAAAATTTAATCAGATCTTCATTCTAAAGATAATTTTTTAATAAAATTTAAATCTATCGTTGCAGTGCTGCTTATCTTCGAAATTTAAAAAATAAATAAATTAAAAATAAAATTTTCTGATCAAATAAACGGTTAAATTTAAACCAAAGAGTATCAAAAAGACATTATTAAAGATATCCAGAGTCAAAATATTTAAAAGTCTATGAATTCATAGAATTAATTAATTTTTTATCGATAAAAAAAATAAATCCACAGTAAGCTTTAAAGTGCATATTTCGTTAAAACACAAAAATTAACATTATCCAATTTATTGAAAATAGTGTACAAACTGTTTAACAAGTATTTCAATGAAAATGATATAACAGCAACATCAAGCAAAACTTTTATTGTTCTTATCGTGTAAAGACTCAGAACCATTGGAGATTGATCTATTAGTTCCTGAGACACATCTTCTCGAAATAAAATAAAATGTACGATAAAAATTGTAAATGCGAACACGATTAACAAATTAAAATCTTCAATTCACTTATTTATTTATTTTGAAATAACTATCAAAACTATATTATTTTTAAAATAAGTTTTGATAACCAATATGATTTTACAAGATAAAGGGGAAAAATAATGTAAATTGGCTGTGGTGGTTCTAGAAAAGACTCTCTGAATATTTCTAAGCAAAACAAAAAAACACACAAATGAAATCCTTTTTTTCTATTTCTGGGATCTAATCATGTTTAATAATTTAGGATTGTAACCATTTATTAAAATCGATGTTTGTTCAAGCAATATCTTGACTCTGGGAACAAAATCCTGCACATTTTATGGTTTAGAAATTGTATATTTACGAAACCTTGCTAAATTAAAAATAAAGAAAACTTTATGTAAGAATTCATAAATCGATTAGTTTTATCTTGTAAATCTAATCTTAGTCTGCACTAGAATTCAAACATACCAATATTCGAAGCATCAAAAAATTAAGATTATTAAAACATAATTTATTGAAATGATTGAATATTATTTTTTGAATATCTTTATTTAAAAATGATAAAAAATGTTTTTTTTATAATTTGAGGATTATTTTAGTTGTAATTATTTTATATTTTTTATGTTTTTGATTTTTTTTTTCATTTTTGGAATTTCAGATTTTTTTTAAATTATCATGTGTAATTATTATCTTAAATTTTTGTTTTAAGAGTAAAGAATACTTTATGTAAGAATTCTTAAATCGATTACATTTTTCCTGTAAATCAAATCTTAGTCTGAATTTTGCTGCAAGAACCATATTTTACATTCGAACGAAAATTTTAAAAAATGTCCTGGAGACTCTTAAAACTCCATATAAAAAAATCTCAAGAAACGGTCAAGAAAAGGTTTACGAAAAGACTTCTCTCAAGCGGTACGCAGCTGAAAAGGAACAGAAACAAAAAGCGTCGTTTGATATTTCTTCGGGTGCAATATGTGTTGATGAGATTTTGATTTGTTTATTTGGATGCGACTGAAAATAACGTTTGAAAATAATGTATTCGCTTAAATAATATTGAAGAATTGCCTCATGAAGCTGACAATCAAAACGCTGAATCTTAAAATGCTGAAATAAGGGAAAAGCTATTACAATAATCACCTAATTTTCTGGTAAAAATAAATAAATTTAGGAATACTAGAATTCAAACATAAAAATATTTAAAGCATCCAAAAATTAAGATTGAAAAAAACATAATTTATTGGATTTTGAATAACTTAATTTTAAAATGATATTTTTTTTAGTTTAGGATTTCTTAAGTATTAATTATTTTATTAATTTTTCAGTTTTAGATTTTTTAATTTTTTGAATTTCAGATTTTTTGATATTATTCTGTTGAATTGTTATCTTACATTTTTTATGTTTTTATTATTTTTATTTTTGATTTCTGGCATTTCTTTGTCTTATACCAAAAAATCTGAAATCAAAAATTATGAAAATTTGGAAATTTGAAAGTGTAAAATGTTTAAATCTTTATTTAGCCGTTGCGAATATTATTCTGAAGTTTATGTCACTAAACTCTGACCAAAGTCGAGAGGGTTAAAAATCAAAACTACAAGCTATGGATTTATTATTTTAAAAGTGTTTCAAAACACACTTTAAATCAGTACAGTTGTTTTGCATCATTAGTTTTCAAAATATCTAGCTGATGGCGAAATGATTTTTTCGTGAAAAAAAACTTTCCGCGGTTCCGCAACATGTTACAAAAATTCTAAATATTTTTAAACGAGCCCAAACATGTCGTATATGATTATCAAAGCAGGAAAAACATTTCAAAATTTGTTTTCCAAACCGACCTGGTCGCTGGTCCTAAAAAGACTTAATCGAAATAAGTTATTTCCATTAAAATTGTGAAGCTATTTTTTTAATATTGTTTTTGCTCTCTGTTTTTTGGTCCATTTTGAAAAGGTGGCAACATAAACTTTGGAAAATATTTACAATTGATATTCAGAAATAAGAAATTATAAAAAAAATAATAAAGAAATTTTTAAATTTTCAAAATGCAAATTCTAATCTGTAAAATCCAAAAAATAGAAATTAAATAGTTTGAAAATGAATTATTGATCAGAAATTATACAATTTGAAAATGATGTTTAATTAATTTAATTTCAGAGTTTTTGAATCCAAGCTTAAATTTTTTTAACGTTTTGAATATTTTTATCATTTTATTTCTTCCTTTAAAAATCGCAAGCTCATGCACAAAGTGAAAATTAGTTGATAATAAGGATTCACTTCCGATTTTTGATATATTAAACAAGCCTTACCCGACAAACTTCGTTCTGCCTTTTTTTTTCGTTTGTTGACGTTTTTAACTTTTTTGCTTATTCAGCCTCCTGTGATCAAAATTTGATTTTACGTAACTTTCTCCATACAATTTGCCGATGCTCCGGAATCGGTTCCAAAGTGGCCAAAGTGTCAATTAAATAGCTTATAAACCTTCCTTGGGCTTATACAAACCCAACGCAACAAAAAGCACCTCGATCCGACGCTCCGTATTGAATTGATTCGCGTTCGAACAAAACCGTCGAAATTTTTTATATATATAGAAGATAAAAATTGGAGATTGGCCACGGTGGAAACTAAAAAATGTGACCAAAAGAAAGCATTTTGGACGAGTGGTTTCGGAAAAAAGGTTTACGAAAAAGTAATAAAAAAATACACACAGATATTTCTCAAGCATTTTTCTCTAAGGTCTCAGATATGTAACTAACCATATTCTTAAAACCACAACGATAAAATTAGAATTGTATTTCTGATAATAGTCGAAATTCACTCAAATGTTTTTCATATTAAATGCTTTCGTTTTTGAAAACAAAATCTAAACATTTTTGAGAAATTATGATAAATTTTGAAAAATGTAGAAAAAAACATTTGTTAACAGTTTAAAGGTTTTAATGCAAATAAAGGAGGGCTATTAATTTTACAGTCCAAATTCGACTAGCCGAAGCCTCGATTATCCAAAGTTTCGATTATCCGAAGTTCAAAGGACTTCGGATAACCGAATCAGGAACAAATCTAGAGTTTTTTTTGATTAGGTCCTATAAACATATGAAAGACAATAGTTTATTGGTCCTTTTCAAAAAAAACTCTGGAAATGAAATCGGCATGTTTTATTTGCTTATTTTTAACATCAAATTCGGCATCTGTTTTTTTAATGGTCCAATACACCAAATTTTCAGTTTTTGCTTTTTGGGTGTTTTTTAATACCCATGACGGTTTCAAAAGCACCCAAAAAGCAAAAACTGGAAATTTGGTTTATTAGACCTTTAAAAAAAACACCAGAAATATTTCTTGACCTCCATTTTGGCCGCCACATTGAATCCAACTAAATTATTTTATGGTTCTTCAGGGGTCATACTTAAGTTCTACAATCAAAAATAAGACAACAAGATCTAAGGATTTTTGCTGTCCCTATTCAGACTGTAGTCCCAATTCGCCCCAGATGACGGTAATTATTTCTATGTAGCCCCTTAGAGCAGTCCGCTCGGAAATTGCTATTTTCGAAGGCTAATAACTTTTTAGCAAAAAACCCAAAAAAATAAGGTGTCTTCCAAATTTAAAGAAGATATTAGTTCTGAAAATTGGTAAGAACTGGATAGTTATTGCGCCTTCCATTGGTCAAAAACTGAAACAGTTGCTTTTCTCCATACAATTTGACGATTTTGCCCAAACTTGGTGGTCAGTGGTCAGAAAATGCTCAAATTTTGGAACTTAGACTAGTGATCAATCTTTGATTTTAGGGGGTAGCCCCAAGTAAGCCCAGATTTGGACCATCCTAACCAATGTAATGCTAAAACTACAAGATAAATGAGATGTTACTGAATGGAACAATGTTCAAATCTGCAGCTCAATGTTTAAATATTGGATCCATAATCTACAAAAACTGAGCCCAGCAATGGACAGGCAAATTACTTAGTTTGATCAATCTATTCTTGATTCTCTATCTTGCAAATTATTTCTGGGAAGAGAACACACCAGGGATGCCAGATTTGCAGATTTCTCTGCAAATTTGAAGATTTCCGAAATTTGTTGCAGACAACTTTTTTGTTGCAGATTTTTGCAGATATTTTACCGGCGAGGTTTGCAAAAAAAACTATAGTCCTTATGTGACATTTTTTTTTGAATAAGTTGAGTAACCCAACTGTACATAGCATTTACAAATTTAGAATTAATCTTCTTAGACCTATGTCAAGTTTGATAACTGTCAAAATATGCAAGTATTCCAAATTTTACCAACCGAAAAAACGAAACTATTGGCACTACGCCCCCCGGGGCATGGCCTTCCTCTAACGTGGGATTTCTGCTCCAGCGCCTCTGACGAGACAGGAGAAACCGGGACCGACGTTTTACTTCACCATCCGATAGAAGCTCAGTGGATAAGGCGGGAATCGAACCCGCGTCTCATAGCATCATCGGGATCGGCAGCCGAAGCCGCTACCCCTGCGCCACGAGACCCACATTTTACCAACCATTTGTCGCAAAAAAAAAAATACAATTCAGATTGCGCGCTCTACAACATGGCTTTGGTGTACTGTAAGATTCCTACTCAAATCTAGGTGTTAAAAAGGTTGAAATTGCTTGGCTTCAAGATAATTCAATTGTAATTAATCCTTTTTAACATTCGTTTAAACAAGCTCAGTAAATGTTTTCCAAGATTTTGTTGAAAAAACGCTGTCCTTAATTATTTGAAGCAAATATTGTTGTTAACTTCATTGAGTTTTCAGATTCTTATATGGGACAATTTTGAAAACATAATGAGATGAGTTTTGGCATTTTTTATATTAATTTCTTTATGTTTTGTAAATATTAAGAATTAACGGTGAATTTGGTTTTCTACCTCTGTTTATTTTTCAGAAACAAAAAAAAAAAAATGGAAATGCGAAGTTACATAAGATTTTCAATGCGGTTTTCAAAATATTTTTCTATCAGATGGAGAAGTAAAACGTTGGTCCCGGTCTCAGTTGTTTTTAGGCCGTTTATCCTGGTATATTGCTATTATAAGATTTGAAGAAGAATTTTCAATGGCAAATTCTGAATTAAACATTCAATTTAATTTAATTTACATTCGTTTTTACCTTAGTCGCCAAAAATATTGACCAAAAAACTTAACGAGCTTTTCCTTAAATCACGCAAAAACTCAATTTTCGACCGAAAATTGCGAAAAAGTCAAACAGGCTAAACTGTAGCGATTATGTATACATTATTTTTAAAAGTCCAGTTTTCTTTTTGCGGGAAGCACAGGTACAATATTGTTCAATCTACATGACATTTATGTGTAAGAAAATATTCCGGGGTTCTTTTTTTATTGAGCCGGTACAGTCAAATTTGTCGATGATTTGTTTCACAGTGAGTTTTGGTTTTGATAACTTATTCAGTTTTGTAAGCTTATAAAACGTATGACAAACAGCAAATTTCAATTTTCCAAAAAACATAAACTAACAAGTTATAAAAAATATTATCCCAATTCAATCAACAATGATGTTGCAAATATTTTCTTTTGTTTTTGTCCCCTCTTTTTTTCATAACTTATAAAGTTGAATAAGGAGACGACAAATTACCAACGAATCATATATGAATATGATTCCAAAGAAAGCTGGTCACTTTTTCTAATGAATTTTGTAGCACTTTCTGCATTACTGTTTGTATCACAATAAATATCTGCAGATTTTTTTTCGAATAGGTCCTATAAACATATGAAAGACAATAGCTAATAGGAAAAAACTCTAGATATAAAAGAAAAAAATCTTGTATGATTTTGTCTGATGTATAAAAAACCTAAGGCGTTCACATATAAAGAATGATAACCGTTATCAGGGGTGACATTGCTGAAATTTGTATGACCCAATCTCATCCCCCAGACCCAATGTCACTCCTGATGACGGTAGTTTAGTATTTTCAAGTCAAATGTTCAAACATTCTAAAAACATTTCAACATATATTGTTTGCCTTGTTTTTAATTTTGGGTTTGTGTTTCGAATCATTTCACAATATTTCTTAAATTGCACAAAAACGTTAGTTGCATACTTATTTATCTATGCCTATTATTTTTTTTATTTAATTGGATTGATTTAAATAATTATGATTCGAAATTTCTGAAAGACTTTTATTTTAGTTTTAATTGTTTTCCCATTGAAAATTCAGCAGCAGTGCACACAAAAGAAATTTTTAAATAAATAGAATTTTAAAAACTAATGCAATTGATATTTAAAAAGAAATTTTGGCTCACATAAGGATTCAATGGAGATAAACTTAAAAATTTATAAAAATAAAATAAATCAAAGCGTTTCTAGTTTTCTGATAGGGCACAAGGCTTTAGTTTTGATTTTTTTTTCTAATATTTAACACGAAATGCACGATTTTGCAGGTCTGATTTTTCGACCCCTTCCATTTTTGAACATGCGAAAAAAGAGGTGTTTTTCAATAATTTGCAGCCTGAAACGGTGATGAGATAGAAATTTGGTGTCAAAGGGACTTTTATGTAAAATTAGACGCCCGATTTGGTGGCGTACTCAGAATTCCGAAAAAACGTATTTTTCATCGAAAAAAACACTAAAAAAGTTTTAAAAATTCTCCCATTTTCCGTTACTCGACTGTACAAATTTTTGGAACATGTCATTTTATGGGAAATTTAATGTACTTTTCAAATCTACATTTACCCAGAAGGGTCATTTTTTTCATTTAGAACAAAATTTTTCATTTTAAAATTTTGTATTTTTTCTAACTTTGCAGGGTTATTTTTTAGAGTGTAACAATGTTCTACAAAGTTGTAGAGCAGACAATTACAAAAATTTTGATATATAGACATAAGGGGTTTGTTTATAAACATCACGAGTTATCGCGATTTTACGAAAAAAAGTTTTGAAAAAGTTACTTTTTGCGTTTCTCTTTGTTTCGTCGTCCGTGTCTGTCGCGGGTGACCATGAACGGCCATGATCGATGACGACCAACTTTTTCAAAACTTTTTTTTCGTAAAATCGCGATAACTCGTGATGTTTATAAGCAAACCCCTTATGTCTATATATCAAAATTTTTGTAATTGTCTGCTCTACAACTTTGTAGAACATTGTTACACTCTAAAAAATAACCCTGCAAAGTTAGAAAAAACACGAAATTCTAAAATGAAAAATTTTGTTCTAAATGAAAAAATGACCCTTCTGGGTCAATGTAGATTCGAAAAGTACATTAAATTTCCCATAAAATGACATGTTCCAAAATTTTTTACAGTCGAGTAACGAAAAATGGGAGAGTTTTTAAAACTTTTTTAGTGTTTTTTTCGATGAAAAATACCTTTTTCCGGAATTCTGAGTACGCCTTCAAATCGGGCGTCTAATTTTACATAAAAGTCCCTTTGACACCAAATTTCTATCTTATCACCGTTTCAGGCTGCAAATTATTGAAAAACACCTCTTTTTTCGCATGTTCAAAAATGGAAGGGGTCGTACCGCCCCACCGTCACGAGATATCAAAAAACGGACCTCGGATTCGTGATCAGGGACAAAAGTTACCCCTTAGGACAAAGTTTCACGCAAATCGAAGAGGGGTCGGGGCAACTGCTGTGTGAGTTGGCGGAGAATTACCCACAAATAAACTAAATAGTGTTGCAAATAAGATCAATTTATTTGGATTATAAGAAAGAAAAACAAAGATATCTTACAATGTGTTTATTTGATTTATTTTTATTTTGTTTAGAATATTATTGCAATTGTTTGGTCGATTGCATTTGAATACAAATGGTCGTAGCAAGTTTATAAAGTTTAATTTACTCAGCACAACAATATTTATGAAAAAATCGAAATGCACTTTTTGCGTTATTGTGCATTTTTAATCAAATATTTTATAAAATGTTTAAAAATAATTTAATTGCAGTTAATAATTTAAACACCATTTAAAAAAAAACTATTCTTCGAATTTCTTCAAACAATTGAATTTTATTTACTCAATATATTTTAAGGTAATTTCTTGACACATTTTTGAACAATTTTTTTTAAATATTGGCTTTTTAAAACTTTTTCAAAATATTCCTCAAAATAGAAATTTCAATTTAAAATTTATGTTTTAAATAAACACATATAAAAAAATAAAATATTAGAGCCATTCTGAACAATAATCCGAGTTTTTTTATTTTTGATATATTTAATTTTTTTACGAAATTGTTAATTATGTTTTCGGACCAAAAGCAAAAACAGATCAAAACGACAGTTATATATTTATGTATTTTTCAATTTTTGTTTTGTTCAAGAGTCAAGCTTATTGAGGAGGAATATCGCCAATAAAGTGTTGACTTTTACATGTTAACAAAAAAAAACATTTTTTTAAGAGAACACATACAACTAGAGCGTCCAATTTCCCGTCCCAGGAATTATCGAGATTTCCCGAAAAAAATAATCCCGAAAATTGTTGATTTCCCGGGATTTCCCGAAATTCAATCAAAAGTATACATTTTCTTATCCTTTTGGAACATTTTTTTAAATAAAAAAATAGTTAAATACCATATACCATTTGAAAATAAAGTACCCCTTCCCACCAAGATCAAAATTACAGTATGTAAAAAAAGTATTTACACCCCTTGGGCACTATGCACATTTTGTGATGAAACATGTAAAAAATTTAAAGTTTGACAGGAACCTAGTACTACGTTTTGTTCAGAAACTCATACCAAACATTTTGCTAAAAAAAGCTCATGAAAAGATGATTTCTATAAAAAGTTATATAACAAATACTATTACGAAAATAAAAAAGGTGCAAAAAAAGTTTGTACACCTTTCGAAAAATTAACATAAATAATGTTATTTGTTGACAAATCACCATAAATCCAGTCTCCCAACTCCAAATAGGCATCCTTGACTGATTAAAAAAAGAATTTGGATTGAATATAAAGTTTACTAACTAGTTAGTATAAAAGTTTATATAACTCTGGAAATTCTATATAAAACTTATCTAAACTTCATTTTGCAAACTTTTAATTCAACTGAATGTCAATATATCGTGCTTTCCATTTCATTAGGGCACAAAACTTTTGTAAACAAGAGTGTATCCCTCTCACACCTAATGCAAACTGTCATTTGAGTGAAAGGGATACATTATTGTTTACAAAAGTTTTGTGCCCTTTTGAAATGTTAGGCTCCATATTACCATATAATTGCTAAATAAACATTTTGGAGTGGGTATAACACCGTTTTGGGGGTATTTGTATCGATAGAATAGATTTTTCGTTGGAATTTCGTACCAACCCGGAATTACGTCGTAGGAAAATCCGCCGGCATCCAAACCGGTCCACGATTCACAAGTCAACCTATGTGGAATAGGAAAGGGCATAAAATTTCCGATCTTTTGATACCCAAACATCTAGGTTTTCTTTAAAACCTACGTTTTTAAATACCTAAGCAAAAACGTTGTTATGGTTTCGTTTGAGCAACCTGCCAAAAATGTATGGAATTTCGTAATTTTTGTTCTTGTGGATCAAACTTACTTTTTGCCCAGGTATTTAAAAACGTAGGTTTTAAAGAAAACCTAGATGTTTGGGTATCAAAAGATCGGAAATTTTATGCCCTTTCCGATTCCACATAGGTTGACTTGTGAATCGTGGACCGGTTCGGATGCCGGCGGATTTTCCTACGACGTAATTCCGGGTTGGTACGAAATTCCAACAAAAAATCTATTCTACCGATACAAATACCCCCAAAACGGTGTTATACCCACTCCAAAATGTTTATTTAGCAATTATATGGTAATATATTGACATTTAGTTGAATTAAAAGTTTGCAAAATTAAGTTTAGATAAGTTTTATATAGAATTTCCAGAGTTATATAAACTTTTATACTAAGTAGTTAGTAAACTTTATATTCCATCCAAATTCTTTTTTTAATCAGTCAAGGATGCCTATTTGGAGTTGGGAGACTGGATTTATGGTGATTTGTCAACAAATAACATTATTTATGTTAATTTTTCGAAAGGTGTACATACTTTTTTTGCACCTTTTTTATTTTCGTAATAGTATTTGTTATATAACTTTTTATAGAAATCATCTTTTCATGAGATTTTTGTAGCAAAATGTTTGGCATGAGTTTTTGAACAAAACGTAGTACTAGGTTCCTGTCAAACTTTAATTTTTTTACATGTTTCATCACAAAATGTGCATAGTGCCCAAGGGGTGTAAATACTTTTTTTACATACTGTAAGTTTCCTCTACGTTTTTGTTTACCATGACCAAATTAGATGAAAATTGAATTGATAACATTAAATGTCTCAAAGAGGGCTGTGCTAGGAGAATTAGGATAATTTGAGAATTTGTTCGAGAAATTTCAGTTTAAAGTTGAAAATGTATATGGCACTAGAGCTACCAAGGGCGTAAGAAGTTTAAATATGAAACTACTGAACTACTTTTTTGCTATGAAAATGATTTTAACCGAAGGTTGCATAATTAAAAAATCATTGAAAAACTTTTCGTATTACACAAAAGTGCCCAAAACATGCAAACCTTTTTTCAAAAAGCTCGCTCCAAATATTTGAAAACTTTGAGGTGTGATTGCATAAAAATTGTATTTTAAGTGAAAAGGATTATTTTTAAGGCAAATTTAATGCTTATTTATTTATTGCTGAGCTCAAACCAGTAAATTTTTTTGTGGAAAAAATATTTGCCATGAAAAACATATTTTCTGCATTATATATTTTTCATTGCAACTTAATTATCAATATTATGCTTCAGTATATTCTCTCGAGCTGGTCACAGAGATAAATTTAAAAGCATTTTATGGTTTTTGAGCATGAATTAATTTTACTCACTGCCCAAACACCGTGATTAAAAAAATAATACCTACTTTAAAAAAAAATAAATTTTCATTCATTGTTTATTAAAATTCAACAGTTCTACTCCAGGATGTTACATTTGCAATTCAGTGATTTGGAGAACCTTTCAACTGAGATCAATTCATAAGCCTTTACAGGGAGGGTACATAGTTCTAAGTAAAGATTTTGCTAGCTAGCTCTTTTAGGGAAAATTAATTTTGAGAAAAAACCCTAGAAAAAAAAATACTTATAATTATTTTTTTTTATTTTGTATGCTTATAAATTGAAAAATACATATTTTCTTGAAGTCGTAAGTTTTTTTACAGGCAGTCAAGGCATTAATTGATTCTCACACTTATTTTTACCATTGCTATTGCTATTCTCTACAATTTTGTTGCAAAATAATAATCCAAACCAGGATCAGATCAATTTTTGATAAATTTCTAAATTCCCGTTTCCCTGGAATTTTGTAACCCCGGAAAATTGAACGCTCTTCATACAACCCAGACTCGACTGATCAAAGTTTTACATTTATGAATTTCTACAGATTTACTTGTGATAAACAAACAAACACAATATTAAAAAAAACATTCTATCGAACATTCTCTTAAGCTGTTGCTCTGGAAGTTTTTTAAAAATTCGTCTTTTTACTTACTTATTGTTCCACAATTTTCAGCATGAGTTACTTTACAAAATGTAGAGCTAGGTTTCAAGTTTTTTTTAATGTTTCAGAACATAAGGTGTGAAATGCCTAAAGGGTACATATGTATAAAATTTTCAAAAACTGTACATTTTTCCAGATCACTTCGGATGTTTAAGGGGGCATATTAGAGTTCAACGACCCACAATAAGACAAAGACTAAGTTATTTTTAATGTGATTTGATTTTCCATAGTAAATTTTTAGCGAAGTCTTAGGAGATTTAGGTGTGGACGGTATTTTACAATTTTTAAAGTTTAAATTACAGATTTGTTAGCCATTTAATTATCACTTGGTTTTTTAATATTGAATATTTCCACTATCTTGGCTCAAACTAAACCAATTTTAGTTCTTCTGGGTTCGTTCGATCAGTAATTTAACACCGAACACGATGCATCGAAAAAACCTAGATTCCGGGTTCCTGGCCGGAGATATTCCGGATTCTCCAGGGCCAGACTTGAACTACGCTAGCCTGGTTATTTTTCTGATCACAAAAACATCCAAAAATGTTGTTAGCGATGAATTATTGAAATATTTTACCATCTATTGTTAACTGTTTTATTATTACTTTTTATTTGTTGAGTAAGTCATCCTTTAATTACAAGTAAAAAAGCGAAGCGAAGCGAAGCGAACAATGAATTTTCATATGAATGAATTAAGAATTCAGAGACCTACATTTGAAATAAATAAAAACTTTCGTATCAATTTAGAAAATTGTCGCATATGTATTTTTACAGCGAGATGCAACAATAACTCCTTTCCACTTATAAGAATTATGATAAATTTTTAGTTTATGAAAATAACTGACATGACCATACAAATAGTAAACAATTCAAGTAAAGTGGTGCAAGAAAAATAAGCCATTGAAATGGTTATCAAAAAATTAGACTTATCTGAAAATATGCTACATGGACTTTAAAGATTTAAAAATATAATTACGTGAAATCAGCTTAAACCGTTGATAGCCGTTGAAACAATAATTTAGATACAATACTGCACGAAATAATACTATCGCATATTTTTATTTAACTTTTTGTTAAGTTATTCAAAAGTATCACAAAATAGGCAAAACTAAAACCGTCGCGAAAACTATGCCGAAATTATTGAATTAAAATTATTTTAGAAGACAGTTAATTTTTTTTGTCTTCGAAAACATTGAAAAAAAACCTTAAAAAGTGTATTTATATTAGCCTAATCTGGAAATAGGAAAACACAAATTTGAGGAATAAAACATACAAAAGGTATCTTGACAAAAATGTTAATTGTTAATTTTTAGAATACTGTTTGTATAATTTTAAAGTTATACTAAGGGTATCCTGCCGTTTATCGAAAAGGAATGCAGGTAAATAAGATTTAATTGAAGCTATAGTATATTTTATGAAGACTTTTTCAAATTATTTGAAAATATTGTAAATAATTTTAGCTAAATAGTTTGTTTTCACACAGATTTAAGTACATAAAAAAGACATGTGCACGTTGTTTGAGTTAAACACCATAATTTTGTTAAACAGAATTGTAGGATAGGAATCCATAAACCTAGTTTTTCGTGTATTTGAGTTTGCAGATTTTTGCAGATATTTGAAAAAAATTTTGCAGATAACTCAAAATTTCATCTGGCATCCCTGGAACACACAATCATTGATTTGAGATTTTTTAAGGTAGTTCAATTTAAAAAAAAATTGGAAAAAATTTCGGGGGGGGCTGCAGCCCGGAAGCCCCCCCCCCTGGCTACGGGTCTGGTCTACAATCACAAATTACTTCCCTTTCCCACATTGTCGCGCCCCTTTCTTTTAGCCGTCTCGACTCTGACCCGCGGTGGTCAAAGGTTTACGATCCGTTTCCACAGGCCACCAGCTAGGTCATCATGAAAACCAAGCCAACGTGGAGGTAAGAAAATAGGACACTCGCAAGGAACCAGAGCTATACTGTTCTGATCAAGATAATTCGGATGATCTAACAGAACTACGGATGTAGTTAGTTACGCTCCTTCCAGGATGTTCCTTACGTGGACGTCAACCGAAGAGCACGCAACAAGGTCAGTGCCATTGCATGCTCTTAGGTATCAATCCTTGGCCTGCAAAATTGACTAAGAAACTTGTTCTACAAAAAATGCAATTTTTTTTACAATTTATCAATTTTTAATTGTGAAATTGTACAATTGAAATTGTCATTTAGAAAAACATGTCACTTTGAGAGTATTTTATAATCGTATTTATTCATGTGTTCGGCATTTGAGATTTCGGTAAAAAAAATTACTGAGTACGGTATAAAATTCTTAGTGTGTAGCAGTGAACGAACGCAAAGGATAAATACCGAGATTGCCAAGAGCGTTATTCTCATTTCTAGAGTGTTTTTTTATAGGTCCAATGAGGCTGGTACAAATTTTATTTAAAGTTTTTGTCTCCCCCCCCCCTCGTTCAAAGTTGGCCCGAAAAATCAGGGGGCAAAAAAAAATTTTTTTTTTTCAAAAAACTTCACAATTTGAATGTAAATTTAATGCAATCAGCTGATATCAATATAAATAATTCCCCAGGTTTAGAATCATTTTAAGCATGTTTGGGTTGATTTAAAAATGTTTGGAATTTTTGAAAATTTTCGATGTTTATTATCGCAAAAAGTTTTTTTTTTGCTAAAAAACTACTATTAATCCATGGAAATATTGAAACTATGGCTTGTTATTTAAATTCTCGAGCATTTTTCATATTGGTTTTTCGTAAGTAGGTCGAATACCGATGCAAAAAGGACTTGGGAAAAGGAAAGGATGGAGCATCGAACCAAAGACATTTGACATAATGAATCCGCGCCCTTGCCGTTTCGGCCACCAAGGTTCGATGAATATGAAATGATCATTTGCCGATATGAGCCACTCAATGCGATACGCTGTTTCAATGAACGGATGAATACAATTTCGTGGTGGTTCATTCGTGAGAGGGTTTATTCTACCACTTAATTTTAGTACAGATATACTCTTGGCTCTCATCATCCTTAGGGTTGATTTTGTGAGGGGTTTCCAAATTGAGTTGCGTCCTGTGCAAAATGAATGTGACATTTCTGTCAAAATCAGTCGGTGGAAAAATTCGGTTAAAATTAAATTGGATCCCTATTATCATTTTATCATTTTGATTTGCTATTCCAGGAATTTGAAATAATTGGGAACCATAAAAACTCTAGAATAGCCAAAATGATTAAATGAGGTCGGTAAAAACTATGAAAATAAATCTCGAGTAAATTTATCAAAGAAAAAACAGATTTTTTGGGATGGCTGGCCCTAAATTCCCAAACATGAGTCACCAGTTTATTTTGAGCCAAACATTTCATTGGAGCACAAAAGCGAAAACCGCGATTAGAAAAAAAACTGCTGGCGAAAAGTGGACAACATTTTTCAATTCCAATTTGAAAAATAAAACTGGCTGATGGTTTTTTTATTATTGGTTTTTGCCTTCCTAACCTCACTGAGGCAAGGCTATAAAATCACTCGAAAAAATAACTTCTTAAATACGACTCCTATCCTTCACGTATACCTATCGACTCAGAATCAAATTCTGAACAAATGTCTGTGGGGATGTGTGTAGACATGATTTTTTTTTTCACACGAATATCTCAGAACTGATTTTGGCTGGATCCGCCTTATTCTGTTCGTTTTGGGGTCCCCTAAGACCCTATTAAATTTTATTCTGTTTAGTGAAGTACTTTTAAAGTTATGCCAAGAAAAAGTTTTTTTTTGTAGCTACAAAAAAGGGTGATTTTTGCATAACCTCAAAGGCCGGGTCTTTTTTTTCTTACGCGCGAGAGTCGCGCAGCACAAGGCTGTATATCAAAGGTACTCGTCATCTTGCTTTGCATTAGTGTGAGTGCATGACTCCGTGCCACTAAAACCAAAACAATAACAAAAGAACAATGGACCGTGCCAGGAAAACCAAAACATAAACAATGTCAGTGTCAGTGGAGTGAGAGAGTCAGAGATAGCGATTTTGACAACCGCACTACTACACACTCAGAGTACCTTAGGTAGAAAGCCATGCGCGCAGCATGCGTATCGCCCGGTTGCCACATTGCTTAAGCAGTGTCTGCGTCTCTTCTGGAAAAATTCTGTATTAATTATGTTGCTGCATCATTTTGTCTCGACAAAGATTTACACGAACTTCTTACTGAAATATATAACTCATGAGACTTTTCTCCTTTATTTTGGAGAGTTGGTAAAAAAAAGAATTGAAAATTGCTGTTCAAGTAAAACCAATAATTATAAAAAAATAAATGAAAAAAAAATTAAAAAATTAAAAAAAACTCTTAAATTAATTTGTAAATACAACCTAAAATACAACATGAATGCGAGGAAGGCACCAACCACCTTAAGGTGGATTAAGTAACGTTTTTTTTCTGAAAAAGCAATTTTAACCGATAAAATATTTTGAATCGGTTTATTCTTAATCAGATAAATGAAACACAATTTCCTACGTATAAATCTCCCATAGGTTATCTTGATTTTTAATATTTTGCTTCCGTCATACCGTGTTGCGCTGTAAATGTTAAAATGTCACGACTTTTTAAGATCTGTGGTCCCAAAAATCTAAGTTTGATAAGGGTTTAAGTGGCCCATTTGATTTAAAACGTAAAAATAAACATTATAATTTTGTTCATCTTTGTACAAGTTTTTTCATTTATCTTTTTTATTTAAAAGATCTTTTTTAATGTAGGGGAGACAAAGAATAAAACGGCATTTCGACGTGAACTTTTCAAATCGTCGCTGTGGTGCCATCTTACCGCACGTAAATTTTTTTTTAAATTTATATTTATTCAGATTTTTTTTTCATGTACATTCATTCAGTTAAAATATTATTGAGTGTCCAATCACAATCGATGACTTTTCACCTCAATTTTAAATACTAGCCACTTTCATTTATTCATGAAATATTGTAGCTTTCGCTATTCAGTGATTTCAAATGTAGGAGGTCCTACATGTACGAAAGGGAAAAGGGTATCGCACGTACATTTTGGGCCAAATTGAGTTAAGAACCTTTTGACCTTCACAGATCCCCAAAATCCGATTTCAATCCTGAGATATTCGATTAAAACCGAAAAAACTCCGTGCATTTGTTGTGCACTTTTCATATGAAATCTTGTCGTGCTATCTTGACACACCCTGCAAATTGCTGTAAGTGCGACAACTGGCCAAAGGGATTTCAGGTCAGAACGAGTTTGACACACGTACAAGTCAAATTCAATCAAACTTCGGGACAATGCAGAGAATGGTCATCCAAACAAAACGTGTCAGTTATTTTTTACATTTCGTGCTCTATTTTTTGTTAATTCATGGTCAAATATTTCTTTTATCATAAAATTTTCACAATAAAAAAAAACGCTGAAATTTTTTGGAAAAATTTGAGGCGTCTCTAAAAATGAATTACTTCAAGAGACTTTGTTATTTGTTGATTTATTGGGAACGATAACTTGTTAGTTATCACTTTTGACTCTTTAAGTCTTATTGTTAACTAATATTAGCTACCTATTGAAGGATGCAAGATGTTTTGTTGGTATATTAGTTTTTTTGTGTTTATGAGCAAATTCTCCTTTATTCCATATTGAATAAAATTTCTCGATAAATATACAATTCATTTGAAAACGTTCTTAATTGATAATTTTGATGCACAAAATATACAAGCAATAGAAAGTGAGACAGAAGGCTTATGAAGCTTTCAGATTACATTCTTAAAAATATAAGGCAGCGGATCGAAAGGACAGAAACTTGGATGTAAACAAAGAGCTGTTCATCCCGATCTCTCTTGCAGATTTGCTGTCATTGTATTTTTTTAGATCTTTAATTTTTTAAAGATCTGTTGAATAAAAAGGCACTTTTTTGTTTGAATGATTTCAACAAGGGTTAAATTTGGTTTGTTGGGTTTGGTTCATGTTTTGTGTATTTAGAATAGTTAACCACAAATAAGCCCATAGATTTAAAGTACATACTAAATGTTCAAAGTTAGCGACTTGATCTTGTTTGAAATTCCTTTCCCACTTATAATTGCACAACCTGAAGATTCTAATAAGATTTTCATTTCTGGCGAATACAGGTAAAGTGAATCTTTCCCCTCTTACATTCTTTAACACTGGAACGCCCAACGCATGTCCAACTTACACGGACGCCCAAGCCTCCCAAAAAAGTTGGAACGGCAAGTTCAACTCGCTGGTTCTCGGGCATAACTCAACCAATCGGGACGATTCTTGTTTCCAGTGATTTGTAAGAATGTCTAGATGATCCTAAAATTTTGCAGAACTTGATTTGAATAAATCTGTAATTTCTACGACCGAAAACATCGTTCCACCTTTTTTCAAAACAACTGCCTCCGCGGAATTTTTGGCGAATTTTTTTTTACACGCGAAAAAAAAAGTTGGAACGATGTTTTAGATCGCAAAAATTACAGATTTGATCAAATTAAGTTCTGCAAAGTTCTAGAATCATCTAGACATCTTAACAAATCACTGGAAAGAAGAATCATCTTGATTGGTTGAGTTATGCCCGAAAACCATTGAGTTGAAGTTACCGTTCCAACTTTTTTGGAGCCTTGGGCGTTGGAATGTTAAAAGTATCAGGGCCTGCATTTACGGATTCAGTGAAAGTTGAACATTGTTTTTCACAAAACTGGAACATTATTTACGTTTTCCCCGCTGAAATCTGGCATCCCTGACCGCGAACCATCATCATCATCACCCTCTTTGATTCCCGCACATTCACATTCCGTCACCGTATAGTAATCGATGACCCCGTCGCTGACTGACTGGCTAGCCGATTCTGTCCCCTCTTCACTTACCTCTTGCGTGATTTCCAGCTCGTGCCGTGCATTCTCGTACAGCGCTTCCAGCTCCTCGCACTTGGACTGCAGGCCCTGCTTCTCCTCCAGCAGCCCAAGGCCGTACTTGGCCGACTGGATGTTTTCACTGCTGGCCTGGTCCAGCTCCCGGTTCAGCCGCTCGATCTCAACCTGGAGCTGCTGCAGCTCGGCGGCTGTCGTCGCGGCCATCTTTAACGGGGGCGCGGGCAGACTTCCGGAACGCGGATTGCGATGGCGAGTGGGGCCTTTTTCTTCGGGGGGAGGCTCTTTGCGGAACTCTTTTCTTTTTTTTTGCCTAACTTAAAACATTACCAACACAAAAAAATATCGCGTTTTTTTTTGTGGCCACTTTTTTCCCCACTTCTCGGGCGCGTTACACCTGGCCGGACCGACGACGGCTCGAACCTGGACGAATTCCGTGCGTTTTCGTTGCTACCGTGTCAGGTGGAAAACCAGCCCAATTTCCACATTTCCAGCCGTGTCGTGTCACAATTTTGCTTTCTTCTGGCTGCTGGCCTGGCAGAGCAGTTTTCACTCCACGAACTGACACACCAAAACTCTTCTTTTTCCTCTCTTGCTCCCCCTTCTTCTGTCAGGTAAGCACACACATACGCACACTCACTCGCACGCACACCCCTCACTCACTCAGTCCGTCTCTCTTCTACCAACACAGCAGCAGCAGGTGACAACACATCATGAAAAAAATCGTCAAGAAAATCGTGTTGAGCCGTGTGGAAAATCTTTTCTTGCTGCTGCTGCCGCTGAAGTTGATGGCCGCTGACGACTGACTGACGGCGATTTTGGCTGGCCTGGCTGGAAAAAGTTTTTCACTGACCCACTCAGCGCGTTCCGTTTGAATTCCGTTTAGAATTCCGCTTGAGCGAAAAAAGTTCGATTCGAATTCTAAACAGTGTTCGTTTTAGATTCTAAACCGCATTCCGTTTCAAACGCAACAACCGGTTCCGTTTGAGTTTTCGCCGCAAATCGGTTCAAGCGGAATTCAAACGGAATCGAAACGGAATGGAAGGGTTACTTTTGACAGCTGCTTCTTCTTCTTCTTTTTTCTTTATGTTTTCTTTTTTTTGTTCTGGTTGAACCAAACTTCAACCAAAATTAATATTTAAACCTTTTTTTTTCATTCACAGCTAATTTTATTTGTTTTTATTATAATTTATCATGAAATCAAACGCTTCCCAACCCAGGCTCCCCTTTGTTTTTAATATTTTTTATAAAGATTAACAGTTAACATATTGCCCTATAATATATAGCGATTCAGTGCACTCCGTTTCCCCTATATCGATCGGAACTTCTTCATAGACTTCGTTAGATTCCGGGACCGTGAACCTTGCCCTTGTCCGGTGACGACGATCCCGAACGGTGATCCAGGAATGTGCTCCTCAGAAGGTAGCAGGTTGTTAGTCCAGGCCTTGCCCAGCTCTGGCCCGAAGTTACGACAACGCGACGGATCACATCCGGATTTGACGTTCAAGAAGAATGGCGATCCCGGCACGTGGACACTGTCGTATAGCAGGTTGATCGTGTGACGAAAAGCTCCAAACGGAGTGTAAATGATCCGGAAGATGTCACTGTTGTCACTGGGCATCTGCTTGGTCGGAACCTCGTTACAGCGTGGATCGAAGATGACCGACAGGATAGCACCGGTCGGTTGGGCCATTCATAATGACGTAATGAAGTAGAAAAAGCACCGTTGGCAGCGTCTCTAGAAAATGTTTAGGTTTTTTAAAATCGTTTTAGAAAGTAAATTCAGATGGAAAGGTACCTGGCATCAACGCTGACTGCATTCCCGGATCCAGTGGCGTTGAGACGTTCACACAGCCCGGGATGGGACCTCAACCGTAATTGACCTCGACGGACACAGGGTTGTCGGTAGATGTCGTGGAGTGACCATTCTCGTTCTTGGTCATATTGTGCTGCAGCAGCGTGTTGACGAAGATTTCGTTGAATTTTACCTCGAGCGGTGCTTCACCAGCGTCAACGGTGAACTCGGTTGATTTGAGATTACTGCCTACCGCGACCTGTTCTTGGCGTGAGCGTGAGGCAAGGCGGCTACTACTCCCGACATGCTGCCACCACTCCTTATCACGCTTAGGCCGCTGCTGCGGAAGAGGACGACGATGACGAAGTCATGTACACAGCGGACGATTCCCGCTGTCCACTGTAGTGGTGCAAGAACGATCCAGACGGGGCCCACGAGAAGCGTTTGTCCGCCTGGGATAATCGTACGCGACGCGGTCGGTTCCTACGGAGGCTGTTGTTGCTGCTGCAAAGCGTGTTGACGCGCTCTTGACCGGCTTCTTGTCGCGTCGGAAAACGATCAAATGGTGCACTTGCGAGTCGTTCTTCTACTCGTCTCTCGTCTAGAGCTTTTCCACGTACAGCAACGGCGCGGAATCGACAATCAGCGACTTGTCTAACATGCCGACTTCCGCTCTGGGCCAGGCAGCGTTCAGTTGAATGGCGTTAGTCAAGACTCAAGAGTATCAGCTGACCGGAAGAGAGTTCCACCATCGAGGCCGGCACCGGAACGTTGAAGTCCAGCTGCGGTGGCTGCATCGAGATCCGGTTTGCAATTACTGTACTGGCCGGTAACGCTACGACCCCGGTAGGTCTGGTAGAGGTGAATATCGTGGGCTGGTAAACGTGATTCTTATGTTCTCGGTGGCTTTCGGGACAGAGTTCGTCATCAGCGTGCCGAGCAGCCGCCTCTGATATTGCACCCGTACCTTCAACAGAATTAGGTTCTGGCGAAGGTGCAAAGGTCGTGGCCTTTTATCGTTCGATTTGACAGCAAACTCTTTATCACGTAGATATCCTTTACCGGCTCCTGCTCTACCTGCCTAGTCGGTTCATTCACATACAAGCCCTGAATGAGAAGAATATATTTAGATTATAGTAAAATCTTTTAAATAATTTAATTCTTACCTGTTCGAACTGGATCTTTTTTCGTCCAAGAATGTTCAGGGACCTGGTTGCTTCGGGTACGTGAAAGAAATAAATGTACTCCATGCCGATGAACTCGTCGCAACGCAGAACAAGAAAAAATAAAAATAAAATAAATTATTAGAAAAGTGTAATTATCCATATTTCAAACCCCTTTTTAAAAGCAGGTAATAAAAAAATCTGAGGATCTAAAAATAGAATCTAGTCATCTATTACAATAATATATATAAAAAAAGTTAGGATTATTAAAACTTAAGAAGTTAGAAACTGCAGAAGTATGGAACTAAAACAAATTAAATTTAAGAAGCGAAGAATTAAAAAAAAATTGAAATGTTGATGTTTAGAAGTAATGTTTTTTTTTTAAATAATTTGAGGTTTTTAGAAATTAAAATGAAGCAGTAAAGAATTTCAGAAGTTAAATATTTATGAAGTTAAGAATTTCAGAAATCATGAATTCTAAAAAAAATCGCAATTTAAAAATGATAAAATTTCAAAAAACTTAATTTAGGTGTTAAACCATGGTAAGAATTGGAGAATTAGAAAAAATTTAAAATACAGAAAAAAACAGAAGCTGAAAAAGTTTATTTTGATTATTTTTTATTTTAAAAATTCATGATGAATGAATGAAATGATGAAGTTTAGAGTTAAAGAATTGAAGAACTCAAAAATCAAAGAATTTAAAAATATAAGAATTATAAATTATAGATTTTTTAAAATTTCAGAGTTCAGGAGTAAAGAAGCCAAGAATTTTAAAATTCTAGAATTTAAGAGCTTTTGTTCAACAATTTAATAAGCTAGAGAGTTTGAATTGAAGAATTCAAGAAATTTAGAACAATACAATTTATAATTTAATAATTTCGAAATTGAGATTAAAAAAAGGTAAACAAATTAGGAACCTTAATTTTTTTAAATATCAGAATTAAAAAAAATAGGAGTAAGGAAGCCAAGCATTTTACAATTTAAGTTGATAAGAGTTTAAAAATTTAAGAAATTATAAAGTTGAGAAGTTATGTTTTTTTTATTTAGAACTAAGAATTTTTGGATTTAAATAGTTAAGAATTTAACATTTTAGAATAAAAAAAAGTTCAGTGGTTAAGAATTTTAGAAATAATGAATTCGAAACTTTTAGATTTTTTTAGGAATTCAAGAATTAAAAAAAGAAATCAAGAATTTCATAAGCCTAATGTTTTTTTTTTTAATTTCAGTTTTTTTAGGAATTCAAGAATAAAAAAAATTAGATTTTTTTTTATTTCGGATTTTAAAAATTAATATTGAATTTAAGAAAATAAAAAGCAAGGGATTTAAAAATTTCAAATTTTTTAAACTAAAAAATCTACAATTTAAGAAATTTAGAATTTTAGAAGCCATAAATTTAAAAATTTTAGAATTTCACAAATGAAAAATTCATAAATTTTAGAAAATATAAATATAAAAATTGAAGAATTTTTGAAAATTCAGAACTCAAAAAGCTCAAAATTTCATGATATTTAAAATTTTAGGCTTTAAGAAGTTAAAAATTAGAAGGTTAAGAGAAAAAAAGGAAGAGAAGAATTTTAAATTTTACAAATTCTAGAATTTAATAACTTAAAAATGTAAGAAACTGAAAAATAACTAAATTTAGTAGTGCTGATTCCGGCCCCTGTCTTATTTACCCTGTCCACGCCGTCTCGATGCCTGCTGACCGATGGCAACGCATCGGATTGTCAGCGCCGCTTTCGGCGATCTCGCATGCCTTGTTGATCTACTGCGTCTCGTTCAGGTACATGTCAGAAGACGTCACTCGCCGATCCAGACCATGTACGGCACAACCAGCCGTCTTGGTTAACCGACGGTTCCGACTCAGCATGTACGAGTGATTCCGGTTTCTGCTTCTTG
Source organism: Culex pipiens pallens (assembly GCF_016801865.2). Taxonomy (NCBI): domain Eukaryota; kingdom Metazoa; phylum Arthropoda; class Insecta; order Diptera; family Culicidae; genus Culex; species Culex pipiens. The sequence goes on along the minus strand of NC_068938.1, from coordinate 79,990,124 downwards.
GCGCTCTTTTGGGATGGTTCCCTCGCTGCTCGACCTGATGGTCTTGACGTCGTTCGTACGGATCCACGTGCCAAAGCTGCGGTTCCCGATTCTCAACGTCGGCAGAAAGAATGGCCACCACAAAGGAACGGCACATGACCGATCCAGGGTTTTCGTTGTCGTCAAACTGAATGGACAGGCTGGACTGTTTGTACAGGATTTGGTGGTTCTGACACTCGACCCGGTAGGATCACTGAATCGTCCTTTAGTCCCGACGTGGCACAACCGATGTACCGGTTATCCTCGACGATTTTTTGCACCTCGGTCGTTTACATCAGCAGCATGCGATGCGTTTCTCCACGGGCTCAACCTAAAACGGAAACCGGAGTTAAAAATCAATGTTGCCAAATCCTCTACCATAACTTACCTTTCTGTTAACAGATTCCAATCGCCGTCGAATCGAGCCTAATGGCCTTTTGGCGGTATCGGCTTTTTGAGAAGCCGCGGAACTGCGGCGGGAGTCTGCCAGCTCCAAGGCAACTCACCTACACCACTTAGCATCCGGTCCAGATCACGAGCCGACTCGTCTAGGATGTTCTTTCCAAGGAATATTGAATTGATGAGCGCTCCGTTTAAGTCCTCCGTTTCAAGGTACTCTGCCAGATCTGCCGCCCTGCATTCCTTGTTTGTGCACTTGGCGTACCCTCGCCGGTCGAACCACGTGCGCTGATGGTTTCGTTCCGTCTGCCTTCGTCGAAGCAACCAGCCTCGTTGGCATCTCCTCAGGTGAGCTCGTGTACGGCGTTCCTCGATTTGTGGCGCTTTGGGGTGCCTTCAACTTGCTCTGGTCCAGTGGTGACACAGTCATCACTAAGACCAGCTGGTTCCGGCCGCTCGTGAGCTTAACGCCCACTGGAAGTCCTTATCAGTTCCGTCTTCCGCCAACCAGCGTCCAACTTCCGGACCCAGCGCCTCACTTCCCAAATGGGGCTTCTCACAATCATCTTGAAACTGGAACCCTGGAACCTGGAATCTTGAACCTGGAAATGGAAAAGAAGATTAAATTCTGAAATCAGTTTAGTTGAGGTTATGTCACCAGAGCGCTACCGTTGACAGTACGGAATGATCGGAACCTGCAGCAGGCTTTCCGGAACATGAACCACCAAGGCATGCCGTGACCTAAAACGGTCACACGAATCCTTGAGGCCGGAACAGGTGGAAAGGGCACTTAGCGACTCTCGTGCATTTGTAACCCAGCAGCGAGTACAGGAAGTCGGCCAGGTCTTCCAGCGGAGCACTATTATTTGAAAAACGTCGGAACACCCAAATAAATTCATTGTTTGATGAATTATCGAAAACTATAAAAATAACTATAATTTTTACTCACCAGTCCCAGTTCATTCCAAAAAAAACACACGCAACAGGACTGAACATGTTTCGGGCTTTCTTTTTTCTCAACACTTTGACGTTTGGTTCGCACACTTTTGTCAAAAATCAACAACAAAACCGCTTCGGCGAAAATCGGCGAAATGTCATCGAGGTTCCACCATACACCAGCAGGTCAAACGGAATCCAAGCGGAACCCAATCAGACAATCTGTTTAGAATATTTCGAACCAATTTTCGAAGCGGAATTCGAAGCGGAATGAACCCGTCATGCGGAAAACGGTTTGATTGGGGACCGTCACCACCCCCGCGCCGAGCGAAAGCGAAAAATTCCGATGGAGAGGCGACCGCGAGCTAGAGCGAGTGGGAAAATGATGATGGTTGTGTGAAAGTTTTTCTTCGCGACGTGCGAGTTTCGAACCGGGAGCTGGTTGCAAACTTGCGCAAAGAGAAGTGTCAGTTGATGCGGGAGAGCGAGACAGCGCTGGAGATGGTGTCAGTTGATGGAAAGATATGTCAAAGATGACGGATGTCATTTGACGGAGTAGTGGGAGCGGTCAAGCAATACGTAACATTTTTTGAAATGTTAAAAAATGTTAAGGGAACAGCATGTAATTGGGTACTAAAGCCCTATGTAAATTTTTATGTACAACGGTATAAAACACGATTAAAAACCATTTCTGATCACTTTTTTCATTTTAATGCAAATTTTTTTTGACAAAGAACTTTGTCCTAAGGGCTCTATTCTGGTGAGGTGTCAATCCAGAAAAACGAAAAATGTCGCGCGTTACGAAAATGTTGCATGCTTGGTACTGCGGAAGGGGTCAGCAACGAATGAAGTGTGGCAACAATGGTGCAACATTCTCGCGTGACAGTTCCAAGAAAGCAGGAGACGAGGCAAAATTTGTACCATGTTGCCACATTTCATGCGGACTATATAAGCTAACAGATAGCCTCTGAACAGTTAGTTTTGACCGAAAATCCGTCAGAGACGGATCGACGGTGGTAATTTTATTGCTCACACACACATACACACATTGAAAGACACAGGTTGTGCACCACCTTGGGAGGAATTCTGTTCTAAAGAACATTGTTGGAACGGTCACTCGGAAACCAGAATGCTTCAAGGCAATGGGGTTGGGACCAAACTGGTAGGATATTGGCCACACCCGGAGTGGCCATGGCCCTGAGGGAAGGTTCTACCGGGGGGACGTTTATCGAACCATACGACTTGGGGCAATATGGGTATCAAAATTCATGGTTTTTGATACTGGTGATGAAAATGGCCATTTTGACAGGATTGGCCACACCCGGAGTGGCCATGGCCCTGAGGGAAGGTTCTACCGGGGGTACATTTATTGAACCATACGATTTGGGGCAATATGGGTATCAAAATTCATGGTTTTTGATACTGGTGATGAAAATGGCCATTTTGAAAGGATTGGCCACACCCGGAGTGGCCATGGCCCTGAGGGAAGGTTCTACCGGGGGGACATTTATCGAACCATACGACTTGGGGCAATATGGGTGTCAAAATTCATGGTTTTTGATACTGGTGATGAAAATGGCCATTTTGATAGGATTGGCCACACCCGGAGTGGCCATGGCCCTGAGGGAAGGTTCTACCGGGGGACATTTATTGAACCATACGACTTGGGGCAATATGGGTATCAAAATTCATGGTTTTTGATACTGGTGATGAAAATGGCCATTTTGACAGGATTGGCCACACCCGGAGTGGCCATGGCCCTGAGGGAAGGTTCTACCGGGGGTACATTTATCGAACCATACGACTTGGGGCAATATGGGTGTCAAAATTCATGGTTTTTGATACTGGTGATGAAAATGGCCATTTTGACAGGATTGGCCACACCCGGAGTGGCCATGGCCCTGAGGGAAGGTTCTACAGGGGGGACATTTGTCGAACCATACGACTTGGGGCAATATGGGTATCAAAATTCATGGTTTTTGATACTGGTGATGAAAATGGTTATTTTGACAGGATTGGCCACACCCGGAGTGGCCATGGCCCTGAGGGAAGGTTCTACCGGGGGGACATTTGTCGAACCATACGACTTGGGGCAATATGGGTATCAAAATTCATGGTTTTTGATACTGGTGATGAAAATGGCCATTTTGACAGGATTGGCCACACCCGGAGTGGCCATGGCCCTGAGGGAAGGTTCTACCGGGGGTACATTTATCGAACCATACGACTTGGGGCAATATGGGTGTCAAAATTCATGGTTTTTGATACTGGTGATGAAAATGGCCATTTTGATAGGATTGGCCACACCCGGAGTGGCCATGGCCCTGAGGGAAGGTTCTACCGGGGGACATTTATTGAACCATACGACTTGGGGCAATATGGGTATCAAAATTCATGGTTTTTGATACTGGTGATGAAAATGGCCATTTTGAAAAGATTGGCCACACCCGGAGTGGCCATGGCCCTGAGGGAAGGTTCTACCGGGGGGACGTTTATCGAACCATACGACTTGGGGCAATATGGGTATCAAAATTCATGGTTTTTGATACTGGTGATGAAAATGGCCATTTTGACAGGATTGGCCACACCCGGAATGGCCATGGCCCTGAGGGAAGGTTCTACCGGGGAGACATTTATCGAACCATACGACTTGGGGCAATATGGGTATCAAAATTCATGGTTTTTGATACTGGTGATGAAAACGGCCATTTTGAAAGGATTGGCCACACCCGGAGTGGCCATGGCCCTGAGGGAAGGTTCTACCGGGGGGACATTTGTCGAACCATACGACTTGGGGCAATATGGGTATCAAAATTCATGATTTTTGATACTGGTGATTAAAATGGCAATTTTGACAGGATTGGCCACACTCGGAGTGGCCATGGCCCTGAGGGAAGGTTCTACCGGGGGGACAATAATCGAACCATACGACTTGGGGCAATATGGGTATCAAAATTCATGGTTTTTGATACTGGTGATGAAAATGGCCATTTTGAAAGGATTGGCCACACCCGGAGTGGCCATGGCCCTGAGGGAAGGTTCTACCGGGGGGACATTTGTTGAACCATACGACTTGGGGCAATATGGGTATCAAAATTCATGATTTTTGATACTGGTGATTAAAATGGCAATTTTGACAGGATTGGCCACACCCGGAGTGGCCATGGCCCTGAGGGAAGGTTCTACCGGGGGGACATTTATCGAACCATACGACTTGAGACAATATGGGTATCAAAATTCATGGTTTTTGATACTGGTAATGAAAATGGCCATTTTGACAGGATTTGCCACACCCGGAGTGGTCATGGCCCTGAGGGAAGGTTCTACCGGGGGGGACATTTATCGAACCATACGACTTGGGACAATATGGGTATCAAAATTCATGGTTTTTGGTACCGTCCCAAGTCGTATGGTTCGATAAATGTCCCCGGTAGAACCTTCCCCAGGGCCATGGCCACTTCGGTTGAGGCCAATCCTGCCAAAATGTCCATTTTCATTAACAGTATCAAAAACCATGAATTTTGATACCCATATTGCCCCAATTTATATGGTTCGATAAATATCCCCCCGGTAAAAGCTTCCCTCAGGGCATTTGAATAAATTGATTACTCCTTTATTTGACCTCCTAGCCAAATGGTGTCTTCGGAAGAGTTGTTGTACTTGATAAGGGCTATCTTTTAAAGTTTCATGAAAGTTTGTCAAAGGCGCCAAATTTGTAGCTCTTAATCTACTACGTCATTTTTGCAAAAATGGTAAAAAAAGCACTTTTTTTGTGATAACTTAAAATGTTAGCATTTTAGCGGCCTACTATGTACTGAAGAGTTGTTTATGAAATAAAATTACACATCTTTGCCCAAGACAGCAAAATGTTGTGAGCCTTTATTGAGGAGTTATAACCATTTGTAAGTGATTTTGAGCATATTTTTAAGTTGCAATGTTTTCGAAATGGCGAATTTTGGCGCAAAACCGAACAATGCACATGAAAGTACACACTTTCAACTACATTTTCTGAAAATATCTCCGTGTCTATCGGTGTCGATTAAGAGATACAGTGGACTCTCTCGTTGTCGATCTTCTCGATATCAATATTACTCCAGCTGTCAATAAATTTTTCAGTCCCTTCAAATAGATTGCTTTGATTTTTTGTTCTATAATTTCATAACTCCTGCTCTCGACGGTCCCTTCAATATCGACAACGAGAGAGTCCACTGTATCTCAATTTGAATTTGACGGTATTTAATCAATTTATTTATAATTTTTAAGCGGAATCTTATTGAAACGTGGTAATAATCGGTAAATTGAAAGGGTAAATTGATCGATTTTAATATTGCTTATTGCGAGATAAAATCACGTTTCTCCTTCGCTGTGAGTGACAGGAGATTATTGCCGCCTTATTACCGCAGTGTAAAAATCAGCAAGTTGAACTGAAATTCTGGTTGATTTGGCTGTCAACTTGGTTTGTTTTGAATATTTTCCAAAAAGTCAGCTCAAAACTCAAGGCAACCTTTGACAAAAGCCAACAATTTGTTCTGCGGTTGTCTTGCGGCTGTCATGCGACCATTATCTTGCGGTCGTATCACCGCACGTGAACTCTAATTATTGACGCCCGCAGTAAAACATTGTTCATGCTTAAAATGATGATACACATTTTAAAATTATGAATAAATACATGTTTTTCCCAAAAATAATGTAAGTGAAAATTTTAAATAATTGTTCGTATTTAAAATTAAGTATTTCCTTTTATATGTGGTCACTCTGGAAAGGTTGTCGTATTTTTTCATAGACAATGTAATTTCCATAAAATTCGATCAATTTACCCTTCAATTTACCGATTTTCACCATGTATTCATTATGATTTCGAATAACATTTATAAATAAATTGATTAAAAATCGGCAAATTCAAATTGAGATATCTAAAAATATATACACGGAGATATTTTCAGGAAATGTAGTAGAAAGTGTGTACTTTCAGGTGCATTGTTCGGTTTTGCGCCAAAATGCGCCATTTTGAAAACATTGCAACTTGAAAATAGGCTCAAAATCACTTAAAAATGGTTATAACTCCTCAATAAAGGCTCAAAACATTTTGCTGTTTTCGGCAAAGATATGTAATTTTATGTCATAAACAACTCATGTCATAAGAACATAGTAGGCCGCTAAAACGCTAACATTTTAAGTTATCACAAAAAAGTGCTTTTTGGACCATTTTTGCAAAACTGGCGTATATCTCGAGTAGATTATGAGCTACAAATTTGGCGCCTTCGACCAACCTTCATGAAATTTTCTCCTCTACAACTTTGCCCAAGACACCAAAGCCCTACAACGTCATCCAACAAAGTTAATTATGGTTAACACCCTGGAAGGTCGTCACCCTGTATGTCAATAACTTCAAAAGATAGCCCTTATCAAGTACAACAACTCTTCCGAAGACACCATTTGGCTAGGACGTCAAATAAAAGAGTTATCAATTTATTCCACTTAATTTTGCCATTCCGAACACTGTGCAATGGCCACTCCGGGTGTGGCCAATCCTGTCAAAATGGCCATTTTCATTACCAGTATCAAAAACCATGAATTTTGATACCCATATTGCCCCAAGTCGTATGGTTCGATAAACGTCCCCCCGGTAGAACCTTCCCTCAGGGCCATGGCCACTCCGGGTGTGGCCAATATCCTACCAGTTTGGTCCCAACCCCATTGCCTTGAAGCATTCTGGTTTCCGAGTGACCGTTCCAACAATGTTCTTTAGAACAGAATTCCTCCCAAGGTGGTGCACAACCTGTGTCTTTCAATGTGTGTATGTGTGTGTGAGCAATAAAATTACCACCGTCGATCCGTCTCTGACGGATTTTCGGTCAAAACTAACTGTTCAGAGGCTATCTGTTAGCTTATATAGTCCGCATGAAATGTGGCAACATGGTACAAATTTTGCCTCGTCTCCTGCTTTCTTGGAACTGTCACGCGAGAATGTTGCACCATTGTTGCCACATTTCATGCGGACTATATAAGCTAACAGATAGCCTCTGAACAGTTAGTTTTGACCGAAAATCCGTCAGAGACGGATCGACGGTGGTAATTTTATTGCTCACACACACATACACACATTGAAAGACACAGGTTGTGCACCACCTTAGGAGGAATTCTGTTCTAAAGAACATTGTTGGAACGGTCACTCGGAAACCAGAATGATTCAAGGCAATGGGGTTGGGACCAAATGGGTGTCAAAATTCATGGTTTTTGATACTGGTGATGAAAATGGCCATTTTGATAGGATTGGCCACACCCGGAGTGGCCATGGCCCTGAGGGAAGGTTTTACCGGGGGGACATTTATCGAACCATACGACTTGGGGCAATATGGGTATCAAAATTCATGGTTTTTGATACTGCTGATTAAAATTGCCATTTTGACAGGATTGGCCACACCCGGAGTGGCCATGGCCCTGAGGGAAGGTTCTACCGGGGGTACATTTATCGAACCATACGACTTGGGGCAATATATTTTGACAGGATTGGCCACACCCGGAGTGGCCATGGCCCTGAGGGAAGGTTCTACCGGGGGACATTTATTGAACCATTTGACTTGGGGCAATATGGGTATCAAAATTCATGGTTTTTGATACTGGTGATGAAAATGGCCATTTTGACAGGATTGGCCACACCCGGAGTGGCCATGGCCCTGAGGGAAGGTTCTACCGGGGGTACATTTATCGAACCATACGACTTGGGGCAATATATTTTGACAGGATTGGCCACACCCGGAGTGGCCATGGCCCTGAGGGAAGGTTCTACCGGGGGACATTTATTGAACCATTTGACTTGGGGCAATATGGGTATCAAAATTCATGGTTTTTGATACTGGTGATGAAAATGGCCATTTTGACAGGATTGGCCACACCCGGAGTGGCCATGGCCCTGAGGGAAGGTTCTACCGGGGGTACATTTATCGAACCATACGACTTGGGGCAATATATTTTGACAGGATTGGCCACACCCGGAGTGGCCATGGCCCTGAGGGAAGGTTCTACCGGGGGACATTTATTGAACCATTTGACTTGGGGCAATATGGGTATCAAAATTCATGGTTTTTGATACTGGTGATGAAAATGGCCATTTTGACAGGATTAGCCACACCCGGAGTGGCCATGGCCCTGAGGGAAGGTTCTACCGGGGGGACATTTATCGAACCATACGACTTGGGGCAATATATTTTGACAGGATTGGCCACACCCGGAGTGGCCATGGCCCTGAGGGAAGGTTCTACCGGGGGTACATTTATCGAACCATACGACTTGGGGCAATATATTTTGACAGGATTGGCCACACCCGGAGTGGCCATGGCCCTGAGGGAAGGTTCTACCGGGGGACATTTATTGAACCATTTGACTTGGGGCAATATGGGTATCAAAATTCATGGTTTTTGATACTGGTGATGAAAATGGCCATTTTGACAGGATTGGCCACACCCGGAGTGGCCATGGCCCTGAGGGAAGGTTCTACCGGGGGTACATTTATCGAACCATACGACTTGGGGCAATATATTTTGACAGGATTGGCCACACCCGGAGTGGCCATGGCCCTGAGGGAAGGTTCTACCGGGGGTACATTTATCGAACCATACGACTTGGGGCAATATATTTTGACAGGATTGGCCACACCCGGAGTGGCCATGGCCCTGAGGGAAGGTTCTACCGGGGGACATTTATTGAACCATTTGACTTGGGGCAATATGGGTATCAAAATTCATGGTTTTTGATACTGGTGATGAAAATGGCCATTTTGACAGGATTGGCCACACCCGGAGTGGCCATGGCCCTGAGGGAAGGTTCTACCGGGGGTACATTTATCGAACCATACGACTTGGGGCAATATATTTTGACAGGATTGGCCACACCCGGAGTGGCCATGGCCCTGAGGGAAGGTTCTACCGGGGGACATTTATTGAACCATTTGACTTGGGGCAATATGGGTATCAAAATTCATGGTTTTTGATACTGGTGATGAAAATGGCCATTTTGACAGGATTGGCCACACCTGGAGTGGCTATGGCCCTGAGGGAAGGTTCTACCGGGGGACATTTATTGAACCATACGACTTGGGGCAATATGGGTATCAAAATTCATGGTTTTTGATACTGGTGATTAAAATTGCCATTTTGACAGGATTGGCCACACCCGGAGTGGCCATGGCCCTGAGGGAAGGTTCTACAGGTGCCATTGATTGAATAAATTTAATTAGAATTAATTATTCAGGATTAAATAAATAGGCAAAGAATTAAAAAATATAAATAAAAATAGCATGATTTTTAGAGTTTTGTACAAAGTTCTTTGTCATATTGGTCATGTAGAACATAACCACCTGCACCTTTTTTTTGACAGGACAACATTTTTTCGATGGATCAACCATGGTCCCCTTGGAACGAGCTGTCAAGTAGGAGCTTTTCTGTCAAGAAGGAACGCGAAGATAATTTTTCAAAATTGATTTAAAAATCCATTTTAAACTCTTCGTGGTCGTACAAAGGGTCATTGTACTCAGAAAAATAAGCTTTATCGCTGTAAACAATAATATCAGCAATCTAAGCTTCATTTTAGGACCCAATTCTATCGGGTACCTTATGTTGGCTTATCAGCAAGAAAAAGTGGTCAAAGCAAGACTTTTTTAAATCAATTTGGATGTTTCAAAAATGTTTAGACAGGGCCGAATTGTTCTTCTCCAAAGTTTGCATCGAGAATTAGAGCGGTTCATCCATGTTGCATACAATTTAAAATTAGCATGTGTTGTCGTACACACACATCCACACGGAAGTTAGTCGAGTGTCAACCACGGGAGTTCGAGAATGGGCAAGTGAAAAAGCGGATAAAGGTGACGGTCATGCCAGCGAACCGGTGTGGCTATGCTTGGGCCAAGCCCATTAGGGTGCCACAGCATGCAATATGTATGTAGGAGAAACAACACTAATTCTCCATACAAACTTTTCAGAAAACGGCCCTTTCTAAATATTTATGAAAAATTCAAAGTGCAAGTGTTTATGGAGATCCCAAAGTTCATGCTTCCCATTAAGTTAAGCCTGTGCAGAAGTTTGTTGGTCGGTTTTATATCTCCGCCTACTTGACGGCTTTGCGTCCAGCTGAACATCCTCTTCCGAGAGTCCCGGCCAGCGATCTACTCTCCTTCATTCAATGATGTCTTTGTTGGCGGTTTCTTATCTCGCTCCATGATTATTTTTTTTATATTTATTTTTTATGTAGCATTTTTGAATGTTTACAAAATCGAATTTTGAAATTCCTTGTTATAAGGCTTTCTAGTCAGAAAATTACCAACACATTCAAAGTATGTTTACATTACAGCTGGAGGGTTGTTTGCATCAGGTTTCCTATCTCTTTCTATCAAAATTTTTTTGTCAGGCGACTTCTAGCTGGTTTTTTTGACTGACCGCCCGATATGTCAGCCAACATACTTCGCAGGGCTGTGACAGCTCGAACTCGATCATTGTTTGCATCAGGACACTGTGACGAGGAGTTCATCATTTTTAGGTTAAATTATATTTTTTTCACTGGGCCTAGAAAGCCTTATTTAAACCTAAGTTTTTAGTTTTTAAAATATATTGAAATTTTGAATTACCTATTTTTATTAGTTTTTATATTTTTGAAGTCTTGAATTACATAATTTGATTTTTTTGGATTTTTAAACACGTAGCCAAATATCTTGTGCGGGATTTGATTCTACAAAAATGTTGTTGAAAATAATCAACAAAATATTGCGTTTTTTTGGCTGACAGTGACAGCTGTTGTGCGATGCACGCTAAATTGATTTCCTAAAATCGGCTCCTTTTTAATCAAAGTTCCAGACACGGTTCCAGCTCGGTGCTGGCTCTGAGCTCGAGGTTTCAGCCCCAAGCTCGAGGTTCCAGCTCCGGCAGAACCGAAGTGTCACCCCCTAGTTTAATCAAACTTAATTTTTCACAATTTCACAAAAGTCTTCTGCTGTTTAAAAAAAAAAACTTTGACGTTCAGCGTAAGTAAAAACCTTGTTTGGTTGATTCAAATATACCTTTTTTTTGCGTGAATTTCACTTTATTTTTTAAATTTTTGTATTTTTTATTTTTGAAATTTAAATTTCTTGGTTTAGATTTTTAAAACTCTAGAATGTGTGTGTGTCTTCAAACTGAAACCCTGATTTGTGATTCGATTTCCATTTAATTAATTTCTGAATTTTTGAATTATGTGATTATGGTTACAGTCATCCCACAAATTCGGAACAGTTTACAGATCGGCCAATGTTCAACAAATCATAGAAAATCGATGATTGAACATAATGATTTGCTTTTACCTCCATGTGAAAGCTTTTCTTGCGATCTTTCAAATGCTGTATCGAACAACTGCAAATTTTAACTTTTATATCAATTTTTTGAAGAAATACTTTGACCCTCGAAATCCACAAATTCGGAACACTTTTTTCTTACGGATGTAAACAAACTTTGTTTCTCTCCATGAGTACACATTTTTTACAAAATAATGACTTCACGCACTGAAACCAACGAAACTAAAGCTTAGTTATGATTTATGAATGGGCTGATAAATTTTTTTGTTAAATTCAGGTGTTCCACAATTGTGGGAGGCACAATAACATCCCTGCTCTGGATAAAATAGTCTTTAAATGAAGTTTTTTGTTTAAAAAGTACTACTTTTACTTGTGAAATAGCAAGAGAATGTCCAAATAAAGGTTCTAAAAATAGCAGGGTCGACAGAAAAGTTGCATTTTGCATCCTATTGACAAGTTGCCACAAAAGTGTTCCGAATTTGTGGGTGTTCCGAATATGTGGGATGACTGTACGGCCTTTACCTTGCCTTTGCCTCTGTTTTTCTTCATTCTGAGCAAAAAAAAAATCCTTTTGATTTTGGGCACTTAAAATCTTGCGTTTTGAGATTCGGCTTTAAGGCTAATACTCAAACTCAGAAAAATAAGCTTTATCATTGTGAACATAGTATCACAAAATTAAGCTTAATTTTAGGACCAAATTGGGTCTTAAAAAGAAGCTTAGATTGCTGATATTATTGTTCACAGCGATTTAGCTAATTTTTCTGAGTACAATGACCCTTTGTATGACCACAAAGAGTTTAAAATGGATTTTTAAATCAATTTTGAAAAATTTACCTCGCGGTCCTTCTTGACAGAAAAGCTCCTACTTGACAGCTCGTTCCAAGGGGACCATAGTTGATCCATCGAAAAAATGTTGTCTTGTCATATTTTTTTTTGCATTAAAGTGAAAAAAAGTGATCAGAAATGGTTTTTAATCGTGTTTTTTACCGTTGTACATAAAAATTGACATAGGGCTTTAGTACCCAATTATCATACCTAATTGCGTTCCGTAATGAATGAACGCTCCCCTAATTCCCGTCAAAACGACATCGTTTCAAAACGTTTCACTGAATCCAAACACAGAGAGAAAGAGAGAAACCCCTTTTCACTCTCCCACCCAACAAAGAGCCACCTCATTCGACTTGTTTTTATTTACATCGACGACGATCGCACTTCGAGCAGCAGGTTTTAGAAGTTCAGTTTAGTTCAGGAGTGAGTCATTCTCCTGCAGGTACTGGAAGTGTCTGGAAGTGCACATCTGTGTGGTCGCACCCAAGAAAACTTCAATTTCTGCCCGATCATCGTTCTGTCAGCTGAGGAAAGAGAGCAAGCAAGAGCCCTTCGGAGTTGTGAAATTTGGCCCAAATAAAAACAGCTTGCTTGGCCACGGGGAAATCAGTCCCAAATTGTGAGCCGACCAGGAAGAACGCCAAACCGTTTGTGAAAAGTGTGTAAAAGTGAAAAAGTTTGAAAATTTCTAAATAAAAGTGTTTGAACAACTAAAACGGAGAAGCAAAACAAAATGGTGTTTCCAGACGCGTTGAAAATTACGATTCTTCGTGAAAATGGCGAGCAGGAAAACTTCCTGATGTCCGTCAATCGGCACCGGGAGGTTTGCCACAGCTTCGACAACCTCCGGAACGAGATTGTGGCCCGGCACCCGGAGCTGCTCCAGCTGGACGAGGTCAAGTTCTTTTGGATTGGTGAGTTTTTTATTTAACATCGGAAAAAGGTCTTGATTTCATAACTGCGCATTAGTTTTGCTGTGTTTTTCTCACACACCGAAACACACACACAGTCGCACACACTTTCAGAAGAAGTGGGTTGTTTTTGTTGGGTTTTGGTCGTCGGAGGGAGAGAGTTTCTTGGCCCTTTGTCAGCATCATCTGTTTTGCAGTGGTTCCGAAAAATTAAATCAATTTAAAATATAGACACAATTTTGTGTTTTGAAAATAGCAGCATCTTATTTTTACAAACAAACTTTTTGTTTTAATTTTATACACTAATCATTTTTATTAATTTAATCATTTGATTGAAACATGTTTTAACTCATTAGAATGAGAAATCAGATAGTAATAGTAATAGTAATTTTATTTGGCAACGATATCCTGTTAGTTAGACTTTTTATCAGGGCAAGGATGGATTGGTTTATCAAAAGTTTATTGGACAAAAAATAGTCTGCACGTCATACACGCGTCTATGATTCATAGGTAGTTGATATCTAGTGAAATTAATCGCACACAGTTTTTGTTTCAGTCAAGGTTTTCAGTCAATTTGTTCAGGTGTGCCCGACTCGCGTTATTAGCTGGCCAGAAACAGCAATTATACACTTTGATTACCTTTAACGTTGACATGTTAAAAGGCCATTAATTTTTTTTTTTTAATTTTATGAAAATTGCTCATAAATAGAATAAGATAGAGATTCATCTATTTTTACACGCCGATTCAATTTGCCAGTCATTCTTATCCAAGCATAACATGTTTTTTCATGTTACCAAACTTGTACGTATGATTCATATAAATTGGTTCGTTTTTATTTTTAAGAGTTGTTTCACTGGTGTAATGTTACGAAATAAACGAAATAAAATAAATATTTCAAATATCTTCGTACAAATTTATTACATTTAAGAATGGTGCCATCCAGAAACGAGGTACCGTAAACAGGGGTGATATTGAAAGGATTTCAATGAATTTTTCAGATATTATTCAACCGGTAAGACTTTTCTCATTTTTATTTTTATATTTTTAAAATATGTTCTGGGCTTGGTCACACAATGTCCACGTTCGTTTTACGCAAGGTTTTTTTTAATAGGGCCCAATTAGTTTCGCTAAAAAATAAATTCAAAAACTTGGAAGACTTTGATAGTCACTACCGTAATCTGGGGTGAATCGGGACTACAGTCTGAATAGGGACAGCAGTTTTTAGAGCACTTAAAGCTTTTAAATTTTGAAATGGATGTACACTGCCCATGTTCGCATAAATGTTCCATATGCAAAAACAGCAAGCTGAGAAAAACGCATTTGAAGTTTGTCCCACACATAAGGCTACGTGTTAAGTTTTCGTAAAAAAATGGATTTCCTCCTGATTTCTAGAAAAAAGTACTGGATGTTATAGGCTTTTCTGAAAGAGCACACGATTTTGAACCATACTGCATCAATAACTCAAATACGATGAAAATGCATATGGGACATTTATGCGATCATGGGCAGTACACATCTTGTTGGCCAGAGTCTATTCTAACCAAAACCAACCAGAAAAATCAAAATATTGTGCTCTAACATGGTTAAAACTTCTGTCCCAATTCACCCCATGTGTCCCGATTGACCCCAGTTTACGGTACGTTTCTTTAAAAATTGAGCCTAAAAATGAGCAAATTGAATAAATTACGTCAAATTGATCATCACTCCTAAGTCAAGTTTCTTTATTGCTACATTTGAAAAATTTACAATTAAATGTTTGTTTAACTAAGTTTTTTTTTAACCATTTGGGGTTAGGTAAATACAAAGTTTCAAGTTTAATCAAAATTCATTAGAAATTAATTTTTCATAAAAAAATATAGTTTTTTGCCACCAAAAACAATGTTGTAGCATAATTTAAAAAAAAATCAAAATATAATTCGAATATTGTTCTACTGAAAACGCCGGAATGTGCCAGGCGTTGCAACTTCACGAAATCCTATTTACCAATGTTTTCATAATTATAGTTAGGCCGCTGCAAATATTTTTTTTAAATTTTATTTCTGAATGCCTTTTGATAATTTTCAGTTCATTTAAGATTAATTTAACAATCTTCTTATTTTTCGGAACACTCCTTACAAATCGCAAAAATAAAAATAAAAAAATCATAGGGCTTTAAATTTTTTTTTGTTGATATCCTAAAGAAGAACATTAGAATAAGAAGGTTACAAGATCTACAAAATCTTTGAAATGCTTGTCCAAAAATGCACAGAAAATGCCGTTTCCTTTCATGTTAACATGTTACAGTATTATGTCAAATCTTAAGTGCTAGGAAAAAGGTAGTGTAGGGTAGTGTGGGACTGTAACAGACTACAGAGGCAATACATGTGAATGGCGCTAAAGGATATTGGAAATTGTATTCGATAAATTTTGATTAAAAAAACAGATTTCATCGCAAAAATTAAAAAAAAATCTTTAAAGAAAAATTCCACTTTTTTCAGCAGTTATCACAAGTCAAGAGGGTTTTCCCTTCTTCAAAGAAGGGAAAGCTAACTTGTGTCAGTCAGGAGATTAAGCCATTTTTAAAGGGATTCTTCTACGAACTTCGATTAATCGAAACTTCAAATAATCCAGTCTGAACTGTACTGAAAAAAAATGTTAGCAAATCATACATATTTCTGGGGAATGGTTTTCTGGGGAACGTGAGACAATAATTTGACACTCTATAACATAGAACCTCTGTAAACCCATATTTCACAACCCTCAAATATTCCAACTTAAGGAAGTATCAAAAGGCTTTCGAAAACTTTTGCAGATTATTCCAAAATTACTTAAAACTTAAACAATATAACCTCAAAATCTCCTAATAAAAAAAAAAAAAAACTTAATGAAACCCATTATTTTGAATAATTCTCCTAATTCCACATAGGTCTTTATATCCGCACTATTTAATCATTTTCTGGCGTACATTTAATTTTGCAGCCCAAATCCAGTTAATGAGCTGAAAAATTATGTTTTTCTTCAAAATTTTCTTTTCTTGATTTGTGTGCACCTTCGTCAAAGACCAAGATTGTTTACTTTTACTCTTTGGTCTGACCAGCCTGATGGCAAGATTGTCAAATTGTATGTATGGGCCGCGATACTCTCATTGGTTGGACCGTGGACCCCGCTATTTGGTCGCTTTACCCCTCTGACGCTAAATATAGGGTAAAAGAGCCAGCAAATGTGCAATTAAAAAAAAGTTTTTTTTTGAAAAATTATTTTAAATTTGGTTTTTGATGAATAATTTTGAATATGTTTTGTCAAAAAATGAATAACTAGAAAAAATAAAATTTAATCCAGCCTTTTGAGGACGAAGTCAATCGTTCACATTTTTTAATGTTAACTTATTAACATATTTTAGTGTTAAATGTCAATATTCCAAGAAGATAATGTCCAGCTTGTGACGATATACTACTTTTCCTTTACTTAGCAATCGAATCCAGAAGGGGAACGATAACCAGCTATGTTGGTCCGCACCGGGTTCTTGACTCCCATTTACGAGGCGGAAGCGTTACCGCATGGCTCGGTCTTAACAAAAAAATTAACTAGACAAAAAATAACAATTTCAAATAACAAACCTAAATATTAAATAAACTTATTTTCAAATTTACACATAAATGGCCTGTATACCCTATTTTGTGCAACCAGTTAATGGAGCTTTCACCCTATATGGACTGTCAAAAGCGAGGTTCACTTTTTGACAAGCTTGCCACCAGTCTGGGTCTGACAGATTTGGTCTGACAGCTTTATCATGGATTTTGGTCTGGTTTAGGTGAGGGATAGGAAACAGCACCCTCCTGGATTTTACGGGTTCAATCAGGGGTGTTCAAAGTTTCTTAATGACAGGCCAATTTTGAAGTTAACATAAGCTTGTGGGATATGAAAATTTGTTTATTTGAAAACAAACACTTTATTACAATTTATTAAACTGAAAAATAAATATTAAAGCAATAGTTTTTTTTAATTTCATGTATTTTTTACATTTTTGTCATTTAAATACACTCAACCCCCGGTGGTTGGTCACTTTTTCGTTTGACACTTTTTTAGTTTGTACGCCGTTGGTTGGTCAAAGTCAAAGTCAAACTACGCACACTATCACAACAACCGTTTGGTAGTGTGTGTGAACTCCGTGTAAAAGGAGTGTCAAACTAAAAAGTGACCCCGTTCGTTTGACAACAGTTGGTGTCAAACCATCGGGGTTTGAGTGTACTAGAAAACAACAGTTTTGTTCAAAATAACTACGAACCAATTTGCTTTCATTAAAATTCATCAAAATCAATAATACAAAAAAAAGATGCAAAAAATGCATACCTCAACAAACAATAAAATTAGGTTATGCCGCTGCAAATATTTATGTAAGAAGTTTATATAACGCGAACTAGTCATGTTCGAGGGGTTTTGAACATTTTGTTGCTGAAGACAATCGTAAATTGACAAAAATAAATAATATGAAGAAGGGTATTTGATATATTTTCATTAAAATTTAAATAATTATTTTTCACAAAAATGTTTTAAATGGTGTGACACAAACACAAATCCCATAAGTAAATTGTGCGTTATAACTTTTAAATTCATATGGAACGTAGCCTTGGTAACAGGGCTAAACGAAAAAAAGACGAGGGGATGACTGATGCATAATATTTTCTCTACAAAATGTAAAAATAAAGTTTGCTTAAATTTGTTTCTGCAGCACACCTTTCAATTTTCCTTTAATTTTGACTTAAAATTCAATAAAAACTTAAAATATGATTATTAATTTGTTAAATTTGCTTCTTGCATCCACTGGCCGCCTCGATGATTTCGGTTTGTTTTTTGACGTTTGTCTGCTTTTTAAGTGGGCTACGCAGTCCAGTTATTGAGCGCCAAGTTAAAAAGCAGCCCAGTTAAGCAACGCCCGAACAAGTACTGTACATATATTTTTGCTATTTTTACAGTTTTCAACTTTAGTCAAATTTGAACGTTTCATAACTCATTTCCAAAAAAGTTTGAATTTTTTTTTAAATTTTCAATCATTTTTAAACCTTTATTATTTTATATTTTTCAATAAAATATTTTTATCGAATGATCGGGATCAAAGCATGGTCCTCAATGTCTTTCAAAATGGGTCCGCGGGCCACAAAAATTCACCTCGCGCGCCATACTTTGGTCATCCCTGGATTAAATTCACTTTAAAAATCTTCTTTTTGCAACTTTTAACATAAAAAATAATTGTCGTAACTTTGCAATAGATCAATCCCTACTTTGAGAAGAAAACTAAATAGATTCTTTCAGCTACGCTTTATACTAAAACACTACTTTTCTCTTTCCCCCGCCCAGACGACGAAAAGGACGAAATCACCATCCAGAACCATGCCGACTACTTCGACTACATGGACTCGAACCTCGGCGCGACGGCCTCCCAGAAGCGCCGTATCTACGTCAAGGGCGTCCGCAAGCCGGCCAAGCCGGCCCAAGAATCCCAAGAGGAGGCCTCTTCGGCAGAAGAACCGGCCGCCGTCCCGCTCCGGGTGGGCTTCGTCGACGCCACCGACACCGTCGTCCAGCCGGACATGCCGATCCACACGAACATCGTGTGCGACGTGTGCGACGAGACGATCCGGGGCCACCGGTACAAGTGTCTGCAGTGCTTCAACTACGACCTGTGCATGCGGTGCGAGGCCAAGTTCCGCCACAAGGACCACCTGGCGGTGCGCATTCCGACGCCGGAGCAGGGCCAACGGTCCGGCTTTCGGCTGTTTGAGCGGCTACGCAACTACGCGGCCGACTTTGGAGCGGGCCAGTCGCAGTCGCAGTCCGCGGCGGAGGGCACCAGTGGTGGCGGTGGGGCGAATGATTACGAAAACTCGAAGCGCACCAAGCGGCATCACTGCAGACACGGGTGAGTGTTGAGTTGGAGGGTGGTTCGATTTGAGCGGGTGGTTTTCGATGGGATTGATAAGATAAGATAAGGGGAAAAAGCACGGATGAGTCAGAATTGTATCTTGAACATGTCTATTTTCTTCCCCTTGCAGCAAAGACCGCGAGGAGTCCAAGGAGCGCCGCGAGGAGAAGGAACGCAAGGAGCGCAAGCATCGGCGCGGCCGTTCGTTCAAGGACGTGCACGAAGAGTACGTGCGTCACGCCCCGGGCACCGGTTCTGCCGGGTGCCACTGGCGCCGCTCCGGCGGACTTGGCCCGCAGATTACCCAGCTGTTGAACAAGGTCATCGATCCGGCCAACATCGAGGCGGCGTTCCTGTCGGCTGATGCCGCCGCGGCAGCTGCTGCGGCCGCCGCCGAGTCCGCATCGGAAGCGGCACGCGCCAGCATGGCCAACTGCCCGCTGTTTGCGGCCGCTTCGGCTACGGCCACGTCGTCAGCAACGGCGGCCGACGTTGAAATGAGCGCTCCAGAAGCGACTCCGGCCACGGCTTCGACAAGCGAGGAACCACAAGCGAGACAGGCCGCTCCCAGCGCCGATCAGGAGAACGTAGTCCCCGCCGTACCGATTCCCGATCTGTCCTGGCTCGCCCCGACCGCAGAGCGCATCAACAAGATCAACCAGACCTTCTCGCGGATCCTGGACCCGTTGGGCATGAACATTGAGATTCGCTCGAACGGCTCGACGCCGAAGCAAACTCAAACTCCAACGGAGGAAAAGCAGGACAAAACCACGGAAACGGCCAGCACGCCGACCACGAGCACGCCCAGCCAGACCACGCCGGCCGCCGCCACAAGCTCCAAGTCAACGGAAATGGACCCGGTCGTTGCGTTGGAGAAGCAACTCGGAGCCGCTCTGCTGGCCGACCCGCTCGTGAAGAACGACAAGAACCTGGAGAAGAAGCTGAAGGCCGCACTTGCCGACACAGACGAGGAGGACGGAACGTCCTCCGTTAGCAGCGTCTCACTGCTCAGTGACAACGAGGAAGCATCCGAGAACACCGAACGCCGCTGGACCCTAGTGGACATCCCGGACAAGGACGGCGACCAACCCCTGGTCCAGCCCTCAACTTCGTCCAAACAAACAACCCCGGCCACCCCGCCCTCGGTCCCAGAAGTCCCCTCCGCATCATCAGCCCGCAACGTCCCCGTCAAACCGATCGACTACGAGCAGCTTGGAATCGCCCTGAAGCAGCACCTGGAGGCGGAGAAGCAAGCCGCAAAGCCATCGTCGTCTTCAACCTCGCCACCAGCCTCAAAGGAGGCCTCCCCGTCGCCGAAGGCGGCAATCCCGCTGCCGGCACCCCAGCCAGCAGTCGTGGTCCCACCGGTTGCCGCTCCCACGAGTACCTTCTCGCACCGTAAGTTGAATCACCCCCTCAATTTCCAGCACATTTCTAAACGAAACTCTCTCCCCTTTAAGGACCCCACGTGAACCACGCCGTGCACGCGATGATGGCGATGGGCTTCAGCAACGAAGGAGGATGGCTCACCCAGCTGCTCGATTCGGTCAACGGGGACATCCCCCGTGCGCTGGATCTGCTGACGCCGCACCAGATTAACCCTTGAAAGTGCTTTTGAACGATTAACATCACAGTTTGTTTTTAAACACACCATTTGACTTTAACTACTGATCTATAACTATACTACTAACCACAGCTCATGAGCAATATTTTACAATTATTCAGTAGTAAGAGAGTTACTGAAAAAAAACTACACGTAAATTTGATACACGCAGCAAAAACGGTGTGAGGTGATAAATGTTAGTTTCTAAACGTAGGAGTGCAAGGCGGAGTTAGTTTGGGCACAGCGTTGTTTTCCCGTTTTTTGAACAACAAATTAAACAAGATAATATTCGTACAGTTGAGAAAAGCATTGAAATTATCGCCGATTGGCACAATATGTGATTTTAGTTTCGTTCATTCAACTTTTCTTTTTGGATCCATTGAAGGCTGTTTTATGTTTGATTCCCCCAGTAGACTGTAGGCAACATAACTATGTACAAGTTCGTACCTATTCATATTTTATACACATTTATAACAGCAATTATCCGAAGTTCAATGATTAATAAACATGGAAAAATAAAATTATGTTGTTTTATTTATCATGCATGAAGAACACCCTCACAGATACAGAAGGCTGTTTAGTTAAATTGAAAATTAAAATAAATATGACTTTTTTTTGCGAGCATTCAGGTGCGGGAAAAACTCTGGAAATAATCGTTGACCTCGATTTATTTTTTTTAATAAAATTTAAGACAAACTGCAACCAAAAAGTGAACAAAATAACTAAACTTTAAATTCCGAGATTTGTTTTCAAAATATTAAAGTAAAAAGTAGTAAGTAGTATTTTATGCAACAAGTTGCAAAAAGAAGATTTTTTTAGCACGTACATTTATCCAACGAGGTTCACCGAGTTCGATAAATACGGCGAGTGTTGAATTAATCAAGTTGCAATTCCGAAAAACACCCTTTGAATGGAATTGTAAATTAAATATCCATGTATTTAGTCAATCCACCGTTTAAATCAAAACAATGTTGGAAAGTATTACTTTTTGGACCAATTCGCAATTTTTTCGTAATTTTCAGTGTAAGAACGGGCCTTGACCGATCTTATGCACTAGGTTCCCGACGAACACGCACTGCCCTTAAACCTACATCTCACCCTTGCTCTGAGTCAGTACGAGCAGCACGTTAGAACACACCTTGAGTGTTCGTGCCAGGCATGCACACCTTCTTTTCCGGTTACGCATTTTAACTCGGCCGGGGGTGGTACATTACGTAGGGTTTGATGTAAGTATAAGCGCCCAGCTCCCTCCGTGTACGCACGAGAGCATGCAGCTAGTGCTCAGTGCTCCATCGTTTTTTCGATTTTTTTCGCCGTAATTGATTGTGGTTACCCGCGAGTTTGCTTCTCCAGCATGCCAAAGGCCGGCCGTGGCCGTGGCAGTTCGAGTGCGGCCTCGAAAAACCCGCGAAGTTCGTCTACCGGCCGTGTGCAAAAAGGTAAACAAACCAACGCCGTGTCGGCCGCCATCGCGCAGGGGAGCGTCAGCGCTGAAGGCATCGACAAAAAGTTACTACATCCTGGATATGTCCCAAGATCACCAGTGCGAACCCGTTCCGGTACTTCTGGTGCCACGACCAGTGGCACATCAACATCCGCCAACATCCCCATCAGGAACGAGTTCCAGATGCTGAGCGACGACGAAGAAAATAACAACTCTGACGGTAGCAGCACTACCGACGACGACGACGACGATGATGGTCGTGCACGGAAAAAAGTGCCGACGTCAAAAAAGAACAACTCTCCAGCGGAACGTAGACCACCTCCAATTTTTGTTTTGGACACGTTAGCGGACGATGTTGACGAGTTGCTGGAAGGCCTCGGATATTGTCTGAAAATCAGTAAGTCGGCAGTGCAAGTGATCACACTGACCAAAAAGAATTTCGACCTGGTGTTTGAAGAATTGAAGCGTAGCAACTTTAACTTCTACACATTCAACCCCGAGAAGCCCCCTGTTAAGGTCGTCTTGCAGGGTTATCAAGACCGTCCGATCTCCGACCTGAAGGGTCACCTTTCGGACGCCGGAATAAAACCGCGGGAGATTAAAGTGCTCTCGCGCAAGACAACGGTGACAGGTACACACACATTGTACCTGTTGTACTTCGACCGCGGCACCGTCAAGATCCAAGACCTGCGGCGGACTAAAACGTTGGACGGTTTTTGGGTAAACTGGCGGTTTTACACCAAGAACCCGACGGACGTAGCGCAATGCCACCGTTGCCAGAAATTCGACCACGGCTCACGGAACTGCAACCTCCGGCCCCGCTGCGTGAAGTGCGGTGAGTCACACCTCTCGGAGGTGTGCGCACTGCCACGAAAGGCGGACTTGGGGGACAAGGCAGAACAAACCAAGCCGCGCGTAAAGTGCGCGAACTGTGACGGCAACCATACCGGCAATTACCGCGGATGCGTTGCGCGCAAGGCCTACCTCGAGGAGCAGGAAAAGAGGAAGAAGAAAGCGTCCCACCCTCCTCAGCGAAGTACGAGCACAGCGTACGGTTCCAGCTGAAAACTCAGCGTTCCCTCCTGGTTGGGGGCGTTCGTTCGCCAGCGTGGTCGCTGCCGGTAGCGGCAGTACGGCCCAGCAAGAAGTCACCGGGGAAGATCTCTTCACCCTGCCGGAGTTCTTTGCTCTCGCGGGGGAGATGATGACGCGGTTTCGGAGCTGCCGGAACAAGGCAGAACAATTCCTGGCCCTTGGGGAACTGATGATCAAACACATCTACAAAGGATAAATTACCTGTGATCTAGATATAAGCTTTCTCTTCCTCTATCCCCTTTCCTTTGCAATTTCTGTAAGTTTTTTTTTGATAGTTTTTTCTTACTCTTGCTAGTGCCTTAGTTAAAGAAATAATTGTTCCTAAATGGATTATGATGCAACACACAGCTGTAAGGAACTCCAAAACTCTGTTATGCACTTCAAAATAACTCATTGTATCTTGATTATTCACCAATAAAACCGAATTGAAATTGAAGTATAAGCACAGACAAACAGACATGAAAGTTAGAACAAATTTCTGTTCAAAAAGTGGGACCAGTTTAAATTTGAATTTTGTTTGCTCACTAACGCCATCTATCTACGATTCCTAGAATCTCTCTCTCCCAAATGACAGCAGGACATGCGTATGTATGTATGGGTATATGTTGACAGATACCCAAAAGCACGCATCAAAGGCAATAACAACAAAACGTTGAAAATGCACGTCGAAAGAAAAAAATGTTCACTTTCGGTATAAGAAAGAAGGCGTTCCGTTTCAACGGAACTTCTCCATGTCGTCGTTCCGAAACCCACCGGAAAATCGCGCTTGCAAAGCCTGTTTATTCCTCTTCGTCTACTGGCCAAGTTAAGTCCCACAATAAAGTCGCGTGTCCTTCCGCGGACAACACGGTCGCCTTAACATCTTCCCTTACCAGTTGTAAAGAAAACGTAGAAAAATTGGACTTTTATCGGTCCTTAGCGATGGGTCATAGTAGGTAGGTGGTGGAAGAACCTCCACTTTCTATCGGTTGGTAGAGTGGCCAACGCATTCTAGTGTTTATTTGACACGGTCCCGAATACTAGAACAAGCTGGCCTCCTCAGCGATATGAGGAATTTCCGTCGAAGCGGAACGCTTTTCGCAAAGCGTTGGTCGTTCTACCATCGATCGACGTGTGGGATCTTCCAACACGTAAACACGAATGTGGCAACAAACGTGCCGAAGAGAATGAAGCTTTGCAGTAGGTGGCAAGTTTCCCCTTTGCTATTGAAGAAACTGCACCGACGGAATCATCTGCCTGGCTAACAAGCACTCCGAATAAACAAGCGCAGCTTAATCCACCGGAGCAACAGGTTCTGAAAGCATCGAGTGCATATGGTTTCCGCAATGATCCATCCGACGGGAAACCTAAGAAAAACGACTTCAAGCCAACAATGTCCGAAAAATAAGTCTAATAACTCCACGTGTTGCCGGCAACCAAAACAAAATAAAAATAAAGGCTCAAAGCTGTCATTTAAAAGAACTCTCGCTGAGCACAAGGGCGCCTCTGGCGGTGAAACCGAAAGGTAATCACCATGCTTTCAGATTTTTCAAAAATGACCGTTACATTTTTGGGACAAGTTAGTGAACTCGACTTTCATGTCTGTTTGTCTGTGGTATAAGCGCCTAACCATGTATAGTGTGCCTAACAACTTTCATTAAAGACGGTTTCCACGCGAAATCGACCATAAAATTACGATTTTGAACCGGACCATTTTCGATCCTCATAAAACTTGCTGGATCGTTTATCCTACTTAAATCAACAACTCTTGTGCACTCAGTTTAGTAATTCACAATGGCATTTGAATTTTAGGAATTCTTTTAGTTTTAAATTATTGGTAATTACATTTAAATTGAATAAATCATATCTTTCGAAGCAGATGTTCAAAAAATCGATCGAAAGTGTGTTTTAACGAAAATCGTGCGCTCTTTTCAATGAAAATATTTCCAAAAGCCGAAACTTTCATTTTCGATCAAAAATCAGCCAAAAATCAAATTTTCGTCGAAAATCAGGCTGAATACACCCTTAGATTCAAATTTTGCCATTACCATTCGAAAGAGCGGACAATTTCCCACTTTTCTTCCATAGACACCAAGTTGGAGCGAAAGCGTTTTCGAGTGGTTTGTAAATAAAAACCTTTTTTCGTTTTTTTTTTATTTTTCCCAAAAAACTAAATTACATGTTTTATGGCAAATTTTGTAACAGATCCCATTTTTAAACTTAAAATAAAGTTCTGCTTCCGTTTCAAATACATATAAAAGGAACGAAATAATTACTAAAGATAACCAAAAAAGATGCACTTAAGGTAACATTTCCTGAACCACTTTTAGTATGGAAAAATGTTTATCTTACTCGTCATTGTTGTTAATACCTGCAAAATATATTTTTTTTTGTCTTAGGCTGATTCCTGTCGCGTCAGGGCGGTTCAAATATGACAATTTTGAGTATTTTTTAATAATCATTGTCAAAGGCCGTTTAAACTGAACTCATGCGTATTTTTCCTTGAAAGCCAAATTAGTCACTTTCCATGTACAAACCGGATAACTTAAGTTGGTTTAAACAATGTCAAGTTGTTTTTGGAAATATGTGTTTTTTTTTTTTGCAAAATCGCCATAATTGTCATTTTAAAGCACACCCTGACGTGCCAGGAACCACCCTAATTACCTAACAAAAATTATGTATAAAACTATTTTGGGTAGAGAATCCCGAAGATTTGAAGCCGATCCGAGCACCTTAGAGTTTGGCCATGCCGTTTGCCTGGAAAATTGTTGTAAGTCACTTAGCAGAATTTTGTAAGATGTTCAATAATTTGTCAACGTGTTTTTTTTCCTACAATTAAAATAAAATTAAAATCCAACACAGGATTTTTGATTTGTCATCCTGAGAATAATTTAAGTAATAGTAGGACGAAAAGGGAATAAATATCACAGAATTTTACAATTTGCAGCTTTTCTATACAAAAATTGTTGTAACTTTTCAGAGATTTGATGAAATAGCATGTTTATTCTGCAAATTTATTCTTGATATAATTTGCTTCAAATATACGCAAATAGTTTTGGTAAACACGAATAAATGATGTTTCCAGATGAATTTGGAAAATAAAATAAGAAAAAAACTATTTTGCAGGTATTAACAACACTGACGAGTGAGATAAACATTTTTCCATAATAAAAGTGGTTCAGGAAATGTTACCTTAAGTGCACCTTTTTTGGTTATCTTTAGTAATTATTTCGTTCCTTTTATATGTATTTGAAACTGGTACGTCAAGGAAAAACTCAAAAACACGGAAGCAAAACTTTATTTTAAGTTCAAAAATGGGATCTGTTACAAAATTTGCCATAAAACATGTAATTAAGTTTTTTGGAAAAAAAATTTAACAAAGGCGAAAAAAGGTTTTTATTTACAAACTACTCGAAAACGCTTTTGCTCCAACTTTGTGTCTATGGAAGAAAAGTGGGAAATTGTCCGCTCTTTCGAATGGTAATGGCAAAATTTGAATCAAAGGGTGTATTCAGCCTGATTTTCGAAGAAATTTTGATTTTTGGCTGTTTTTTGATCGAAAATGAAAGTATCTGTTTTTGGAAATATTTTCATTGAAAAGAGCGCATGATTTTCGTTAAAACACACTTTCGATCGATTTTTTGAACATCTGCTTCGAAAGATATGATTTATTCAATTTAAATGTAATTAAAAATAATTTAAAACTAAAAGAATTCCTAAAATTCAAATGCCATTGTGAATTACTAAATTGAGTGCACAGGAGTTGTTGATTTGAGTAGGACAAACGATCCAGCAAGTTTTATTAAGATCGGAGATGGTCCGGATTTTGAGTGGCCGATTTCGCGTGGAAACCGTCTAAAGCAAAAACTGTTTTATTTTTAGTTTGAATTCAAAAAATAATTGTTATTTACTGTGTTTTGTTTTCTCCTGAAATCTTTCCTAGTGTTGAGCCGTGTTTATATGTGGCTATTTCTTTTGTCGCGGTGTTATGTTACAATTTTTGGTCCAAAGCATTTTATAAAAGTTTTTCAAAAGTACAATAGTAATATTTGTGTAAATTCTTTGAACATTCCAAAAATTGAGTAAGGGCTCGAACCTCATTTGTTTGAAGAAAAGGGTGAAGATTGAAAACAATGGACAGTGAAAGAAATATACTATTTGAAGAATCAATAGTTAGTAAAAGAAAGATAGTAATTTATAAAGTAGATAAAGAAATTAACAATAATTAATAAATAGAGGTAACAAACAAGCTAAGATTGTATTGAGGGCAATTTACAGGGAAGATGAAAAATTATTCAAATAGATAAATAAAGAAAGGGCACATGATAAACAAAATTGACATCGCTGCCACAAGCGCCACAAGCGTGACAGAGTGTGACAAGGGGGGGAGGGGGGGTCTGTGAGACTGTGACGTGACGCTAGACTATTTCTTGAATACTGGAAATTCAGTCTTAAAATATATATAAAAAAAGTTTAATGATTGATAAACTTTACCGTCATCTGGGGCGAATTGGGACATCGGTCTAAATAGGGACAGCACGTTTAAGAGCAGTTAAAAAAACAAATTTGGAAATGGATGTACACATTCCGTTACTCTGAATCTGGTCTATCATAAACCACTCAAAAATATCAAAATATTGGGCCGCAACATTGCTAAAACAGCTGTCCCAATTCACCCCAGATGACGGTACTCATAAATAAAACACGGTACAAGGCTTTAAGAAACACAGTTTTTGATAATAATTAAATCATCATATTTAAAAAAAAAATCCAAACGCAACCTTTAAAAATAAAATAACTTCCTCGATTGAACACCGAATTAAAAAATAATCCTACATTTATAAATCATGCAACAATTGCTTAAGTAAATTTTCAAAACAACCTATGAGTCATGGGTTTTCTATTCAGATAGGACCTTTTGAAAATTTAATCTAGATTGTACAAAATATCAAGATGGGGGGCGGTCCGACAAAGCGTGACGTACTTTTCGAGGGGGTGTCGGAGCCAGCGTGACAAAGTG
The DNA here is from genome assembly GCF_016801865.2 of Culex pipiens pallens. Taxonomy (NCBI): domain Eukaryota; kingdom Metazoa; phylum Arthropoda; class Insecta; order Diptera; family Culicidae; genus Culex; species Culex pipiens. Next base: position 79,961,673 of record NC_068938.1, on the reverse strand, counting down.
TGACATAGGGGGGAGGGGAGGTTAATTTTGGCCGATTTTAGCGTGACATACTTTATGGATGACGCCCATGCTGTTTTGTCCAAAAAGGACTACGGATGTAGTTGGGCTCCTACCGGGATGTTCCTCGCCTGGGTATCAACCGACGAGTATCATCAGTATCATGCACCCTTGGCCTGCATTACTTTTCGGACCAAGTGCAAAAACTTCCATTTCAGTGCGGAAAAGAACTTTTCAGCATTTATTTTGAAACGTGTTTCTATTCGAATCTGTTATTTTTGGTAGAGAAAAGTAGGCCGTTTCGTCATTCTAGAATGACAAGAAAAGTCAATAATTTTACGGCGGAATTGCAAAACATGGTTTTTAACACTATTCCAGTTTAGGGCTAGTGATTGTTAAAGGCGCAAAAATTGAAATTTCGTGGCATGCAAAAAAAAGAAATATCACGGTTCTCTAAAATCCATTATAACGTCATGATTCGAAATCCGGACACTTAGAAGCATATCATTTTCGTTATAGCTGACAAAAAATCATGTAATAAGTTGGAAATGAAGAAATATCATCAGGATGTAATATTAACAGTCAGTTTTAAGAGAATGTATGCAAAATAGGTCTTTTTTAGCAATTTTTCATGAGAATTTAAAAATTAAAATTACTTGTTGTGTTTCGAATCCCGGACACTGATAAAAGCTGATTCGAAATCCGGACACTTTTGCTTCGAATTCCGGACCCTCGTTTTTGCTAATGAATCGCACAAATTTGGACTGAGATGTTAGTGATTGGCATTCTTTAGGTCTCAAATAAGCTGTTAACATCAAAACAATCGGTATTTTATATATAGATTTGCTAGAATTTAAGGAAATCAAATCCATAAATTTCTGCTTTGCCTTCCCGGTGCTTCGGACGCCTATGAAATATTTCACGTGAAATGTTTCGCATTTTTGGTAATCTTATAATTTTATTTTATTTAATTGTTTTGACATTAACTACAGCGTTCAAACAAACTTTAAATAAAAGTTGATGTTAGAATTCATCAAATAACACAGTTTTGACATTCATAATGCGAACTTATATCCAAATAATTGATAAAACAAGATGAGGTGTCCGGGTTTCGAAGCGTCCGGGAATTCGAATCATGACGTTAGATAAATCCAAAAAATGAGTAACCAATAGTAGAATCAATAAAATAAGTGAAATAAAATGTTGTCTGTTTCCGTGGTTTTATTTCGAAAAAGTTAAGGAAAGGTTCCATCAGGGGATTTCACGAAAATGATGTTTATGTTGTGGTTCTTAAATAAGCTTCCTGAAAATTTTGATAGCTTGAAAAAGTTTTATCAATGCTTAGAATGTTACCTGGAGCAATTATCACGGTAAACAAACCACAGCGGACCCTTCAAATCATTTAGAGGCTTGATGGTGGAAGTGTTAAATAAATAATCAAAATTTATTAAATTTGAATTGAATGGATTACAGTCATGTGGGTCTCGTGGCGCAGGGGTAGCGGCTTCGGCTGCCGATCCCGATGATGCTATGAGACGCGGGTTCGATTCCCGCCTTATCCACTGAGCTTCTATCGGATGGTGAAGTAAAACGTCGGTCCCGGTTTCTCCTGTCTCGTCAGAGGCGCTGGAGCAGAAATCCCACGTTAGAGGAAGGCCATGCCCCGGGGGGCGTAGTGCCAATAGTTTCGGATTACAGTCATCCCTCATATTCGGAACAGTTTACAGATCGGCCAATGTTCAAAAAATCATAGCAAATCGATAAATGAACTTTTAAGTTGAAATGGTTCGCTTTACTTTCATTTGAAAACTTTTCTTGCGATCTTTCGAATGCTGTATCGAACAATTGGGTCCTAAAATGAAGCTTGGATTGCTGATATTATTGTTTACAGCGTTAAAGCTTATTTTTATGAGTACAATGACCCTTTGTACGATCACAAAGAGTTTAAAATGGATTTTTAAATCAATTCGGAAAAATCAGCCTAGCGGTCCTTCTTGACAGAAAAGTTCCTACTTGACAGCTCGTTCCAAGGGGACCATAGCACTATGGGGTTTCAGGCGGCCATAAATCGAAAAACCGACATACTCTAATTATTTATTTGGTATTTTTTTTCAAAAATAAACATTCTAACTAAGAAAAATCCGGAGTTTGAAAGTTGTAGGTTCAAAATTCACTGAATTGCAGACCTTCAAAGGCGAAAATGGTAAGAAAAAACATGTTTTTTGACCAAAAAATGATTATTTTTCATAGTTGTACTGTGTAGCTGTTTATGTATTTTTTCCTGCATCATTATATATATTCAGAAAGGTAATTGATTCAACTTTTCAATAACATTTTACAAAACACACTTTTACAGGCTAAGAAAAATAATAAAAATCAAAAAAGATGGATTTTTATTCAAAATTTAGTTTTTTCAACTTTGTTAATGGAGTACTTTTTTTGTGTGCATTTGTGCGATCTGAAAATTTTGCAGCTTAAAATTTGAACCATGTCCTAACTTGTCTCCAAATTTCAAAGTGCACTTATGTGCACTTTTTGAGTTATGCCATTTTGAACATTTTGATTCTTGCAAGAAAATTAATGATTTCGCGTATACGCTTGGTTAAAATCGCATTATTTACCTGCGGAGGCAGAAATGACGTACCAGCTATGTATGTTTTGAAATTGATTTGATATTCATGACTATGTTGGTACTTAGGTACGTTTAATAAAATTAGAAATTTCTATTCAAAGTATTTTACAGTAACGATTCGTCGAATATTCATATCAGTTCGTTGTTGTGTTCTTTTGAAAGTATGGATAATAATACCGTAGTGTCCCTGTACGATAAAACGAAGCACTATTCTGAAGACGTGAGAACTGCTTTCGAGTATATTTGTGAGAATTACAACATTGCAGAACCATCACATGATCAACTCAGGGAAAAACCACAGAGGAAAAACTACGCATGCTGTTCTGTAGCATCTCAAAACGAGGTATACAAAAGCCCATAGAAGAAGTTCATATTTTAAGTAATCTAACGACAATCGGTTACATAGTGATTTTGATTTAGAAGAATTTATCGTGGAAAACGTGAATTTTGCATGTGGATCAACCAAATACGTGGACGAGAATCCATACAATTTTCCATAAAATAAACCGTCTAAAATTCTAAAACACCGCAAAAATCAAATTTTAATTGGAGAGGGAGGGGGGGGGGTCTTCAAAGAGAGGTGGATTTTAACTCAAGAAAAAGGGGAGGGAGATTGAACGTAAATCAGAAACTTTAACATAGCATAAACCGCCATTCCGTGCATCAAATAGACAGAGCAAGAATATTAAAATTCACCACTTTAATGCATGTGGCCTCAAATATATGAAAAAATCGAAAATTAAACTTTTTTTTGGAAAAATATCAAAATTCATTTGTTTTCATTATACTAAGTACAAACAACACAAAAAAGTCACAAAAAAGCAAAAAAATATTTTTGGCCGCTCGCTTATATGGAAATATCCCATAGTGCATAGTTGATCCATCGAAAAAATGTTGTCTTGTCAAATTCTTTTTTGCATTAAAATGAAAAAAAGTGATCAAAAATGGTTTTTAACCGTGTTTTTTACCGTTGTACAAACAAATTGACAAACAATTGTTTCATTTTGGCCGATTTTAGCGTGACATACTTTATGGATGACGCCAATAGAAACTATGTTGGAAAGGTCGAGATAGAGCCATTTTAAAATGATATTTCCGATAATGTCTAAGAAAATCAATAAAATCAATACAATTTCAGCACTTTAAAGAATATGCCTTTCAAGATAATGATGAATATTGCTTCATATGACTGTTAAGTATCTCTGGGACAAGTTACAGATGGTTTGCTAATGTAATTTTTGAGATACAGCAATTTTAAAGTGCTATTTTCGATTTTTTTTTCTAAGAAAATCTATATAATTGGCGTGAAAAAGTCGGAAATAGCATCTTAATACAACTGTATCTCAAAAACTACATTAGAAAACCATCTGTAACTTGGCCCAGATATTCTTGACAGGCATATGAAGCAAAATCCATCCATCTTATCTCGAAATGCACATTCTTTAAAATGCTCAAATTGTATAGATTGTTTTGGTTTTCTTATTGAAAATCGATTGTAACATCTTAAAAAGGCTGTATCTTGAAAACTACATCAGCGAATGTTTTCATTTTTTGCTCAGAGGTGCGTTATGGTTTAAGGAATTGATAACGATATGATTCAAATTCCCGGACGCTTCGAAACCCCTCATCTTGTTTTATCAATTTTTTGAATATAAATTGCATAATTGTCAAAACTTATTTGATGAATTCTGAAATAAACTTTCATTTTAAATTGGTTTGGCTGTAGTCAATGACAAAACATTTAAATTAAATAAAAATATAGTTTACCAAAAATGAGAAACATTTCACTAAAATATTTCAGAGGTGTGCGAAGCACCGGGAAGGCAAAGCAGAAAAATATGGTTCTGATTTCCTTAAATTCTAGTAAAATTCTATACAAATATCGATTATTTTGATGTTATCAGCCTATCTGAAACCTAAAGAATGTCATTCATTAAAATTTCAATCCAAATTTGTGCGATTCGTTAGAAAAAACCAGTGTCCGGAATTCGAATCAGCTTTTATCATATCCGGTATTCGAAGCACATCAAGTCATTTGAATTTTAAAATTCTTATGATTTTTTTTTGATAATGATATCTAAACATTTACAACTTATTACATGATTTTTGCCAGCAAATACAAAAATGATATGATACTATGTGCCCGGATTTCGAATCATGACGTTAGACACCAAAATCTCGGATTGCATTTTTTTCATTATGACGGTATTTTGAGCACCGTGCCAACAAGAAGGTTTTTTTTAGGTATTGCAACAAATTTTGTTTTTAACACGTTGCGAAACATGATTTTTTGCAATCCCGCTGTGAAGCTGTCAACTTTTCCTGTCCAGTCTGGAGAAACAAAACGGCTTACTTTTAAAAACTAAAAACAACAGATTTGACTTTTCAGCACTGGTGCTGAAAAGTTGAACTTTTCAACACTTGTATCGAAAAGTATTTTTTTTCAATATTGTTTTGTTTTTAACGGTGAATTTACTTAACACATGAATGTTTGACATAAAATTCCATTCAAAAGGCGTTTTTCGGAATTGCATAAAATGTGTAAGCAACTCGTTGAAAAACTTGAGTTTTTCAGCACTCGTCGTATTTATAAATGTACGACTCGTGCTGAAAAATTCTTGTTTTCGCAACTTGTTGCATAATCAACTTGTCCAATCTTATTCAATCTTCTAGAAAAAAATCCTTGCAAACACCAATTTTGCTAATGATTGTTTTTGATAAATTTCGTCAATTTTTGCAGTTCGTGTGAATAAAAAGTTTGACAAGACTTGATAAGAGTATTTTTTTAGGTTGAGTTTCGAGCGCCCTATTTTATATTTTTAGATCACAATGTTTCATATCTGAAACTCAACCGCTTTGATTTGTTTTCAATAGAAAAAGTGTTCACAAAGTAAGTAAAACACACGCAGGTTTCAGATTAAAATTTAAGGTTTATAATCGTTCTATTTTATTACTCCATACAGTCATAATCATATATCATACAATTTTGCTTTAGTTTACATATTTGCTGCATCCGAGTGATTTTTTAACTTTCTTTTCTGTTTTGTCATTAATCTCGATAGTGCTTCGTTATCCTCCTACTCGCTACTATTTGCTCACTAAAACAGCCAGTTTGATTTTGTTTAAACCAATCTTACTTGCTCATCGTTTTTCTTTCTTTTTTTTTGTTGGCCGCAGTTATTGCTACTGCTGTTCATTCTTTTTTTGAGTTTGTTTTTTTGCTGTGTACGTTGCTGCTGAATTCCTATCATCTAGTCACTAATAAATTAAACAAAAGTTGTATTTACAAGAATGAATTGATTTATACAAATAAACTGCCTTAACACCTAGGAGACCATTGTAACTTTGAATTTTTCATTACACGCTATTACTCGTTCTTCGGTGATGATAAAGAGGGAGGAAGGGAAAATGCCCAAATAACTTCTGCTTGAATCCTACTAAGAGTTACTATTTTACACCTATTTACAGCACAATGAAAGCTCGCGCGACTCGCGCGCATGTTTCGCTTTCGCTTAAAAACAAATAAAAGTATAAAAGTACGATTGGCTAGAATTCCGAGGTCTTGAAACAAACGAAACAAATCGTGTTGCTTTTTTTTTCAAATAAATTAAATGAATATCTTTGAGTGTTTTCTTTTTTTTTTACGCAAATAGTAACTAAACCTTAATTACAGTAGAATATTGCCACCTGCTCCAGCTGTTCGAACAAAAAATTGAACAAAAACTAAACCAAACCTAGCTTCTCCTTCTCCATCCTGCCCCTTCATTTAAATACAACTTTGCAATTAATTTAACCGTAACTCTAGAGCGATTGAGGAGGACTTCACGGGCTGCCCTGCATGCTGTCGTCGCTCGCGTAAACGTACGAATCCGTACTGTCCGGATGGTGGTGCCCGCTCATGTCCATGTGCGAACCCATGAGAGGGCCCTGGCCGCCCTGCGGTCCCATCTGGTGCATGCCACCGCCGCCGCCCACGTCGTAACCGTGCATCTGGAAAGAGAGGAAGGAAAGGGGGCGAAATTTAGTATTTTGATGAAGTATAATTTTTGAGTCGATAGAATTATATCAATGCTAATGTCAACCGATAACGCTTAAGGTTGCCATTATAGTCATCGCAACGGCGATGATTTGCGATAACCTATTAATATAAACTTATTCAAACAAACAAATCCGCCTCTCAACTTTACTAATTCAGGACTATTCATGAACATGAACATGCAGGTTTTTTCTTCCAACAAATAATAGTTTTAAAAGCCATCAAATTTTCGCGTCTTTCATCTAGCAAATTGCAATTATGGTACATTAAAACAAATATATACTTAAGAAGCTATTACACTACGGCAAACAAACAAACTCGCACTTTTTGACAGTTTGCAAAACTCGCAAACAAGGCAAAATTTGTGTGCTGAATGGAGGTTCGCAAAGCGGTTTTGAACTGTCAAAGTGGAACCAATTTCGTCAAAAATAGCGAATTATCATTCAAAATCGTTTTCTCCCAAAAGTATAGAGGACCTGAAGTTGGAGTCAACAAATCTTAAGAAGGTCGAAGTCGAGTTGTTAAAGAATCATTGGGGTTGTATTTATCCAGAAGCTGTATTCATCATTGATTCCGTCCGGATGGTCGGCACTGCGGCCTTCTTCTTGTAAAATACATGTTCCTATTTATTTCAGAGAGCGTATTTGTTTTGAAATTGACACTGGAAATTTGGGAACTCACATTCAGTTGCTGTTTGGAATCATACAATTTTACCCACTTCCAACGAAATTCTACTTTGCTACGCAAGATGAATAACTTCAATATGCCCAGAATATTTTAAAATAGTCACTTCAGCATTAAAAACTATGTCACGTTTGAGCTTGAACATAGCTTTGTACTTGTTTACAGCTGTGGTGCAGCTACTGTAGGATAGGATCATTCGGAAATCACGTTACGCATTTTTTCTTTGTAGCACCCTGTAGCACCCAGGGCAAAATGTATGCAGGCAGGTTGACATTTCTAAAAACAAACAAAGCAGACAAATTGTCAAAAAGTGCGAGTTTGTTTGCCAGAGTGTAATAGGCCCTTAACACCAAAAGCTCGAATGATGTTAAAATATCTATTATGCTGCATTTTTACAATATGGGTATCAAACGATCGGGATTTTTTCATACATATCAAATGTAATAACAACATTTTTAGAAAATACTCAAAATTTTCACAAAACTACGTATTTTCGAATAAAATACTCAAAATTTAAATTTTTACAATATGGGTATTAAACGATCGGGTTTTTTCATACATTTCGAATGTAATAACAACATTTTTAGAAAATACTCTAATTTTTCACAAAACTACGTATTTTCGAATAAAATACTCATAATTTCCGATTTTACAATGTGGGTATCAAACGATCGGGATTGTTTCTTACATTTCGAATGTAATAACAATATTTTTTTAAATACTCAAAATTTTCACAAAACTACGTATTTTTGTAAAAATATCTATTATGCTGCATTCAATCAAAACAATGTAATTGGGCCAATGTCAAAGTGTAAACAAGAGTCAATACCACTCGTTTCTTATGTAAACATCAACTGACATGAGCAAGATAGACTTTTGGTTTACACTTTGACATTGCTAATTCTCACTGTTTTGCTAGAATTTCGTTTGACACTTTCAATTCGAGATATTAACGATTGAATGTTAAACTTCAACATTTTATAATGTTGTGAAAATCCACTCAAGATAACTCACACCGCAAAAATGTGACCGTTTAAAAGGTGTCTGAGAGTTGTCTTTGCTCGTCTAATGAATAAAACACAATACAAAAATGCATTACAGTCAGCTTACTGATGTAATTTTACATAGTTTATGAGCTAAGTTTACGTTTAAATGTCTTTATTATACAGAAAAATAGTACGTCCATCCCGAGAGTTCCCGGGATTTTTCCAAAACCGGGAATTCCAGAATCCCGATTTTTTTAAATATTTTGTCCCGGAAATTTCCGAAATTGAAAAAAAACATGAAATTTCGGCCCGGTAATATTTTTTTCGTAGAAATATATTAATAGTTGAATACAATTAAATAAGTAATCAATAAGAATTCAAAAGCATTAAAATTTGTATTCGGCATATATCAGCATTAATTTGGCTTACTAGGATAAATTGTTGAAATTTGAGTTTATTGATTCACAAAATGCTTGGTGTTTTAAATATTTACTAATATTCGAAAAAGTCAAATTATTCGCTCTACAACATTGCATTGGCATTCTCGATTGCGAGATTCCTACTCGAAACTAGGCGTCCGAAGGGGAATATTAATAATTCTATAAATTGGAAAAAAAATATATTGAACTATTCAGACTGTAGTCCTGGTTTTCCCCAGTTGGCCCCAGTTGAAAGATGATCAGTCCTGAAAGTTCATGAAGAAACAGTCATGCCCCGGTTTTGCACGCCTCGGTTTTGCACTGCCCCGGTTTTGCACCGTTCAGCTGCCTCGGTTAAGCACGGCCCAGTGCTTAACTGAAGCACAGAGCTTATGGGTTTTTGGTAATATGGGAGACATTGGCTTTAATCCTATGAAAAATCATGCAAACATCATAAAATTATAGTGTTTTGAAATCGGGATGATGTCAGGATGATCCATTAAAATTATTATTTCATGAAAATTTTCATAAAAATACGTATTTTTCCTGTATTTTGAAAATGCATTTTTTTCTCTAAAGAAACCAAAAATATATTGTTATTGCAATATGGGTATCAAATGGTCAGGTTTTTTCATATATTTCGGATGTAATAACAAAATTTTTAGAAAATACTCCAAATTTTCACAAAACTACGTTTTTTTGAAAAAAAATATTCCAAATTTCAATTTTTACAATATGGGTATCAAACGATCGGGATTTTTTCATACATATCGAATGTAATAACAACATTTTTAGAAAATACTCAAAATTTTCACAAAACTACGTATTTTCGAATAAAATACTCAAAATTTCAATTTTTACAATATGGGTATTAAACGATCGGGTTTTTTCATACATTTCGAATGTAATAACAACATTTTTAGAAAATACTCTAATTTTTCACAAAACTACGTATTTTCGAATAAAATACTCATAATTTCCGATTTTACAATATGGGTATCAAACGATCGGGATTTTTTCATACATTTCGAATGCCGTAATCTGGGGTGAATCGGAACTAGAGTCTGAATAGGGACAGCAGTTTTAGAGCACTTAAAGATTTTAAATTTGGAAATGAATGTACACATTTTGTTGGTCTGAGTCTGTTCTTACCGAAACCAACCAGAAAAATCAAAATATTGTGCGCCAACATGGTTAAAACTGCTGTCCCAATTCGCCGCATGTGTCCCGATTGACCCCAGTTTACGGTGTAATAACAATATTTTTTTAAATACTCAAAATTTTCACAAAACTACGTATTTTTGTAAAACTTTTCAAAATTTCAGTTTTTACAATATGGGTATCAAATAATCAAATTTTTTTTTTCAAAAATACGTAGTTTTGTGAAAATTTTGAGTATTTTCATTTTTTTAATAACTTTCGAAATGTATGAAAAAATCGCGATCGTTTGATACCGAAATTGTAAAAACGGAAATTTTTAATATTTTTTTTCAAAAATACGTAGTTTTGTGAAAATATTGTTATAACATTCGAAATATATGAAAAAATCCCAATCGTTCGACACCCACATCGTAAAAACGAAAATTTTGAGTATTTTTTTTTAGAAAATACGTAGTTTTGTGAAAATTTGGAGTATTTTCAAACATTTTTTTTATTACATTCGAAATGTATGAAAATATCCCGATCGTTTGATTCCAACATTGTAAAAACGGAAATTTTGAGTATTTTTTCGGAAATACGTAGTTTTGTGAAAATTTGGAGTATTTAAAAAAAATATTGTTATTACATTCGAAATGTATGAAAAAATCCCGATCGTTCGATACCCACATTGTAAAAACGGAAATTTTGAGTATTTTTTCGGAAATACGTAGTTTTGTGAAAATTTTGAGTATTTTCTTAAAATGTTGTTATTACATTCGAAATGTATGAAAAATCCCTATCGTTTGATACCTTTTTCTCATTTGAAAAATTATCATGACCAATCTTTATCTATAATTATTGTGTAAAAATAAAGAAATCAACTTTTTATTTTTGAAAAATCAGCGGAGGCCATTCATTTCTTGATTTTGGCAATATTTTCAAATCTTTACTTATATTTTTATACACTGAAAAAAAATAAAAGTACTAAATTCCTAAATTCTAGGAATTTTGGCTCCTTTCCTTATTAAGTAATCCAAAAAACCCGATTACTAAATAAGGAAAAGCGACAAAATTCCTAGAATAAAGGAATTTGGTACTATTTTTTTATTTCAGTGTAGAACAACTTTAATTCAATCACTAGAATAAACTTTGAGTCGATATTGCCTGTTCCATCACCAAATAAACATTCGCCAAGATATTCTCAAACACAACATATCGCAATCGCCATCTTGGATTCTATATTCCCGCAAATCAAACTGTTAAAAAATTGTGAAAGAATTGCATATTGACTGTTTTTTGTCGGAAAATTTGTTTCATAAAATCTTTTTTTTTATATTAACGTCGAGCAACTATAACTAAGCGATTTTTTATCAAATATATCAAAAATATTACTTAAAATAACAATTTTTACTACCGTTTTGAATTTAAATATTATAAAGCCGAATGATGATGATCAAGATGAAAATTAGTTTCAAATCAGGCCTTTCAAAATATTTTAGTTTTTTTCTGATTAATAGAAATTGTTCTAGTTTGGTGGACCTCGTGGTAATCCGAAGATTTTTTTTTATTATCTCAAAACTTAAAGTCAGTTTTACATGTTTCACTCCGAGATTCAATCTTAGGTGACTAAAAAGAATAAAGAAATTTAACAAAAATTAAATTTTAAAATTTTATTTTTACATGAAATTTTCAAAGTTTTTTGAATCTTTTTTACGTTCCTCAAAATTTGGTGTTTTGAATTTATGGTCTCCAAGAAAATTGCAATTTTTGAGTGTGAAAAATCACTACACATTTGGATTTTTTTTTACCGTATTCGGTAGTTGAAAAATCGGTAAAGTTTAGATTGGTAAACCATCTGTCAAAATGAACCAAATTTTACCGAATTTCGGATGTAACATGAACAACAATGAACTTTACCGAATTCGGTAAAAGAAGTGTGTACGCCCAATAATAATGTTTGAATTTTTTTATGCTTTCTACATGTATGATTTTTTGGAAAATAAACTCACAATTTAATGATTGAAAAAAGTGACTTGTAAAATATGTTACTGTAAAATAAGGTTTAAAACTACGATGCATCATTACCATTTTAAACTTCAAACTTGTTGAATAAACCAAAAAAAATCCCTAAGCCTCGCATGGCCGCCTTCGACGGCATTCCACCATTTTTCACCGGCTTAAGAGCCAAGTCACACACACAGACAAACACACGCTGAAGTTGAAGTTTTAGCTCTGCAAGCAACAACGACGTCCTTTTGCATATTTTATGGATTAATATGGCTGCGGCGGGATTTTCATCCGCATCGCACAAACAGCACCAAGCAAACAAAAAATGCTAAAATTCTACAAATTTTGCCTCGCCGCTAAATTTTGGCAGCAGCCAAATGATGGAGAAGAACCGAGGTAGAGCGAGAGAGAGAGGGACATTATATTTTTTTATTATTTATGTCGCTATATGGCGGAGTTTAGTTTGCCTGTTTTTTGTTCGTGTTGCCATTTTTTACGAACTCTGCGACTCCGCGAAAAAAAAGAACAAAATCGGGAGGAACAAATTAAGTCACTTAACTGGTACAGGCTCTTCTTGAATAATTAAAGTATTGATGCAAATTTCGGATTTCTGAAGCATTTTTTTAGATTGAGTCGTCAAACAAAACAAAAAAAACTGATAAACAAATTCGGATCCTCACCTGATTGACCAGATGCTGGAACGCGGGCGTGTGGGTGTTGATCGCGCCGTTGCTGTCCAGGTCGGAGTGCAGCGCAAAGTCGGACAGGGCCTTCCAGGGCGGTTGGTACGCGGTCACCTCCAGCCCGTGCAGGTTCAGCGGCGAGTCGTGCCGCACCGGCGAGCTGGCCACCATCGGGATGCCCTGCATGCCGTACCCGAGCTTGCGACCTTCCTGCAAAGAGCCGAACGAACGAACCAGAAGGAGAGGTGGAGGCATTAGTCTACCATCCGGCAGCGGCGACGGGGGAGCTCGAGTAGTAGAGCAGTTGTGGTACCTTCTCCTGTTGCATCTGCAGCTTCATCTGGATGGTTTTCTTCTTGTCCTTGCAGCGTTTGTTCTGGAACCACACCCGGATGACGCGGGGCGACAGGCCCGTCATCTCCACCAGCTGCTCCTTCATGAGCGCGTCCGGCCGGGGGTTGGCGTTGTAGCAGGTTCTGTGAAGGGGAAGGGGGGAAAAAGAGTTAGTGGTCCGTTTGTTAATTTTGTATGATTGATTTTTTAGAACCTTAAAAAAATAGCTTTGATCTTTTTACATCTATTATACAAATTACAAAATGATGTTAAATTGGAACTTTAACCCTAAAAAGCTTCCTTGAAATTGAACCGAAAAATCAGAGGTTGAAACATATTTTTATCAGAAGAAGTGCATTTCACTTAAAAATAATTTAGAATGCATTTTTCTTTTTTGATGCCCATTTTTAGATTATTTGGGATTATCTTAAAATACCCTAAATATTAGAGAAATCTAGAGTCCTGATCTAGGTCCTGATCAATGTTTGAAAAGGCATCGGTCACTGACAGGAATTGATGATACTTGACAGAGCTCGGAAGTCAGCTATCATCATCAACCCTCTCGGTGAATGTTCACTGACAGCGCCGGTCATATTCGTCATTTGGATGCGACCCATGGCTTTCTACCTAAGGTACTCGCGATTGAGTGTGTAGCAGTGCGGTTGTCAAAATCGTTATCTCTGACTCTTTCACTCCACTGTCACTGACATTGTTTATGTTTTGGTTTTCCTGGCACGATCCACTATTCGTTTGTTATTGTTTTGGTTTTAGTGGCACAGAGTCATGCACTCACACTAATGCAAAGCAAGATCGCGAGTACCTATGATATACAGCCTTGGATGCGACCATCGGTGGATACGCGCAAAGTTGACACGAGAGAACACTGAGCTCAACACTCAAACAGGCGGGTGACACGACGACACATGCTCTTTCTCCTTGTTTCTTTTCTTATCTCTTTATTGTTTATTGTGGGTAAGTGGGTTGACAGCAATCATTTGAATGCAGTCATTGGCCAAGTGATTGACATTTCGGTAGATTTCACACGAACGAGCTCAAAGCGAATGAGACAGGTGGTGAGAGTCAAATGACTGTGTGAGAGACTTTACGCAGCGCTCATTCGTTTGGATGTGTGTGAGCTAGAGAGCTGGAGAGGTGAAATGTTACTCTCTGGGCCAGGCTTGCCACACGTACAGATATTTTTGGCACAGACCAAACACTCAATCAAGTATAACTTTAAAGAAAAACATTTTTATCAAAAACTAAACAAGTAAAAAGATGCAAAAAATGTTTACAAAAACTACTCAAGTGTATTTTAACTGTAAAAATAATTATTTTGAGTGTTTGGTATGTGCCAAAAATATCTGTACATGTGGCAACGCTGCTCTGGGCTCCAACTGAGCTGTCAAAACAGGGTTCCAATCAAGCCTCAAGACCTTACAAGTCTTAGGTTGAAATCTGTTTGAAATGTGCTTGAACCAAATACGAGATACGATACAAAAATACGAGACATAAATTATAAACAACAGTTTCACAAAATGTGAGATGGTTGAACTCTCATTTTCATATCAAAAATATTTTAAAGCAAAATCATGTCGCTCGATTGGAACATGAAGAGTAATATTTCGCTGCGTGATTAAATCATTGATTCGATTGCTTCAAATCAATGTTATTTAACAAATTATCTTTTTTTGTTGACGCAACATCAAAGACACATTTGACAGCAGCTGATAAATCGCTGTCTGCTTGCGAATTGTGGTACACAGAAAAAAATAATGTAAATTTGGAAGCTGTAATTTTGGAAGGTTGAATATTACCTCTTTTATGATGTAATTTTACCTCAATTTAGACTGAAAAAGTGACATTACACTAGAAAAGTGGTAAAATTACACATTTCCAGAGGTAAAATTACACCTTTTTTCTGACATAAAAGATGTACCCCTTCCCAGATGTAATATTACCATGATTTTTTTTCTGTGTAGCTCACAATGGAGCACCGGATTCGAGTGGTAGAAATAAGGGACCATCCATAAACCACGTGGACACTTTTTTGGGAATCTTTTACCCCCCCCCCCCTTCGTGGACAATTGTCCATACAAAAAAAACGTTTTTGTATGGATCGTGGACAATCGGCATACCTCCCCTCCCCCCCCTAAAGTGTCCACGTGGTTTATGGATGGTCCCTAATAATGCTCCATTGGTTGCGCGCTGGCGATTCAAGCGATTGGATCGGCAAAAAGTAAGAGATTTCTGATCATTGACCCAAATTTCAAGACCTTTGAGTGCAATTTAGGTGTAAAATACTAAATGTAGTTTTATCATAAAAATATTGTTTCGTTAAACTTAGATTGTTTTTCTGAACGAAATATTGTAAGACAACTTAGGAGTTCGTTCGTTCCAAAAAACATTTTTCTTATTTTTTTTATTTGTGCCTTGATTTGATTCTTTAATGAAATCGCTTGGAAAGCAAAAATTTAAAAATTATTTGATTCGACTTGAACCAATCTAAAAAGCTTCGTGATGCATTTTGAAACACTATTTTTAGTGGAATGTTTAAACCAATTTTCATATTTTAAATTTAGAAATTAAAATATTTTATTTTTTTAAAAAGAAATCAAAAAAGCAACAATAAATCACTTTATTTTAATTGAAATTTTCTACAAAAATGTGTACATAGGGGAACTATACCCTTTCTCAGCCTATTTCTATTATCGGCCTATCAGCCCTTTGATCACGAATTACAGCTTAAATAAAGTGTTTTTGATTGTTTCAAAGTAATAAATAGCTCAAATAAAAGTGAGCAAGCAACTCTTCATTGTTGATACATCTGAAAATGTTGATTGAATAGCGGAAAACGGCAAAAGTGATGAGAATTGGTCGAACGGCTTAGTGTGATTAAAATGGGTATATTTCCCCTAGTAAGCAATAAAGTGTTTTCAAACAATGAGAACTCAGTTTGAACGCAGTTGACCATTGTAAATTTTTAAAAACTTTTCTAACTTGCAATAATGGGTAACAAACTATGTGAGTAATTTGCTATGTTTCGCAAGCAATTTTTTGTTGTATTTTTTTCATTTGAATAAAACTTTATCCTTGCTTTTTTTGTCAAGAAAATACATTTTGCATTATTAGCTTTGCACGAAATAAAATTGTTTTTTATTTGGCTTTTTATCACAAAAATTGAAATGCCAAAAGATATATTTTCAATTTTTTTGTTTTTTTTTTATGTATTTCAACTAAAAAGGCATCTTTTGCTCTAGAGTTTAGGGTATTGCAAAATCTGACGCGGTAGTCATAAAATTTTGAAAATATTGTGATTTTTTGAAAAAAATAAAAAATTGTCAAATAAATTTCAAAAATTATTTTAAGATGCAAAACCTAATTTTCAATCGAAATAGACTTAACCCATTTTATGATAAAGTGCACCGTTTCCAAGTTATTGGCATTCTATGGTGAAATTATTCGAAAACTGTTGAGTTTTTTTGCATTTTGAAAATACTTCATAAAGAAAAGAAACCCACGTGTTCTAAGGATCCTTCATTTTTCAACTAGTGATCTAGGAAACGATTGCTGCTCTTTTCTATGTCTCTTTCCCATGTATTTATTTTTATCTTTCTTGAAATAGTTTTGATTGTTTGCAATATTCGAACTTTTTAATTATAGAAATGAAATTTAAAACTTTTTTCTTCAATTAATTTTTTTTTTATTCTTATGATAGTTTAAAATTACTGTTTTGGGAATTTTGTGTTACTTATTTTCTAAAATACATAAATTTATTTAGAACAAAGTCATTACACGGATAGAAATCTTGTAAGCAAATCCGGTAAATCTGTGTTGTCGAATTTTTAAACATTGAAATGTTTCCAAAATCGGCAACATTTTTGTCGATTTCGATGTAAATATTTTCAAAATCGACAACATTTTTTTTCTAAAATCGAAACAAATGTTGTCGGTTTTGGAAACCTTGCAATGTTGTCAAATTCGACAACACAGAGTTACCGGATTTGATACTTAGCTAGCAGAACTGATAAATTTGTATAAAAATGTGCCAGTGTTTTGAAGTTCAAAGGTACACAATAGTCAAAAGATAGTGATTGGAGATTGTAGATGTTGCCTAAAACCATCTTAAAATAATAAGTTCAACAAAATCAATGCACGAAAAATTAAAGAAGAAGACCATATAACCAGAGAAATAAAATTTTCAATGCCATAGAAGTTACTCAAATTGTCTTCCCAAACAAGAATATACAAATAAAAACAGAAACTACAGTGTTAAATTTATTTTCAAAGCAATCAAATTTTGCTGAACTCCTGAGGAACACTTCCCGGTCAGGGTTCGCCATCATAACGGTTCTCCTCCCGAGTTCAAATGAGGAACATCGCAGCAGCACCTACCACAAAGTCCATTGACATCCGCGCTGCGATCTCGCGAGACGCGCCCGACCGCGATGCGTTTGATAAATATTGTGTATGCAATATATGCATTTTATGCATTAATTCAACACTTGACTATTCATTCAGCGCGACTCATTGCTGGCTGCCCCCCCCGGGGTGAGAAACAAATTTGCAGTGCAAATTGCGCCTCTCTATGTGCGTGGTCCGGTCGACAGAACACGAACTCTCATTAGCTTTATATTAGCATTATATCTGCTGCTAATTAGAAGTGACTTCTCAATTAAACGAGAGATTGAGACAGCTCAATTCGACTCAAAGATGTCTTCGAAAGATCTTTCCTCAAGATTCTTATCGACATAGAGCATCTCACAAATCACGCGGCAACAACTTGCCGATTGTCAGCTCGGCATAGATGAAAGCCCAAAGAAGCCGCCATCAAGATCTAAACTCGGTGTGGTCACACAAAGAGCGGTGCCATTATTGCGCTGATCGATTAGGGCGGCGATGCTTCGTGACCAAAAAACTAAAAGAAGCTCATCCCGAATCCAGAAAGGTGTGATCAGCACGTTCGGCAGACAGTTTTACAACACGTGTGCGTGCTCTTGCTCGACTTACCTTAGGGTCTGTAGCTGCTTCTCGTTGAGCACCGTCCGCACCCGGGTCGGCTTGCCGTCCGACGGTCCGGTGGGTCCCTTGCCGCGCATGCTCTTGTGCGAACCCGACTCGCTGCCGGAATCTGGAAGTAAACAGCGGTTGGTGGTGAATTAGTTATATATCTTTAGAGGAGACTTTTTTTTATAAATTTATCTGATTAAAAAAAATGAAAATACTACAGTCCAGATTATTTGGTGGACTGAGTAATAAAACAAAGTTTCATTTGTCGTGATGTTTATTTTCAAGACTAGATTTTAGATTTTTATAAAAAGAAAGTCAGCAATGTTTAGAGGAAAGAAAACTTTGGTAAAATAATTAAAAAAACTAGTGATTAGATTACCTCGACAATGTCAATTCTTTCTAAACACTTTCAGGCCTGAATTTAAAAAATAGGGAACGTAAATTTTCGTCAAAATAGTCATTACGTGTTCGGGTTGAGCAAACAAAAATTGTAGCAAGTTTGTAATTTTTTTTTGTCAGAATAGGTACTTAAAACATAAAAAATAATCACAAAAAATATAAACAGAAAGTGGGCATTCTCTTGTGACAAACGGATTT
This sequence comes from Culex pipiens pallens, assembly GCF_016801865.2. Classification (NCBI taxonomy): domain Eukaryota; kingdom Metazoa; phylum Arthropoda; class Insecta; order Diptera; family Culicidae; genus Culex; species Culex pipiens. The sequence goes on along the minus strand of NC_068938.1, from coordinate 79,943,152 downwards.
CGCTGCCTTAGCTGGGTCACAATTAACACTGGAACGCCCAACGCATGTCTAACTCACACGAACGCCCAAGCCTCCCAAAAAAGGTGGAATGTCTAGATGGTCCAAAAGTTTTGCAGAACTTGATTTGAACAAATCTGTAATTTCTGCGACCGAAAACATCGTTCCAACTTTTTTAAAACGACTGCCTCCACGGAATTTTTGTCCAATTTTTTTTACACGCGAAAAAAAAGTTGGAACGATGTTTTTGATCGCAAAAATTATAGATTGGATCAAATTAAGTTCTGCAAAGTTCTAGGACTATCTAGACATCCTAATAAATCACTGGAAAGAAGAATTATCTTGATTGGTTGTGTTATGCCCGAGAACCATTGAGTTGAAGTTACCGTTCCAACTTTTTTGGAGCCTTGGGCGTTGGAATGTTAAGGGGTTACATACATGCAAATCGGCAAAAATGTCAAGGGTTGGTTTGAGCACACGGTTAAACTTTTTTTTTTTAAATTTGTTTGTAGTGCATTAAAATAAACATTTTCAACCATTAACAAAAAAATTGAAGACATTTGCTTGTATCATTGCCGGGATAGAGATAGGGGAGCTGGGGGTAAGACGGCCAGGCGGGGTAAGACGGCCACCCCACTGTTTTAATAAGTATACTAATGAATATTACTAAAATGTTCAGCAATACTGTTCCTCATGCTAAATAATGCATGTGGAGTCACCTTTGCCAGAAATATTGTTTAAAATAGTATAAAAATAACTCAAAATAAAAAAATAAATTTTGAACTTGAAACTGGATGTAATTTTAATGACAACTTAGGCATTTTTGTTAAATAACATTATGTTTTTCTGTCTTCAATTATTTTTTCATGTTAAATTAAAGTTTTCCCTAGATTATGTCCCTCGAAAAAGTTCAAAAAATGTGATGAACTGTTTACAAAAAATGTTTAAAAAAATAATTTATTTGGGGGCAAGACGGCCACCTCCTCCGGGGGTAAGACGGCCACCCGTAATTTTTAGATTTTATTTGATATAGGTTATATTTTTGACGGTTTTTGACTATTAAGACATATTTGTAGATAAAGGAAAAGCATTTTCAATAAAACTATCCATTTTTAATAAAAATGCTGTTAACTACCGTTTCGACAACATTCTTTACTGTGATATAGCAAAACTCATTGAATAGTATGAAATCCTATCAAACTTTAATTAATTATTGTTTACATAATTTTGATTTACTTATTCTGATCGAAATACACAAACTAATTTTTTTATATCAAATTGTGTTTGTTTTGTAGTAAAAATTCATAGTTTTTCATAAAATGTGGTCGCAATAATATGAAATTCACTGAGCCAAAATATGAAATTTTTTAAACAGCATTTTTCTTTACATTTGAAACCTGATTTTTTTCAACCAAAATAGTCATGATGTTCAGAGAAGTCCTTTGAACCAACCATGTAGGTGTTTGGGTGGATTTAGCAAAGTTATTAAGTTAGTTTATAGCATTGGCCGTCTTACCCCGCGTATTTCATATATATACGATTTCAATTATTTTTTTAAAATTCCTGAAAAGTATTGGAAATTGGTTTTTAGACCAACTAATTTATGTCATTTCTATAATGGACTAGTAGTAGAACAATATGTACGTAATTTGAGATCAAAATAATCTGTTGTGTAAATTTTATTAGACTTCTCCCTTAGGGTGGCCGTCTTACCCCCATCTCCCCTACAGTCCAGACTCGATTATCCGAAGCCTCGATTATCCGAAGTTTCGATTATCCGAAGTTCGATTATCCGAAGGTTTGTATGGGACTTCGGATAATCGAATCACGATCATTTTTTTTCCTTTTTTTCTTTTTCTTGTTTTAAACATCAAATTCGAGTTCTGCGACCCCATTTTAGTCAAATTTAAATAGTTGATTGCTAATTTAATAATAAAATGCATTTTTTCAATATTTCGTCACCGCCATATTGGCCGCCATCTTGGATTAAAATAATGTAAATCACTTTAGCGTAGTTTAGGGGTCATACTTAATCTCGACAATCAAAAATAAGACAGCGAATTTTTTTTTTCGTGATTCGATTATCCAAAGTGAAATTTTTCCGAGGCTTTCGGATAATCTAGGCTGAACTGTATTTGAAGTTAGCAGTTTCAAAAAACGGGTGCCACGATATCTCATCACTGCTTCAACCAAATCGGCTCAAAATTTTAGTGAAGAGTTGTTAAACTAGTTCCGTGTGCATGACGAAGGCCGATTTTCAAAAAGTTTATTTAAAAAAAAGATAAAGTTTTTTTTTCGTTTTTCATATTTAAAATCTTCAGTTTTTGATTTTTGTATTTTTTTCAAAAAAATAAATTTCAAAATCGGGCTTCGTCATGCACACGGGAGTGCCAAATAAAATGTTAGTTGCCAGGAATTTTTTCCAGACGCTTAAAAATTTCCAAATGAACACATTTAAAGTTTAAATAATAACCAGGGTCGCCACTCTAATCCTTTTTTCGATTGTCCGACGTTTCCCGACTATTCCAGCCCCTCAAATAACAGGCAATTCTTCTTCAAATCATGATTGCAAATCGAAAACTGTTTATAAAAAAAGTCCATCGAACAAAATTTCTTAAATTGCAAAAAACAAACTTTTAAAAATTGAAAGTATAAAATATGACAAAATTAACAAAATATTCATAAAAAGCACTAATGATTATGATAAAAATCCCGGATTTTAAGCGATTTTTGGCGGATTTTTATGAATTCCCGACTTTTTCCGACTTTCACGATTTTCCGAAATGAGTAGCCACCATGATAATAGATAGATATCCAAAAGAAACTAAGTGATATTTGTGATTTCAAATTGTATTTTTTTTAGCTTAAAATTGCTGTAACTTTTGATCAATAAGTACAAAGTAAATTTTTCAATAACGAAAAGGTTTGTTTTTCAAAGCTTTGAAGTGCTCAGAACAGTTGACGTAGAAGGCGTAGATTGGGATACACAGTTTTTGTTTCTTGGACAAAGTTACTTAGATTGGCATGCCTAACAACTTTTTAGATCAAATTTCCAAAAAAAATTTCAATAACGAAAAGGTTTGTTTTTCAAAGCTTTGAAGTGCTCAGAACAGTTGACGTAGAAGGCGTAGATTGGGATACACAGTTTTTGTTTCTTGGACAAAGTTACTTAGGGGACCATCCATAAACCACGTGGACACTTTTTTGGGAATCTGTTACCCCCCCCCCCTCGTGGACAATTGTCCATACAAAAAAAACTTTTTTGTATGGATCGTGGACAATCGCCATACCCCCCCCCCCCCCTAATGTGTCCACGTGGTTTATGGATGGTCCCTAGATTGGCATGCCTAACAACTTTTTAGATCAAATTTCCAAAAAAATTTCAATAACGAAAAGGTTTGTTTTTCAAAGCTTTGAAGTGCTCAGAACAGTTGACGTAGAAGGCGTAGATTGGGATACACAGTTTTTGTTTCTTGGACAAAGTTACTTAGGGGACCATCCATAAACCACGTGGACACTTTTTTGGGAATCTGTTACCCCCCCCCCCTCGTGGACAATTGTCCATACAAAAAAAAACTTTTTTGTATGGATCGTGGACAATCGCCATACCCCCCCCCCCCCCTAATGTGTCCACGTGGTTTATGGATGGTCCCTAGATTGGCATGCCTAACAACTTTTTAGATCAAATTTCCAAAAAAAATTTCAATAACGAAAAGGTTTGTTTTTCAAAGCTTTGAAGTGCTCAGAACAGTTGACGTAGAAGGCGTAGATTGGGATACACAGTTTTTGTTTCTTGGACAAAGTTACTTAGATTGGCATGCCTAACAACTTTTTAGATAAAATTTCCAAAAAAAAATTTCGGGAGAGTTAAATTTTCTGAAACACCTCAATTGTGATCCACCCTGAAGACTCCAAAAATTCACAATTTTTAAGAAAATCAAATTTCCACTCATTTTGCGATCTGGACCACTGTGCAATGTGACAAGATGCAACACAAATCGGCTTCTTTAACTCAAGTCAAAGTGCGTCAACAAAACTCAACCAAAATGATATTGATCGTGGAGTTGAAAATTCTCTTTTATAGTCTATTTTTTATTGTCTTTTTGAAGACAAATTTTTAAATAAAACGGTCAATAAAAATTACTGAAATACTTCAAAATATGTTTCTGTTCGAAAAAATAACGGTCTTTTTTATTTTTAAATAAAAATCTAAAAATAGCAATCATCATTTCAGCACCCCTCACATCCGAACCCCAAACGCGAGTGCGCACGTTTATACATCGTATCCATATTCCACCTCAATTCTACCGCACCGATTCTGTACCGCAAAGCCTACCCCCCAGTTCTTCTCGGGGTTCTTTTGCCTTCAACCGCCTTCGTTCCGTAATTACCATAATCCATATTCCAGCGGAGCGCGGCCAGGCTCAATTGCCCTCTTCAATTTCCTCCTTTCGGCGGCGGCGGCTGCCGCGACTCTCTGGGCACAGAGTTCTCTGCCCCGCGGGCCAAAGTTCAACCCACGGCGGCCGCCAGTGTTGCCAGCCAGACCTTAAGGAACCACCAACGCATCTCTCTACTTTGCTCAGTGCTATTGATTTGATTTGAAAATGCGTTTTCCAAAATATTTCGAGATGATTGGCTTTCGGAGGGTTTCAAGTTCTTCCAGCCAGAGCGTAGCAGGCTTAATTGTAGCTACAATCGGCTTGATGTGGTTTTAATACCTGATGCCTCATTTCGATCGAAGAAACCCCGCGCGGTGGGCGGCTTTTGGGGGGTTTGCTTTGTTTTCCCGGTGATTGTTTTGGCTCGTTTTTCCGCCGCGTGATGCGTGTGTGTATCACAATTACGCGCGAAACTCCGCACCAGAAAAAAAGAAGTACCCTCTCCAACCCAATTGGCGGCGGCGATATTTCAAACAAATCTGAGAGAAAAAATGTATCGAAAATGAAAATCAGTGGGTCACCCATCGGCGCGGTGAAAAATGCTCTTTTCACTTTTTAGCGCAGCAGTCGATTCCAACCCAATGACGTACTCCGGAATTTCGGTGGGTCGAAGCAGGCTCTGATGGAGCGGACCTTGAACTTGCGAGATGATGACCGAGGCCTGCTACGCGTAAGAAGTTGCGTCCGAAATGTGCTTGGAGTCGCATCTCGCGCATCACGTGAGGTGTAAATTGTTTTATGACTTTTTGGGTTGTATGTTAAAACCCATGTTAAATGTGAAGGTTGATATATTGACAAACTATCCGGCGAGACAGAGAGCATTAATTTGCATGAGTAATGCAACTTAGTCAGTCACCGCTTGAAGGGAGTTATGAGAAAATCTTGGTTTTAACTAGAAGTGAAGAGATCTTTTTAAAAAAGTTAAGACATCTTCAAGGTCAAACTCCTTTTCCCGAAGAACAACCAGTCATGATGTAGGTAACCCATATTTGACATTTATTTGTTTCCAAAAGCAATGCCGCTGCTTGTTAACATTTTCCGCGAAACCTGGTCGCAGCAATCGTTGAAAACAAGAGCCGGATGTTCTATCACTACAAAGTTTGGGAACTTCAAACGGGGCAAAAAAGCCGCTCCAAGCAATCACGAGTGGCCCCACGCCTCCACGGCGCTTATCAAGCCGCGCTGTTTGACCTGATAATTAAGATGTTGTAGTAATCGAAGTGTCGATTTTGTCGGCTTGTTCGACATGCCGACAAAGTGTCGGAGGCTTTCTTTTGCCATTTTGCAAGGTGGAGAAGCTCTAAAAACTTTTTTTTGTGTTTAAAGGCTCGTGGTAACTCAACACTAACTTTTCAAAATGGCATAACTTTCATTTAAATTGCATAGTTAGCTTCACGGCTTGCCTAAATTTGTAGTTTTTAGCCGTTTTGAACTGATGCTGATGACAGTTGTCTTAGGAACCCAGGAAAACATCCGCTCACCAGTACGCTTCGAGCTGTCACAGAAGATGGACGTATTTTCCGGCCGGCGAAATGACCCAAACCTCGCCGAACAAATCCCACTGGCGAAGAAGTTCTGAATAAATACCTCTTCAAAAAAGAACATCGCCGCACGTCTGTTCTACCTTGATAGACTACATCGTACTCGTACAAACCGTCGTGTACAGCGAGTAGAAATAGCTGTTCAAAACGGCCGTCGTCGTCGTTGTCACCGGGTTGGGGGACCCCGGGGGGAACCCTTGTCACCGGTCGTTGTTGGACATTATGTTCGCGCCTACATCAAAAGGGACTTTTCCCGCGGACGGCGGCAGAGATGATAAACACGCTCTTGGGTCTGCGCGTCGACTCACGATAAATCACCGACGACAACACCGGTTCCGGTGTAGGTGGACGGTACTCGAAATCGATTCTTTGGACGATCTGCCCGATGTGATATAGAATAGACCGCCTTTGCTGGGGCTGCTGATAATGAGCTCAATAATGATGGTGTGTTTTCCCCAAAGTGAATTTGTGTCATCGCGAGGAACACCAAGGGATCTCTGTGGTTGGGAAGCGCATGCCAATGGTGATTTGGTTAGGAAAATTGGTCAAACTATCGTATGAGGTTTCAGAGTGATCCGTTTGTCAACGAGGATAGTTTAATGTCCCTTAAGGCGAAGCCATCAATAATTTTCAAAAAAAATTCTTCATCACTGTAGAATGCTCTGTATTGAGTACAATTTTACGATTTTTTGCACCAAAATTATTCAGCATATCAGCCACCTGTGAAGGTCAAACAGATCCCCACAATTCGATTTCAATCCAGAGATATTCAATAAAAACCGAAAAAACTCCGTGCATCGTTGTTACATTGTTGTTTAAAGAAGCAGAGCTTCCGTGGCCGTGAGGTTACGGGTTTCGCCTTGTAAGCGGAAGGTGATGGGTTTGATTCCTGTCTGGCTCGGCAAAGTCAGATCCCTTCAAAGAGTAAATCTGCTCACTGGGAATACTGACCGGTAGGGGATGGGTTTCGACTAACGGCGTGCTGGATTTCCAATCCAGAGGTCGTGAGTTCGATTCTCGCACCGGGATGATGAAGTTAATCTTGTCGTGCTATCTTGACACACCCTGAAAATTGATGTAAGTGCAACAACTTGCCAAAGGGATATCAGGTCGGAACGCGTTTGACACAAGTACGTGGTCGACTTTTGTAATTATAACTCGGAACTCCAGCAACCAAATTCAACCTAACTTTAGGACAATGCACAGAATGGTGTACCAAACAAAACGTGTTTGTTATTGCTTTAGACCTACTCAAACTTATTTGAACTCTTGTCCATAAGCCGGGTTCCAACTCGGCGGTAAAGCCGCCAAAACACAAACACCATTTGGCAAAAAGTACTCCCGATCCGGAGTCTGAAGAACCCGGTCGCGGGCCCGGGCCAGATACCGCCAAACAGCATCCCCAGCAACTGGCCAAAAACAAAAACACCGGCCTTATTAGAGCGAAAATATAAAGTGTGTAGCTCTCTCCGCCATGCAAACAGCTGTGTGCCTTACTCTTGGTCTATGGTCAGTCCCGACCCGGTCCGGCGGATCTTTGTGGCCGCCGCCGCGGCCAGAAAGCGCAAGAAGAAGTAGACGCAGCAAAGCCAGATAAAAACCTCCCCGCGCGCGAAACAAGCATAATTATCTCGGATAGAGAATAACAAAACTTGTATAAACGGAAAACAAAAGAAAATGATAAGTTAGCCGCGGCCTCGGCCGGGCCCTCTCGAACAGGGGGGAGTAGGGACGCTGTGTCCAAATTTGGCATGCGCTGCCCGGGGCCGGTTCATTATTCGGCCATTCGGCACACCACACGGCAGGAATCTCTGGCCGAAACTTGTTTTGGTGGCCTTACTCCATTTCCTTATCTATACGACGACGGCGCGACGCGACGCTACGTTGCCGCCATGGGTTCCGTGTCCTCCCCCTCCCTCCACGGGATTGGAGCTCGTGCGCGGACTCGAAAATCACTGCGTCGCTAGGAGTTTGTGTTGGGGGAATTTTCCCCCTCAATCTAATGTGGACGTGGTCAGTGCTGACCGATTAACTGATTTCCATAATTGTTGAGGGAGTCATGATGGAAACAGTTTCATGCGTCTACTTTCAAGTATTTTTGAGGCGATTTGTCCCATGCTTACGTTTTCAACAATGTCTCAGATTTCTAAGCAACTTCATGAAAAAGCTACCGCATCTTGACAATTTCATGAAAATCAAAATTTAATAGATTTTTTCCTTCAATACAGACATTTTAAGATTTTTTTATGTTTTTAGATGTCAAAATCTGTGTCCGATTTACCCTATTTCCCATTGAGCTAGAGTGTTCAAATTTGACCCAGAAGGTATGTTCAAACAACCTTTGAAAATTTTAGACAGTTTGGTAAGACAGAAGAAATTCTTTGGAATTATCTTAAGCAACCATGCGCACCCACGTTTATCTATGGGGGCAACAAAAATAAGGGGGTGCGCATGGCTGTTTATATGAGGGAACGCATGGTTGTTTAACATGATTCCATAGGTTTTATACACAAATATAAAATTTTATTTATTTGCAAAGAATTCACTTAAATTCAATTCTGTTGATTGGAGCGTGTTCAGAGAGCCCAAATCTATCATACCTTGATGAAACTGGGGTGTACCCCATTTGGCATAATGGACATTTGGCATAACGGGTTTTCAAGAAGGACGTTTGGCATAATTGGTCCAAGACATTAGGGACGTTTGGCATAATGGACATTTGGCATAATGGACGTTTGGCATAACTCGTTCCATAACAACACGGATAGAAATCCGGTCCGCATAACCGAAAACAAGTTGCGATAAAATCGAAAACAACGATTGTTTTCGATTTGATCGACAATGTTTTCAAAATCGACAACATTCTCTTCGATTTTGAAACATTTTGTTCTCAAAATTGGCAACCGTCCCCTACGATTCCCCCGAGCGTAACAACTGTCAAAACGCAGCCTAAATTAATCAAAACGTCAACCGAGCGATCGTGGCAGTTTGTGTTTTAGCCCAGTTTTTTTTTGTTTTCGGGAGAAAAAAGCAACGAGAGGCAAGGCGTCCTCCTCCACCTCCACCGGAGTGACCCCGCCGCAGCAGCAAGGCCAAGGCCAGACACAGCAGTCGTCGGATCAACCACAGGGCGAGGAGCTCGGCTCGGGCGATTTCAGCTCGCTCAACACCAAGTTCACCCACGAGGACGGCAACCGCAAGAAGACGGCCAGAGCAGCAACGGGGCACGACGCGGCGGAAGATTGAGCTGCGCACGCCGATGGACTTTTCCGAGGCGGAAACGATCAGCTCCGGGTTCTCGGACAAGATCAGCAGCAAGACGACGCAGATGGACGAGCGGCCGAGGAACTTTTTGTGCACGATGGCGGACGGGAGAACTGCAAGTTCAGCATCTACGAGGATCAAGCCGTGATTGACTCGCGGTTCCGGTTCAGCCCGTCGCACCGGGAGATCTTTGGGATTAAGAGGAAGGCGGCGGATAACAAGCAATCAGTCGCCACTGTTTGACGATCAGAATCCGGTTGTGGTAGGGAGCGGGGGCAAGGCTGGAACTCCGAAGGTTCCTCCGGTAACGCCTGCTGGGGAGGAACCACCGAGCGAATTAGGGGACGACACGCGGAGCGCCATCTCGTCGGCGGTGTTCGAGCAGTCGTTTGCCATGTCCGAGTGCATCACCTAGTCGGAGCGCAAGAAGATCGAGAAGCAGAACAAGTACGTCGGCGGCGAGCAAACGGAGAACAAACCTCCGGTCGGCGTTTCCCGAGCGATCGTCCTCCTCCTCCTCCTCCTCCTCCTCCTCCTCCTCCTCCTCCTCCTCCTCCTCCTCCTCCTCCTCCTCCTCCTCCTCCTCCTCCTCCTCCTCCTCCTCCTCCTCCTCCTCCTCCTCCTCCTCCTCCTCCTCCTCCTCCTCCTCCTCCTCCTCCTCCTCCTCCTCCTCCTCCTCCTCCTCCTCTAAAAAAAAAATTCTAAAATTCTAAAATTCTAAAGTTTTGAAATTCTAAAATTCTAAACTTCTAAAATTTTGAAATTCTGAAATTCTAAAATTCTAAAATTCTAAAATTCTAAAATTCTAAAATTCAAAAATTCGAAAATTCGAAAAATCTAAAATTCGAAAATTCGAAAATTCGAAAATTTTAACATTCGAAAATTTTAAAATTCTAAAATTCCAAAATTCTAAAATTCTGAAATTCTAAAATTCTAAAATTCTAAAATTCTAAAATTCTAAAATTCTAAAATTCTAAAATTCTAAAATTCTAAAATTCTAAAATTCAAAAATTCGAAAATTCGAAAAATCTAAAATTCGAAAATTCGAAAATTTTAACATTCGAAAATTTTAAAATTCTAAAATTCCAAAATTCTAAAATTCTGAAATTCTAAAATTCTAAAATTCTAAAATTCTAAAATTCTAAAATTCTAAAATTCTAAAATTCTAAAATTCTAAAATTCTAAAATTCTAAAATTCTAAAATTCTAAAATTCTAAAATTCTAAAATTCTAAAATTCTAAAATTCTAAAATTCTAAAATTCTAAAATTCTAAAATTCTAAAATTCTGAAATTCTGAAATTCTAAAATTCTAAAATTCTAAAATTCTAAAATTCTAAAATTCTAAAATTCTAAAATTCTAAAATTCTAAAATTCTAAAATTCTAAAATTCTGAAATTCTAAAATTCTAAAATTTTTAAATTCTTAAATTCAAAAATTCTAAAATTCCAAAATTTCAAAATTTTAAAATTCCAGAATTCTAAAATTTTAAAATTCAAAACTTCAAGAATTCAAAAATTTCTACATTTTTAAATTCCTTAATTCCTAAATTCCTAAATTACTTATTTTTTAATTTCCTGAATTCTTAAATTCCCGAATTCCCAAATTTACAAATTCACTTATTTACCAATTCCCAAATTCTTAAATTCCTAAATTCCCAAATTCAAAAAATTCCCAAATTCACACATTCCCAAATTCCGTAATTCTCAAATTCCAAAATTCCAAAATCCCAAATTCCCAAATTCTTAAAATCCCAAATTAACAAATTCTTAAATTCCCAAATTAACAAATTCACTAATTCCCCAATTCTTAAATTCACAAATTCCCAAATTCCGTAATTCTCAAATTTCAAAATTCCCAAAATCCCAAATTCTTAAATTCCCAAATTAACAAATTCTTCAATTTTCAAATTCCCAAATTAACAAATTGTTTAATTCCCAAATTAACAAATTCATTAATTCCCAAATTCTCCAATTTACAAATTTCCAAATTCTTAAATTCATAAATTCCTTATTTCCAATATTCCTAAATTCCCAAATCCTCAAATTCCCAAATTAACATATTCTTATATTCCCAATTTTCTAAATTCCTAAATTCTCAAATTCCTAAATTCCTAAATTCCTATATTCTTAAATTCCTAAATTCCTAAATTCCTTTATTCCTAAATTCCTTTATTCCTAAATTCCTGAATTCCTAAATTCCCAAGTTCCTAAATTCCCAAATCTTCAAATTCCCAAGTTCCAAAATTCCCAAATTCTTAAATTCCCAAATTCCTAAATTCCCAAATTCCCGAATTCCCAAATTCCTAAATTCCCAAATTCTCAAATTCCCCAATTCCCAAATTACATAATTCTTCAATTCCCAAATTCTTAAATTCTCAAATCCCTAAATTCCTTAATTCCTAAATTCCCAAATTCCTAAATTCTCAAATTTCTAGATTCCCAAATTTCCAAATTCTCAAATTCACAAATTCTTACATTCCCAAATTTCTTAATTCCTAAATTCCTAAATTCTCAAATTCCTAAATTCCTAAATTCCTAAATTCAAACATTCCTAAATTCCTAAATTCCTAAATTCCTAAATTCCTAAATTCCTGAATTCCTAAATTCCTAAATTCCTAAATTCCTAAATTCCTAAATTCCTAAATTCCCAAGTTCCTAAATTCCCAAATTCTCAAATTCCCAATTTCCAAAATTCACAAATTCCCAAATTCTTAAATTCCCAAATTCCCAAATTCCTAAATTCCTAAATTCCCAAATTCCCGAATTCCCAAATTCCTTAATTCCCAAATTCTCAAATTCCCTAATTCTTCAATTCCCAAATTCCCAAATCCCCTAATTCTTCAATTCTTAAATTCCCAAATTCCTAAATTCTTAAATTTTCAATTCCCTAAATTCCTAAATTCCTAAATTCTCAAATTCCTTAATTCCCAAATCCCCAAATCCCCTAATTCTTCAATTCCTAAATTCCCAAATTCCTAAATTCTTAAATTCTCAAATCCTCCAATCCTCCTTAATTCCTAAATTCCTAAATTCTCAAATTCCTAAATTCCCAAATATCCGAATTCCCAAAATCCCAAATTCCCCAATTCCCAAATTCCCAAATTCTCAAATTCCCAAAATCCCAAATTCCCATATTCCCAAATTCCCAAATTCCTAAATTCTCAAATTCCTAAATTCCTAAATTCCTAAATTCCTAAATTCCCAAATTCCCAAATTCCTAAATTCCCATATTCCCAAATTCCTAAATTTCTTGTATTCCCATATTCCAAACACACACACACACACACACACACACACACACACACACAAATAGTAGTTTTTTAATTAATGATGTATTTTTTGCCTCAATAAATAAAAAAAAACGAATCAACTGTTTTACTGAACCAAAAGAAATATCCAACGGTCAATTCAAAAACCAAATCCAACGGTCAATTCAAAAACCGAATAAATCGTTCGGGATGGCTGCGTGCTTTCTGTTTTGCCAGGCGTCACCAACCGTGACGACTCAAAATCAACAACATTGTTCTCGATTTTGATGCAAATGTTACCGGACGACTGGTCGACAACATTCTGAAACGAATTTCAGAACGAATCGAGAACAATGTTGTCGATTTCCCGGACAGGATTTCTATCCGTGAATCAAGAACGTTTGGCATAATGGACATTTGGCATAATAAACGTTTGGCGTAATGGACGTTGGGCATAATTATTACTAGATTATTTTTGTTTTATTTTTCCCCAATAGTAAATAGTTTCCTTTTTGAATAATTCACAATAAATCTTTTTAATGAAATTTTGATATTTTTATTGAAAATTTAGTTTAAAGAAGGAAATATCTCTTGTTAGCTTTACATTTTTCCCCAATCAATATAATTAGCAATGATTTTTTTTTAAATAAAATTTTCTCTTCTTTTATAAGAAATTCAACTTGAAGATGAAAAAACCTCTTCAAATCTTTGAAAATTAAGCTGTTATAATGTAATTTTCCCTTCTTTTGATCATAATTTAACTTAAGGAAGGAAAAATCTTTAAATAAATTCACATGTTTCCCTTATTTTTTTGAATTCAAACTAACTAACCCAGAACTGGACAGCACTCGTCCGATAAGAGAGTAGCGGTAAGATTTACAGACACAGAGAACACAGTTGTAGATGACCGAGAAAATTATGCCATCGAGTCCATTTCAAGGAAAAGTTCATCCATCAAAACAAAATGAGTAGTCTACGGGAATTGAACCAGGGACCTTTAATAGAATAACTCAAAAACTAAACAATAATTGCAAAATATTGACCAAAAAACACAAACTGAGTATCTTTTGAGAGATTATGCCTTTTTTTCGTTTTAAAATAAAAGGAGAGAAAATTGCTTTAAAAATCTTAATTGCATTTCTTTAAAGAAGAGCAAAATGTACATACATTCTTTAGGTTGAATTCAAAAAGGAGGGAAAATAGTATAAAATCTTTATTGCAAAATATTTAAAGACTGGCAAAACTTACATCTCTTTGTCAGTTGAATTTAAAATAAAAGAAGGAAAAATTTAATACAAAAAATTAGCTGCAAAGTATTTCAAATGGAGAAAAATCTTAATATTATATAGACTCTTTCTAAAAAAATAAAAAAAATATGAAAAATGCATTTTATTAAGAAATATTCCAAAAAGGGGAAAAATCACACCTATTGAAGGAAAAAGGTACTTGATTTTTTGAAAAAAAAATCTTTTAAAGTAAAATTAGGCCGATGCAAATATTTAAAAAAGTTTTTGTCCCTCGGCCCTAGCCGAGGTCAAGGGGGGGGGGCAAAAAAATAAAAAAATTTAAATAACAAGCCATAGTCTTTACATTTAAATGAAAAAAGTGTTTTAAAATGCATTTTACACTAGTTCAGTTGTTTTGCAATCATTAGTTTTCAAAAAATCTAAGATCTGACAAAAACAAAAATTGTATCGAAAAAAAAAGATTTTGCATCAAAAATTTTCAAAAAATCTTAAGATTTTTTAATAAACCCAAACATGCTAAAAATGATTTTAAACGCATGAGAATGTATTTTAATTTGATTTCAGCTGGTTGCCCTTGAATTTTCATTGAAATTTTGAAGTTTATTGTAAAAATATTTTTTTTGCCCCCTGATTTTTCGGGCCAATTTTGAAGGGGGGGGGGGGTGACAAAAACTTTTAAAAATATTTGTACCAGCCTTATCTGTTTAGAAAAAGGGAAAAAAGCTATAAGTTATTATTCTTTACAAAAAATAAATACTAATTTAACAAAACAAAAAATGCTACAATAATTATGCCAAACGTCCATTATGCCAAACGTCCATTATGCCAAACGTCCATTATGCCAAACGTCCTTGATGGTTTTTGAACGAGTTATGCCAAACGTCCATTATGCCAAATGTCCATTATGCCAAATGTCCATTATGCCAAACGTCCCTGATGTCTTGGACCAATTATGCCAAACGTCCATTATGCCAAACGTCCTTCTTGAAAACCCGTTATGTCAAATGTCCATTTTGCCAAATGGGGTACACCCCCATTGTTAAAACTAACGATGCAAATTGACTTCTTTTGACAAACGGAATAAATGGATACAGCTTATCCAAATTCAAAAATACGAATGAAAACTTAGGGAACTATTAATATAAAAATCGTTTTTTTTGCAAAATAATGGTTTCGTATAAATCCGTCCAGAATTTATCGAGAAAATCGAGTAAAGAATTTTGCAAAATTTGGAACAGGAACAGCTATTCTCCGAAGAGGAAACCAAAAATAGATACAGTCCAGACTCGATTATCTGAAGGTCCCAGAAAAAAAAATGATTTCGGATAATCAAATCTTCTAAATCCAAGATGGCGTCCAAAATGGCGGTGTTGAAAAACTCAACACCAACAACTCAAGTTTAACGAAAATTTAGGAACCAAAATAGGAAAACCAGTTCTGAAGAAACCCCAAACATGATTGAGAAATGTATGTTCCAGGCAATTTCAATTGCTCAATTTCGCACCTTCTCCTAAAGAGCTGGGAGCTGTTTCCTGCTTTTCTGACAATCCAATCTCGCAAGTAACAATGTTGTGATAAAAAAAAGTTTGACACGTTATTTCGGGATACGGTAGCAGTGGTGACAGTTACAACCATTGCTCTCAGTTTACAATGATTGCGAGTTGTTCTGGGAAGAGAGCCACTGAGCAACATTTTCATCCGGGATAGTACGAGGACTGCTGCAAGAATCCATGTTTTGTTGTTGTTACAAAGTTTGATAAAATGGTGCCATCAGAAAACGTACTGATTTATAGACTATAACTTTTAAGTTGATTTTATACTTCTGTGCAGTACAATAAATTAATGTAAACTTATTCACAAATAGTAGGAAACAAATAAAATAAAACAAGTAAAATAATTAACTTACCCGACATCGACCCCAGCTCGCTCGAGTGGTTGTTATTGCTTAGGCTAATGTTGTTGTTGTTGTTGTTACTACTGCTGTTGTTGTTATTGTTGTTGTTGCTACTGCTGTTTTGGTTCGCGTTGGCATTGCTGACGTTGTTGTTCGGCTCGACGCCCGGTCCCAAACTTTGGCTCGTCTTTTCCAGGTGGTCGTGGTCCTCCTTGCAGTACAGCGCGCCACCGTCCCGTAACGCGAATTCGTCTCCTAATTTGACAGATATTTAGTATTTAGGCATCTTTGAAGATTGAGCGGAAAACTCACCAGGTTGCAGGTGTTTCATACAGAGCGAACATCGAAAGCACTCTATGTGGTAGATTTTCGATTTCGCCCTCATCACAAAGTCGTTTTTACTAAAGGAGTTGCCGCATTTATCACATTTGGTACCAAATAACCTGAAAAAATAACGAGACAATAGTGTTAGTTTCTTCAACGTTTCGAACGATCTTCTTCAGGGATCAAACTATTTGTTTTTTTATGTTTTGTTGAAAAGTGCGAAACTACAAAACTGACAAAGCATCGGGGTTGTACTGTATCAGGGTTTCTCCAACGTTTCGATCAGCCTTCTTCAGGGATTTTATCATTTATTCTAAATTTTTGTTAAACATAATTCTTCAAGGGTAACTCACCTAACATAATCTCGCTTACAGTACGTTTTGCCGTCCCTCACGAAGCAGGTACAGCTCTCGTCCAGGAACTGGTGGCACTCCTGGCACTTGAGGCAGGCCGCGTGCCACTCCAGGTCCGGCGCTACCCGCAGGATGTACTGGTCGTGGATCTGGGTGCCGCAGCCGACGCACAACGAGAGGCGTTCCTTTTCTGTTGAAATTAAAGGAAAGAAAAAAGTGGCGATTAGTTTGGAGTTTGGAGCCAAAAAGTCTAAAAGGCAAAATTTAGCGGCAAGTGCAGTATTTTTCACTTAGTTTGATTACCCCCCTCAAAGTGCATTCCTTTCCACAAACTGGGAAAGAAAATGGCTGAGCTCACTTTTCCGCGCTAAAAAAAACTACCCCGAAATGGTTCCAAGAGTGCGTAACAAAATTGTTCCTTTACTTCAAGTTTTTGTTCCTGAAAGCAGGCAAAAAAGAAAAATCAACTTTTCCCCCAAACAACGAGCAAGTGGGAAAAACTTTTCCTTCCCCCGGCGAGAGCGGGCCAAATTTTCGGAAAAGTTGAGAATTGATTTTTCCTCCCTTCTAACATTTTTTTGGTCGCTGGAAAAAATCCCCGTACAAGACTAAAATGTGATTGACATGGGCGTAGTTCGGGGCAAGGACGCGGTCATGGTCCCCGGTGGAGTGGAAAGTGGTTCTTCCGTTTCGTCCTTCCCCATGGCCAACCGGATCAAGCGAGAGAGATAGAGAGAGCATTCGGATGTATTTAAATCCTACTTTAATGTGCTTAAATTGGGGGTAGCACACGCTTCCGTGCTTTAATACTACTGGGCTGGGTCGATTTTTTTTTTCGGTTGCTGGAATGGCATTCTCCTCCCCCACTTTCCAGCCCCAGAATGAGGGTGAATGTGAGTGTGTTGCAATAAATGGATTTGGCTGCGAGATTATTTTTTCCCATTCGGTGTGGGTGTTTAAAGACTTTTACGGGGATTATATCCTGGGCTGAATTTAAGCAGTGATTTGTACAAAATTTCAGAAAATATACAGCGAAATCCAATGTGTGCTTATAAATTTGAGTGAGAATGCATAAAATCAACTGTGCTTGTTATATTGATAATGTGAAGAAAAAATCATCTCTATAAATTGAACGGAAAAAAATGTACATCTACAAAAAAAAAATCTATAAAAAAATGCGTCTTTAGGTAGATACACGTAAATCGATTTAATTGTTTGAAGATTTTTTTAAAGTGTTATGGAGTTAAAGGTTTGGCTTGCTCTTTGTCTCTTAAAACTGATTTTATTATTCTACACTTTTTACAACCACAAAAAAAATCAAAAAAAAATTAAATTTAAAAAAAATATGTGGGCGACCTTTCTGGATTCTTTTTTGACAGCTCCAATCACTTAACAATTTTTTTTAATCATTAAAAGTAATCAGAAATATTCAAGGAGGTACAATTTACACAAAGTTTTGGGACGAAACAAAAAAAAAATTAGAAATAATTAAAAAAAAAACAAGACAGGTCTATCCATTCCACAGTCATTCATTGGCCACAATGACCCAAACACCAGAATAATTTACTCCCACGAATGAGCCATTTCCCAGAAATGTGTATTGATATAGTTTTGCTGAAGCAAATAAGGTAATTTTTTTACGAGAACAACGAAATTCATAGAGATTAACCCTTCTATTTTATAACATTTCAAGTTATCAAAAAGAAATACAAATTTTCGTGAAAATTATAAAATTTATAGTAATTCACGCTTATAAAAAAATGAAAATTAAAAAATATGAAAAAGAATGGTAAATTTTTAAGAGAATTATTCTATTCATAGGGATTGACTCTCCTCCAAGATTTGATAATTTGAAGATAAAAAATATGGAGATTTTTAGGGGAGTTATGGGATTAGTAGAGATTCACTTTTTTAGATTTTAGGATACAATGAAAGGATAGTATTTCACGAGAATTCCAAAATTTAAAATGTTTCAACCTTTTTTTTAAAATGATTTGTTGATTTGAAGGTATGAAAAATGATATTTTTTGCCAAAATGATTTAATTCATAGAGATTTAACCCTTTTTAAAATAAGATTTAATGATTTGAAGATACCATAAAACATTTCTATGGAACCAATAATTCTCATAAAACAAATTCTTTTTCTTTGTTGAAACAACAATAAACATGTTTAGGAAATGGTTTATTCTGAGGATTGGCATTCTACGATAGTATGATATTTTGGGAAAACAGTTTTTTCACGCTGTATAAAAAATTGTAACCAAACAATTTGTATCGAACACTGAAATAAAAAAAAAATAGAACCAAATTCCTTTATTCTAGAAATATTGCCTTTTTAAGGAAAACATTGTTTTTTCAACGGGTAACAGCATGCAATTCCATCGGGCCCCTAATGTTGGCAAATAAGCACTTTGAAATTTAATTACAGCTTCTGAAAAGCTTTTTCATCTGAAATAAAGTAGGGAACTGTTTGAAAGGAAGTGAGCAAGCACGTTTCTCCCAAAAGATTTGTCAAATCAGATGTTTAAATCAAAGAATCGGATGGAAATAGGTCTAAGTCCTTATGTTGCCAAACATCCGAGAAATTCGAAATTTAAAGTATACGAAATACGAAATTTAAAGTATATTTTGACCCTTTTATTGACCATTGTTATAAGGTTTAAACAATGTTTAAAGTTTCACAGACACAGATCAATTTCAAAAAGTGTGATTTGAGTTTTTTAATTGATGGTCAGCAATATTTTTTTCAGTTTCATATTCAAAAAACAAAAAATCGGCTTGACTCCTTCCCCTTTTTGTGACACTTCGTCACGAATTTCACACTTTCCTTACAACGTAAGTAATTTGTGGATCATGTACTTTACAATTTATTAATATTATTGGATAATTTGAAACTTTTTGCGAAATATTCACGTGGTTTGTAAGTGAATCCTGAATCCTAAACAGTTTCTATGAAATGAATTAAAAAAAATCAAGGGATTTTTGAAAAAAATCTCAGTTTATAGGAGTAGACAAACAAAGATAGACGAAAATAGGTTCAAAAGCTTAGTGCGACTAAAAAGGGTATAATTAAATACAAAGAAAATTTTATTTATTTTTTCGCAGCTTGGATAATTTTGTGGAGCTTCAATGTTTCTCAAAAACAGGGAGCCACAAATTTCAAGCCTAAAGCCAGATTGATTTTCAGAAAAAAATGTTTACGCACTACATTCGTCTAGAAAACTTGGTAACTGAAAAACCAGCATGAAGTGTGAAATCGACATTTTAAACCAATGTTTTTCATTTAAAATTTCATTGCAGTTGTATTTCAATTAGGGACTCACGGGTATAAAACGAATAAAAACAATTCAAAATTCATTGTTTGTTGCTTGTTTTAGTGAATTTTATCCTGAATTACAACAATTTCATTTCAATTGTCGGAATTTGAAAAATTCGTGCATCATTTCCCTCACAAAAAAAAACGTTTTAAAGGAATATTTTCCCTTAAAAAACAAGATAATCTGACTACAGTTCAAACATCATTATCCGGAGGCCGTGAAAAAAATTCACGAATCACAAAACATTTTTTTTCCAAGATGGCGGAAAAAATCGTGGAGAAAAAAATATTTTAATTGCATTTTGTAATTTTATAGGCAATTGACCACTCAAATTTGATTAAAATAAGGTCGCAGAACTTGATTTTGTTGTAAAATGAAAGAATAAAACAAGTTTGTTCATGGTTCAATTGCCCTAACCATCGGATAATCGAGGCTTCCGTTAATCGAGTCTGGACTGTAGTGACCAATCTTGATTCTTTGGCCAAATCTTGAATCCATTTGGCACGCATTTTCTAACACATTAAATATTAACACCTTTCCACCCTAGAGAAACCGAAAAATCGATTTTAAAGATGTCTCCTTTCCTGAAAATTACCATCTGACCAAATTCACGGTAGCCATGAGCAGAAACCGCAAACGGAATTCTCCCGTCGGGAATTCCTCTCCGCACAAGTAGTGTGGTGGAGGTGCTAGTGTTGGTTGCAGACGGCAATCTTTCCACGGTGCTCGCGTCGCCACCAAGTTCTCGTATTCCCAGTGTGCACATTTTCTTCCTTTTTGCACACACCAACATAAATACAACTTTCGTGGTAGCACCTGCTCCACCACCCTCTCCCTCGCCACCTTTGTTGGGGCCTCTACTGTAACCACCCCACACACACACACACAAACTCACACCCAGCCAACTACGACGACGACATCGCTGACACGATGACGCGCAAAAACACGCAACACGCACACGCACATGGCCTGCTCATTCTCTCTCTCTTGGGGCCTGTCGGCGTCGTTTTGTGTGAGTGTGTGTGCAAGGAGGAGGGGGAGCACGGTTGGAGGTCGTCGTCGTTGTGTAACAGAGATAGAGAACAACAGAACGCGCGCGCACACAGCCACACACAAGCGGCTGAGACGACGACGATTCCGTTTTTGCGTGCTTCCTCCTTCTTTCGTTCGTTCTTCTGGACGTGTGTGAGTGTATGTGCTACAATAATAATGCGCTATGCTGCGCGCTCTCCCCCCTCTCTCCTACACACCTTGAGGAGACGCTTGCTACGATGCGAACAAGGCGAAGAAGGGGGAGAAGAACTCGGTGCGCGCTGACTCCGCCTATATAAATTATTCATGTCGTTTTCAAAGATTGCTCGAGATATTTCTTTTTCATAAATTTTTGCGCGTTCTTTTGAGGTACTCTGTTTTTTTTTTTTCGTCGGCGTTTCGGGAAGTTTGGAATTAATTGTTCGACTTGAATAAATTAGGTACCGACGACTTTTGGATGGGTTGATGGTTGCACACAAATGGCCTACTAAATTTGTTCGAAATTTACGCGCACGCCCCGGTTGAAAAAGTTTCCGACGACCAGCTCGTAATAAGTCATCATGTTTTGCGATAAATCGGTGCTGGGCTTTGGGGATTGGGTGTAGCGCTTAAATACCGGCTAATTTGGGTTTTTTGTACGAAAGTTTTCGGGCGATTAATCGTAGTGAGCGTGGAGAGGCGGGTTTTGCTTGTTGGACGTTCTGTTTAGTAAGTTAGTTTACATAAAAAAATAATTTAAATATCAAGCAAACTTGAGATAACCTTCTTCGAATTTAAGAATCTTTTTGTTTTCTTACTTGATCTGAATATCAAAATACTTTTTAACTATATACCTGGTACTATTTTTTTAATATTTCCACTTCTCAAGATAGCTTTCAAAAGGTCACATTGCTTTCATTTTTTCAACCCCTTCATTTTTCCAAACTAAAGATTAATGAATTTTTGTTTTTTAGTAGAGAATTATGTAACTAATGGTCATTAGGCCATTGCTACTTTAATTTCAAGTTTTTGTACCCCATCCCATCAAAAATTCGCCAGCAAAATAGAGGGCAAATAAAATAATTATTGCTGAACATTAAAATTTTCGTTGTTAACTTGTACAATTGAACGTAAACTATTTAAAATTCACTGAGAGCGTTTATTTTGTGTTTTTAATGAAATAGGACATTCCAAGGTTTTTTTTTTGCAAATTTTCGGACCAAAGATAGAAAAAAGACAAAAAAGTTTAGGAAAAAAAGTAAAAAAGTCATTGATTTTTTCCAAATTTTTCGATAGAAGCATAACTGTAATAATGTATAAAGCATTTTTTTACCTTGACCATAGCAGAGTAGAGCGTCCAATTTCCCGTCCCGGGAAAAAATTTCCCGGGAATTCCCGGGATTTCCCGAAAAAAAATATTTCCCGTTTCCCAGGAAATTTCTAAATTTCCCGGGAATTCCCGAAATTCAAGCGGAAGTATACATTTTCTTAACTTTTTGAAACTTTTTTAAACTTCAAAAAAAAATAATGCACTAAACTTTATTTCCAGAGCAACATTTGAAAGGGGCGGTACGACATTGCTCTTACGGCCTTTCATTCCATTTAAACGCGTGTAATGAAAGGCCGTAAGAGCAATGTCGTACCGCCCCTTTCAAATGTTGCTCCAGATTTTATCAAATTCAATTTACTGTTTTAATTGAACTTATCAGTTCGTCTAAAAATTTCATGTGAAGATTTACTTCAGATGATATTAATTTCTGAAGCATTCACTACTAGGAATACATCTTGATTATTTGTTGTGCAACAATAATTGCGACATTATGAAATGAAAATAAACAACTAAAATGTGTTATATCATTTGAAAATAAGGTACCTCTTCTCCCCAAGATCATTTTTTTACGTTTTGTTTACCATGGCCAAATTGGAAAAAAATGAATTGGTATCATTAAATGTCTCTTAGAGGATTTTTGCGGGGAAAAAAGGTTAATTAAATTAAATAGGTACATTTTAATTATAGTTAAAAATTGAAAATTTATAGAGCACTAGAGCTACCAAGGGCGTAAGATTTAATAAAAAAAACTACTTCATATTATGTAAAAAGTGCCCAAAAATGCAAACAAATTTCAAATACTCGCTCCAAACCTTTGAAAACTTGAGTTGGGATTACATAAAAATGCAGATTTTTAAATAAAATAAAATTCAATGCTTGTCGATTTATTCATGAGATTAAACCAGTTAGATTTGTTTTGGATAAATTATTTGCCATGAAAAACATATTTTCTTTAATTTTTTTTTCATTTCAATGTTTTGCCATGAAAAACATATTTTCTGCATGTTTTTTTTTTTCATTTATTCTAAATTCGCAATTTTATATTTATCCCTAAAAGAGCTATCAAAATCTAAACATAGAAAAATGTACCCTCCCTGTAAAGGCTTATGAATTGATCTCAGTTGAAAGTTTCTCCAAATCTCTGAATTGCAAATGTAACATCCTGGAGCAGAACTGTTAATTTCTAATAAACACCCATTGAATTGAAATGAATCAATTTTATTCTTTATCGTATTCTCTCAAACTGGTCACAGAGACGTATTCAAAAGCAGTTTCATCGTTTTGGAGCATGGATTCATTTTACTTACTTTCCAAACACTTTGATTTTAAAAATTATACCTAGCTACTTCTTATCAATACAAAATACTAATAATTATTTTTTCTAACCTAATTCTAACAAATATTTAGAATTTTTTTATATTTTCTTGAAGTTGTATTTTTTTACAAGCAACCAAAGCAATAATTGAACACTTATTTTGACCATTATAGTTGCTATTTGTACTATTTTGTTGCAAAATATTAAACAAAATTAGGATCAGAACAATTTTTGATAAATTTAAAATTTCCCGGGAATTCCCGGGATTTCCCGGGAAATTTGTTGAAAATTTCCCGTTTCCCGGGAATTCTGTAACCCCGGGAAATTGGACGCTCTATAGCAGAGGGACAAAAAACTTAAAAAATTGACCAGCCTCAGGACGTTTAGATTTTTTTATTTAATAAATAAACTACAACATTTTAAATTTGGGTAGAACAGATTAAAACAAACGTTAACAACATTCCTGCAAAAACTCATCAATGTTTGCGCCCCTTTATTTGTAAAAGAAAGCTCGTATAAATTTCAGAAATAGCAATTTCATCAAATATAGTTGGTCTTTTTTAATTGGTTAAGTTTGTCAGTACTTCCTCTTTGACGAAAAAGCCATTTTGCATAATTTGTTCGTCCATAAAAATTTAAATACAATTTAGCAGCTGACCATAAAAAAGAACTTAACAAAACAAAAAAAAAAAATCGGCAAAATTTTGAAATGGGCATTCCTCTAGAAAAAATGTTTCAAAGTGTTATTTAATTTTTTACATGAAAACGCACACTATAATTATTTATGGGTGTTTTTAATAACTAAAAAACAATATGGTATAAATTTTTGAACAAACCGTAATTTTCCGAAAACGTTTAAAATAAATTGAAAAAAATAATTGCTTTGTTTTAAGATGTAAAATCGACTTTTCAAAAATATGTTTTACAAAAAAAATCTAGGATACTTTTAACTAATAATTGAAATTTTGAAAATACTTTTAACTCGAAAGAATTGCTTATGTTTCTATTGACATAAGAATCAAAATGCTCAACACGTTTCGATACAGTTGAAAGTTTCCAAAAATCTTGATTACCAAATATTTCAGACACAAAAGCACAAAAAGCAAACAAAAATACACGAAAACCTGATTTGTTTACAAAAAATATGATGTGTTCGCTACTTTAAAAACTTTCTACTAACAGTTGTCATTCTACTTCAACGATTCATCATCAATGCATTATTATTTTTAAAACAATAAAATAAATATGATTTCTCGCTTACTTTCTCAAAAGGTCATATGTACATAATAAACCCATTGGTTGTTTTCAAAAAGGAATCTAGATTTTATGAAACTCCACTTCCATTATTTTGAATTAAAATAACACAAGATTGCTAGAGATAAAACTATCATGGTATACAAAAACAAACAGCAACCCAAAGCCGAGTAGCTAGAATCAACTACATAATGTCAAACATAATTGTCCCGAAGTATTCATTTAGAATAAATAGAATAATATCCTTCAAAACATAATGGATTCATATAAAAGAAGTGTGTCGAATTTGACATAACTAATTTAGTTAAAACAAATATTCAATAATAATTATGATAAATGTACACGTGAAAAAAATACTTCTCAAAAATTTATATTTTTTCTTTTTTAAAGGTATTTAAAAAAATGTTGATAAAAGAAGATGATAAGAGAAGCCAAATATTTGCAACCGTCACATTGTACTGTCACATTGCGTTGCCCCGGAAGCTTCCAGTTCAGCTGCCCTATCGCGCGGTATTTAAACATTCCGCGATAATCAACCACCTCGCGTTGCACAGCCCGTGTGCAGTGTGTTCCTTCATCTTGCTACTCCACAGCAGCAGCCGTCACATCTTTCCTGCAGTAGAAGAGAAACATCCATTTTGGACTAACAAAAAAAAAAAACAGAACAAACGAAAAAACGCCGCCACCTTTTTCGGGAAACAACAACCGCCATGAGCTTTTTTTTTGCAGCATCCAACATCAACATCTATCTCTGTTTCGTCGTTCCGTCCCTTTTTCTGAGCGGGGATCCCTTTTGGAGAGGACCGTAATCTCTATCGCTCATCTGCTGCCGATCCCACATCCCACAGCGGCAGCAGCCAGCATTTATGTATCGCTTTTCTGCTGGGTTCGTCACCCTGGTGCGTTCTTGTCGCATGTTGAGATTACTAATCAAAGTTAGTTTAAAGCATGAGTAAACACATCTATGCAATTTTGCCACACGTCATACAAATTTTGGGTTTTGAACAGCAAAGTGCAGGTTGCCACTCGAAACGTCAAACCCCAACAAGTGCGTCAAGAAAGCACGACACCCACGAGCTGTTGTTGCTCTTGTTGATGTGGTCCCTGTGGCCAGGTTGCTGAGGCCTGTTGTTCGCCACGATACGAATGGAGACACCGCGTGGCCAATGTTCCGCGGAGGCGCGCAGTGATTTAAGATCAACGAGGAAGATAAGCAAAAACACCGAACGCGGCATCGGCCAAAGGAATCGATTGTATTGTGTGAGTGTGTGTGTGTGGTTGTGTTGCGTGTTCCGTGAACCCTCCGTCTGCCTTGCCTTTGGTTGATTCTTGCTATCCCGCGGAAGAACGACGGTGTGATGCTGAACATGGTACGAACCACGGGACGACGATCCACCATCGCATTGAAGTCACGGCGGCGGCGGCGGCACTTACAAAATGAAGAAAAACGAGCACTTTTGATAATACGATGTTGTTGCAACTTTTTCAGCTGGGTTTGAGGGGTAGACCGACGGGAGATTCCGAGGATGTGCTGAAGTTTTCCTTGAATCTCTAGGCAGATGTTTTGCTCAAATTAGCTCATTTGAAGGACACAAGGATATTCAAGGTTTTGCTCATTGAGTTCAATAAATCTAGAGATTAAATTCTAGACGATCTCGTTTTAGTTAGATAATCAAGGTTTGTTGATATTTGCAATCCAAAAGTTAATTAATGTTCTGGGAATTCAAAAATATTTAAGAATAAGATCCCAAAATTAGGGAAATTTGGGTCTCGTGGCGCAGGGGTAGCGGCTTCGGCTGCCGATCCCGATGATGCTATGAGACGCGGGTTCGATTCCCGCCTTATCCACTGAGCTTCTATCGGATGGTGAAGTAAAACGTCGGTCCCGGTTTCTCCTGTCTCGTCAGAGGCGCTGGAGCAGAAATCCCACGTTAGAGGAAGGCCATGCCCCGGGGGGCGTAGTGCCAATAGTTTCGTTTTCATCCCAAAATTAACAACATTCATCTTAGAAAAGTGAAGGCTAACTTAAGTCCTGTTTTTTTTCATTACCGTGTTGCCAGATTAACAAGATATATGACTCATAGGAATTGCCATTCAAATAGCTTAGTTTGGAGTGTCATTCTCATCTGAATCCGAATTAGAAAAGCTTGCTCAAATACTCATAACATTAGACAGTGTTGCCAGAGCTTCAACATCTTATTTTTTTGCAGAATATCATAAAAACTTTTGAATATCACAGTTAAAAGCATTACAGAATTACTGGTAAAAGTATATCTGGAACTGACATTCATATTTTGAGACTCCAAAAATAATGAACCACCCTGTTCCCGTACAGAACCAGCTCCTTTCGAGCAATGCCAATCTCAACCAGCACACAATTTGCATATCATTCTGGTTCTGCCCGTCCGAGTTTAGCCGATCAACGACGAAATCATCCTCGTCCTCCGATAATGGTCACGGAACGATTTAACGAGAGATATCCCAATTGCGGCATCAGGCCTCTGCTGTCATCGCCGGCCGGCCGGCATAAAGTTGGCGTGTTTATTGGCACCTGATCCGAAGGAGGTACGCACCTCTTGACAACCCGGGCACATTATGTTCACCAAGTTTATGGGACTGCAGGACGGCCATCTCCGAGTACGCTTATTAGTTATGAAGTATAGGGTACTACTTCCAGCTCATTCCGATGGCGACAAAGTGGTTACATTGTTGCGGGGAAAAAAGCTTGATTAACTTTAATCGAGGGTCGTCCCCAATTGGTTGCTCCACCACGATGGAATATTAATCAACGACTACGACGTGACACCAATAAAGCACAATAAAATTAATGTTGTAATCGTTTGGACCGTAATTAATACAAATATAGCTTTATTATTCATAACCATTTTGGTGTTAGTGCGAACACTGTGTTCATTTACCACCACCCCCTTCGCAAACCCTCCAATACTTACGCTGACCCTGAGAGTCCGCCAAGTTTGGCCCCGCGTGTGTAAATAAAACATGTGAAACAAGCAAAGTTATTAAGTCCGCATTAGTGTGTGGACTCCCCCGACTCGTTGTGGGGGAGGACGAGGAGCACCCCCACACTTTTTCCCAATCCAGCTTTCCCCAAGTTTTGGTTTAAAACATAATCTCGTGATGTCATGTCTGGTACTAATTATAAACTATTTTTCAGGCACCCTCCCGTCCACACCCCTCCCCCAATGGCAGGCAGTTCCATTTTAATCAAGTAAATAAATCATACACCATTTATAATGTTTTTCGTTCTCTTGGACTCGCTCTCTCGAACTCTGAATATGTGGACGTTTTCCCAGCTGAATTGGTTGTAGTGGTGTCTGTTCCAACACATTGTTACAGGGTGAAAATGGAGTCACGAAAATAAAAGGTGAAGTGCACAGTTAAAAAGGAAGTCAAATTTGTTGCTTAGTTTTAAAATCAGATTTTTATTTCGAAGGTATTTTGTAACTTTTTTCCTTCACTAGATTTACTCGAGCACCCGCAAACTCTGTTCCCAACTTTGAATTAATCAGCTGTTGAAAGGTTGTCCACATCTCAGCTTAGGATAGTAACTTCACACATGTAATGCTTAAACAACGAAATAAATAAAATAAATGAAAAATCTGATTCCTTATGAAACGCCACACCAATGTAATCGAATGGACAACATTTTCTATAATTTAAAGAAAAAAAATAATTAATTTCTAATCAAAAATAATAAGTTCAAAGAAAAAACAAAAAAACTTATCCCAATTTAAATCAATTATTGTAAAAATAATTCAAATAAATGCAAAAATTAAACAAACTATATAATAAAGCTTTTTTTATAATAGATTGAAAAAAATGTTATAAAATGTAGATTGGAGAACCAAGCAAAACAAAACAATTGTCAAATATATTCAAAACTTGGTTTATCATACGATTGCAATACATTTTCCTCACAACTTTTAAGATTCAGATATTATCGATCTGATAAATGTCTTAAAAGTTTAACAAAACAAATTAGTTTTTTAAATCTATTTAAAAAAATATCTTGATCATACCATGTCAATATATTTGCTTGCTTTTTTCTTCAATTTTAACAAAACAAAACATTTATCAATAAAACAATTTGTCAATTGACTAAAATACCAGTAAAAAATAATATGAATTAAAAAAAATTGTAATAAACATAAAAACGAAAATAAAGAAAAAAAATAAATTTTTGATTTCATGATTCGATTCTCCAAAAAATCCATAATCCGAAGTTAATTTTTGTAAGGAATTTAGATAATCAAATCTGGAATGTATAAGGTTTCATATCTGAAAAGATTCCAAAAAATTTCCAAGGGATCTTTATAAATTATCATAAAAGCTGGTCTGGTAAACTATTAAAATCTGTTTTTTTGAAAATGTGGAAAAAACTATTTCAAATTTCTACCCCGATTTTAGAAATCAAAAAGTGTTGAAAAAATGCTTTAAACATCATCGCAGTTCTGCTGCCATAAAAAAATTGCAAAATATCAATGATCTATTTAAAAATATATTTATTTCCAAACCTTTAATATCTCTTCCGATCTGTGGTCCCGAAATTCCAAATTTGCTAAATATTGGAAAAGTATTTTTTTAATTGAAATTGCATAAATAAGCGTCATACAATCAATTCTGAGTACCGTAAACCGAGGCTTCATTGATAGCTGGGATGACTTTGATAGTTTTTAAGATATTTCCGCAAAATGAATGCAAAAAAAAAGGAAGTAATGTACGTACTGAATGGTATGACCTTGGTAAAGAAGTATTCAAATATCTCAAGAAGCAGCATTATCGGATTTTTCAACAATTTCACACTAAGAACAGTTGTTAATAGTTCTTCAATTACAAGTTTAGTGTTTTTGATACAGGATTTAAAAATATCACTGGTTCTGGCCCTACTGTTACTACGGAAATAATGATAATTTTTATAAAAATATAATTTCTAATAAATTGTGATCGAATTTGGAACTTTTTTAACCTTATCTCAAATTTATAAATATATTTATTAAACTTAGTTAACCACAAATTTTAATACGAATTTTTCATATGAAACATTCAAAGTGTAAATCAGTTCAATTTGTACATTTCCAGGCATAATTTTATAAGAAACACATTGACTATCAAAGTCACCCCGATCTTAAAATAAAAAAATTCAATGAAACTTTTTTTTTTTGAAGCACTATTGAAAAAAAAAACTTTTTTGAAAACACGTACATGGACATTGCGGGACTTTTTGTTTAAAAATATAAATCTTGACAGAAGAAAACAATTTGAAATCCTATCAATGTCACCCAGGTTTACGGTAGTTTACAATCGATTTAACAAGCTTTCTGTATCGAAATATCAATTTTAGTCAATAATTTTTATTTGCTCCTGATTTTTTTGAGGAAATAGGGAGGATAAAAACTTTAAATAAAATTGAATTTGCAAGCTTTGATAAAAAATTGTATTTTTTGAATTTAAAAAAGTTAAAAAAGGTAAAAATACTAATGTTGTTGTTAAGAACTCATGCAAATATTTTTAGCTTATTTTATTTGTTGTAAGTCTTTTAAAATTTTGTTTTGGTATTATGATTCTTTAAAATAATTTGCATCAAAATTAAACATGCTGACAACTTATTTTAAATTACAGCATTTGAGACAGACCTGAATCAAAAACCAGAAATTCTAGAGTTTTTTTTAAAAGGTCATATAAGGTATTGTGATTCACATGTTTATAGGACTTAAAAAAAACTCTAGAATTGAATATTGAACATTTGAGAATAAACTTATTTTACTCAATTCATAACCTTAATTTTACAAATATTTTTTGGTTAAAAACTAAAATACAAATTTTAATAGTGTCCAGCAAAGTGACCACCCCTCTTCATACTCACTATAGGATGCACTGTCAAAGTATTCATAAACTCCCGAGGTTCATTTCTCTTTTTTACATACTCCTCATGAATATGCGCATTCATGTGCTGCGGTTGGGTCGAAAAAAGGGTACAACAATGTGCATGACTGTCTCCAATTGAAGGGCGTGAGGGGGGTTATTAAAGCTCAAATTCTGCTTCTAGTTTGAGATTTTGGAGAGCACCAGCATGACCAACATTGTGTGAGCGTTCTGCTTAAAGCAGATTAAACACCCCGAAAGGGAAAACTATGTGCGATGCGAACGCTGCTGCCAGTTTTGTAACAAGTTTTAAGTGCTTTTTCCCATAAAGATAAAGCAATGCTAGAGGAATGGCGCGAAGAAAATTCCCGGTTGGGAAACAAAGAAAAAGTGTCTAGAAAAATCTTTGAAGGGGCAAAACAGTCAGGCGAGTGTATGATTTAGGTGTTGCCGATAATCGTTGGAAATTTTCATGGGAAATTTGAATTTGGATGGGTTGCAGAAGGAATTGAGCGGTTAACTTTATTGGTTACCATGAACTCTTTACGATAAACGTGATTATAAAAGTTTTTAATTATTTACCAGTATTTTGAAACAAAATCATTTAGCTGTAGATACGTACCTGTAAAAGAAAGAGAAAAAAGATATTAATAAAGTTATTACTGAAAGTCAAAGTCTAAAAAAAAAACAAAACAAAATGACACTAAGTTTGTAAGCCCAAATAAACCCGAACAGACGGTAATAACTAAATTCATGCCATTTCAATAACAAATACTGTTACAATAACAGAAAGTGTTATGGAATATTCTTGCAAAATCAATGTTTGCATAAGAGTTCAATAACAGGTAATGTTATCATAACCAAATTTGTTATCGGTCTGATATTGATTGAAAGCCAGAACAACTTGAGAATAACATTTTTTGTTATGGAAGAATACCTCAAACTGTTATTGGGATGATCGGATTAGTTGTTAAAATAACAAAAAATAATAACAAAGATTTGTTCGAAAAATAACTTAAAATGTTATTAGTCTGTTATTACAATAACAATCCAATAACAAAAAAATCATAACGGCGAATAACAAATCTTGTTATAAATAACAAAAAATGTTATTAGCCTGGTATTTTCCAATATCAAAAAATGTTATTCCCGCGTTATTTCCGTCTGCTCGGGAATACTTCTGACGTTTAAAGTCACACCATTTTTAACATTCTATTCAAGACAAAAAAAATAAAAAAATAAGTTGCAGAAGAGAGAGACAGAGAGAGTGGAGAGCATTTTGAAGTTGCTCTCTGCTTCTCCGTTTCGTCACCAAGCCATCGCGGCGCAGTGGTAACGAAAAAGAATATCGATCAAAGGGATTCGTATTGATTCTCGGAAATTCAAATAATTGTTTCTTCTGAATAACAGAGTTATTCCGGGGAATTTCCTGCCAACCACAAACCCGTCCAAGTGTGACATCTCGTGACAGCTCGCGCAAACTTGCGCTAATTTTGCCTTTCTCAGCACAGAAGAGGAGTGCTAACCAGCGCTAACGAGCAGTGCAAACAGCTTGCCTTCGCTGAAGATCTCTGAACTCCGAACGCGGCTCCACAATCGGCTCCATTGACCGCACTTCCTGACCAGGCCAGGTCAGGCTGGACATACGACGGCGTAGCTGGTATAAAATTCAAAATTTTATTTATTCTTCCCGGTAGGTGTGAACTACCGCCGCCGCTCTCTCACGTTGTTCATATTTTTACAATTTTATTATAATTTTATTGCGCGCCCGCGACAAGACACATCCAAGAAGGCGTCGATCCTAGCGGGCGACCCCTCTCGGTTGAAGTTCTGTCAACAATTTGTTGCTCGCAGTCTTTTGTCTTTCGCGGCCTACTACGGCAAGCTCTCTTGTACGGGAAATTGCATAATGTGTGCAAGCTGCAGTGTTGTTGGTGTTGTTGCATATATGCAAGCGTTCGGACACGGTCTTTTTGTTCTTTGGCCACGAGATACCATAAAATCAGCGATATTTTGATGGTAAATTATGGTAATTGACAGTGTGGAGGAGTGCGGGGCGGGATTTACAATACAGATTTTCACTTTGTTTGCGGGAATTGACCGCGGTCAGGAGAGGTACCCACTCCTGTACAAAAATAAGGTCAAGTGGGATTACTTGTAGCGATTTTCGAATTGCTCGCGATGAACGCACGACGTGCTGAGTGATGAGCAGAGATTGAGAATCAGAGAGCGAGCGTTGTCACGAGCAAACAGTGTTGAGAAGAGTCTTGTTCTTTCTTCTTCACACTCTCTTCGTCGCGTGAGCAACGTTTCTCGCGAAGTTACTCTCTTGCGTGGAGCGATTCTGAGTGATACTTTCTCGGGGTTAAACAGTGAGCAAAAGAGAAACTCTCTTGTTGCTGTCTTGCTCACTGTCTTGGTCGAGATTTTTTCTCTACTTGGCGAGGAGAGATGCAAGCGCCTGTATTTTTATCGATTTTCGCGAACGTAATTTTAAAATTTAGATTCAACTTAAATCATGATTCGCCAAATGGAAATGCTCATAAACCCCAAACGTAAATGCGAAATTACCGCAAATTCAAACGACCACATCGGGGTCGCCCAGTTTTGTGTAATGTGACCTGACCGCGACGAGCCCGCGGAACCCACAACATTCCGTCGCTACACGACTGCTCGCGTGTCCATAAACACCCCGAAAAAACATGAAACATACATTCGCACGTGCCATTTCGGCGTGAAAAAATCGCATGTTTCCGTTTTAGTGATTATGTTTTTATTGCCGAGCTGTGGAGATTTTTTTACGCTTTCTGCCCTTTTTCGGCGACTTTCCTCAGAATTTACCTAAATTTTCGCACCGAAAAAAAAACCGCGTGACCGTTTCGCGCGATAAAATAATAACGCCCCAACTCAACTCGTGATTAATTATTCAATCAAACCAAATCGTAACTCTCTCTGGCCCGCGATGACAGCTCGGGAATTCCGCGCGTCTGGCCGCGAGAGGTCACTTTAATGTTTCGGGCGCGCGATTAAAGCCCTTGCGTTGGTTCTCTGCACAAGGTGATAAAGGTAGAAACTTTTTCAAACAGAATCCAAAAACAAGCATGAATTTAAATGAGGTTCTCCGCTCCCTCTGGTCGCGGTCATGCCTGATGTGGCAGCGGTTGTGGCCACGGAGTTCCCCACCCTGGAGGTTTGAGGTGAACATTCGCGCATAACTTCTTCGCGCGCAGAGATATAAACATTCCAGAACGTTGCGCTAATCGTAACGCGTTACAAGCTGGCCGCGCGAAAGTCTGTGATAGGTTAACTGCGTGTGCGCGCAGGAATAAATAAACCCCTGGCCGAACATGGTCTAATTGGCGATTCTTGGCTAGGTCTGGTATGATACGACCCCCTTCTCGCTCGGGCTAATGATACGGATTATCATGTTTGCGTGAGGCGTTCAAAATAGCTGCGAGAGCATGTCAGCCTTTTCGCATAGTTCCGCTCGGTACACATAGTCTTCGCAAGAGGTAGAGGTTGTCATGTTACACGCACGCACAGCTCTGTTTGATCCGCGGCGGGCAGAATGTAAATATGTGTGAAAGGCTGCGGCTTGAACAACAAAGAAGGTCTTCATCAACCATGGTGAACGCCGTTACAACTCGGTTGAGTCGTGTTGTTACGGCGGTCGAGGATTTATAATCTAGAACACAATCTGCGGATCATAACATCATTAGGACATCTCTGAATATGTACAACTCTTAAAAACTTGGTAGAACCATGTTGTTATGGCGGTAGATCTGAATTACATGAAGCTATAAACGGCCCAGAATATTTCACACTTTGAAAGCATCTGACACTTTCAGTATCTCCATACTTCTACGAAAGTAATTTTCTAAGCAACTGTAGCAAGTTCAGCTACATATTAGCATTCCCGAGCAATTATTCAAATCACTCCAAGCGGCAATATTTCACTACCTCCAAATTACATGACAAATTATGTCAACAAAAATGCTAACGATAGCAACAATCTTGCCCGCAGACAAGCCCCAGCGAAGAAAAGGAATCGTGTTCAGTGACTCATCTCATCCATCAAGTGACCGGTATAAATCTTCCCCGATCTCCAGCACATCTCGCGCCCGGTCGGCCCGCAACCATATCAGATCACACGAAACGATAGATGCAGGAGGAAACGAAATCAAACAAACGCCGCAGGCCGGCCACGAATTCCAAGAAATGGTCGACCTTTTCCTGGAACTGAACTGGAGCAACCTGGAGAATCCCCTCTCTTGGACGGTGTGCCACTTGACTTGGGAGTCCCGCACACCGCTCTCCTTCTTCTTCACGAGACGAGATCCCACTTGAAGAGTGTTTTATCTTCGCCAAACGAGAGCAGGCAGACACTCTTTGGAATGCTCACCACCAGCAGCGCGTTTTGCGTGTGTAATTTTCGCGAAACCACTGGTGAGTTCGCGACTAAGGTTTTAAACTGGCTGGTAATTGGCGGCGAGGACAATCGCGGATTTGCGGAACTTCGGTCAACTCGCGGAAAGGGTTCGAGGGTCACCAGATTGGATGACCGTTGAAGTTGCGATATTAGGATTGTTTAGGAGATGTGTGGGATTACTGTATGAGTTTGAAGTGGTTCGTCGTAAATTGGAACACTTGACTGGGGTGATTTGGAAATTTCTGAACACATAATGCATTTCAAATCAAATTTAGAACCTTCACAATTTTTGATATATTCAGCTTCTTCAGAATCTTTGTTTCATTTCATTTCCGAATTTTGAGGATCATTATGATCTTCATAATCCTAGAAATTTTCAAAAATTTTGACATCATCTTATTATCATCAGATTTTCATTTCTAATCACATTTAGAACATTCACAATTTTTGATTTATTGAGCTTTTTCAGAATCTTCAGCATTTTTAGATCTTCATAATCCCAGAAAAAAAATTGACATCATCTTATAATCATCAGAATGATTGATGTCAAAAAATCATAAAAAGCAACCAGAAACAGAAATGAAAGGACTATTACAATTTTTGGTATTTAAAGAGTCTGAAGAAGATCGTGAACTTTCCAAATCCTCGGTATCATCAATCTAAAATTGCGAGGCGATCTTCGCGATCCAAAATCATAGGTATTACGATAATATCGGGAATCTTAGTTATCGGAATCTCCAGCATATGAGGAAGGATCAGAATCTTAAAACTCTTCATAAGAAACGTAAGGATCGTTGGGATGCCGATATCTATCGAACTTTCGAGTTCTCTAGAATCCTAAAAACCTTCAGATTTAGAAATACAGGCGACTCTCTTGTTATCGATTTTCTAGATCTCAATTTTGCTCTTTCTACCGAAGAATTCTTCAGTCCCTTTAAACTGCATACTTCGATTCTCTTCATTCTTTGATATTTTCCTTGATATTTTCTCTTGCTTAAGGATCTCATCCTTCCTCTACGGTCCCTCGGAAACATTTTGCTTTAAAAAACTCTTCTGGTTGTCAATGATTTCACTTTCTCATGGCTTGCATAAACATTTTTCATTGCGAAACGAAGCTTTGAAGGATGTTTGACATTTGTTTGCATTTGTTTGCTGAACTTTGCCATGGTTCTCTCCCATAGCAAGGTACAACTATAAACTTAGTTTCAATCGAGTCCTCATCGTTCTGTAAATTGATTATTCTCTTGTTCGATGGTCCCTTAAATATTGACAACCGGAGAGTCGACTGTACAGTAGACTCTCTCGTTGTCGATTATCGATTCCTCAATAAAACTTCATGTATCAATGGATTTTCAGTCCCTTTAAGTAGCATGCTTTGATTTTTCGTTCATTTATTTGATTCCTCTCGCTTTCGATGGTCGCTTCAATATCGACACAGAGAGTGTCCACTGTATTTCACCTTTGGAAAATTTGAGGATCAGAAAATTCAAAATTTACAGAATCCTCTTCAGGATAATCAATATTTATATAACTGTAGGGAGTATTTATTATATAATCCATAAATAAGAGTTTAGAGCGCAACAAAAAGTGCGCACCTTCATAAATATTTCCTTGTTAGCTGACAGATTGCGCGTTGAGTCCGAGAGCGCGCTAGCGAGCTGCAAGAAAGAACAACGAGTGAGACAACAGCGAGATGCGCGCGGCCGGAGAAAGAGAGCATGAAGATTGTCAAATCAGTTTTGTTGATGATTTGTGTGGAATAAGACGTGTTGTTTGTTGACGGCAAAGTATCTGTGTTTTTATTATAAAAGAAAGTCCCCGATCACGACAATAACATAAGTAATCTAGGAAATCTTTAGAATGTTAGGAAGGATATGAATTGTCTATTATTTGTTTTTTTCTTTTGTTCTACGATTTTCATCAGAATTATTATCAATACACTGAAATAAAAAAAAAAAGCATTAAATTCCTAAATTCTAGGAGTTTTGGCTCCTTTCCTTATTTAGTAATTGGGTTTTTTTGGATTACTTATTAAGAAAAGGAGGCAAAATTCCTAGAATTTAGTACTTTTTTTTTATTTCTATGTAGAATTTCAGTAATCTCAAATATCAGGAAAGCTTCTGAATCTTCTGCAAATGTTGATTCATATTTTCAGAGATAAGGATCCTAATCTCTGTATTTCAGAGAGATCTTTCTGAATTGCAGAGAACCCAGGGAATCTACAGAATCTTTAAAAAAAAACCAGATAAGAGGTATTCACAAGAATCTTTGAAATCTCCTTAATCTGAAATCTTCGAGCTCATCTTCAGAAACTTGAAGATCGTCAGATTCCTCGGTATCTACAGAATATCAGGAATCTCCAGAATCTAGTAATCTTGAGTATCCTCAGAATAAATTATAAGGATCTTCGACATTAGAAAACATTAGAATCTTTCAAATCAACTGAATTTTCTTTGAGAATAAAGCAGAATCAGGGTCTTGATGACTCTTTACAAGCTTTTGAATACACGTAACCCCCGGTGGTTGGTCACTTTTTCGTTTGACACTTTTTTAGTTTGTACCCCGTCAAAGTCAAACTAGAAAGTGACGAACTGTCACTTTTAACACGGCGCTCACGCACACTATCAAAACAGACGTTTGGTAGTGTGTGTGAATTCCGTGTAAAAGGGGTGTCAAACTAAAAAGTGACCCCGTTCGTTTGACAGCAGTTGCTGTCAAACCATAGGGGTTTGAGTGTATTGGAAATCTTTCAAATGATCTTTTTTGCATTTCTAGTATCTTAAGAATAATCTGAGGAGTGAAAACGTCAATAACCAACTGTAACTTTAACCAACATCTAAGCCGTTGAGTCTACATACAGTTCCAAGGTATTCGTTGCTTGTTTAGAGGATCCAAGTCCTACACCCCATGTAACAACG